>NC_087066.1:7560041-7592451 GCF_963678635.1 Symsagittifera roscoffensis
TTCAGAATACCTTTCGGTTTGTCATCCGAGATTGGATGTCATGTGGACAGGGATTTAAATATGGTGAAGAGTCAAATCATGAGGACAAAAGTCCGTTCCTGTAAACTGCATTTAACTGCAACTCTTTGATGGCGGCTATCTAAAATGTTTTTTTTTATTTTTAATTCTCTTCTCTTAAATTTACTTTTATTTAAATTTTCACATACCTACCAATAAATTTTCCTATACCTTTACTTTAAATTATCTATTTTCATTCACAAGTGGCGATTAAACGAACTTGTGTCGGCGTGATAAAAGCCTTACACAACCGCAGTTGATTGAATTGAGAAGACTTTATCACCCAATTCGCCGCCGAGAAATATGAAGTTTTAACAAGTCAACTCATAAAAAAATCACATTTGCAAATAAAGCTTGAAAAATTGATTTTGCTCCTTTATAAATTGATAATTTAATTGATTAAACATTCTGAAACTTTGGAATTAAATCTAAGTAGCTCGAATAAAACTAATTTTTTATGTCAAAAACGAAAACAAATTAGGAGGTCAAACTGTGCACTGTATAGGCGCACAGTTTTGTGTCTGCATGTATGTTCCTGGATTCCAGAGGCAAGTCTTTAAACATGTTCAAATTTTGTCGGAACAATCAAAGAAATAGAAAGAACAAAAGAAGCACAAAGGAGGGTCCTATTTGTGGAATCCGCTGACATTTCCCAAAAAGCACAGTTTGGCCTCGTAGAGAAAAAAATCACAAACGAAAACAAAAAAAATAATTGTACGCTTTTACCTGGAACCTTTTTATAGATGGTCTCATAAAATACGCGAAAAGCTGTTTATACTCAAAGCCATTTTTAAACAGATTTAAAATTACACGTTCATTTCGACTTTCGAAAAGAAAATGGAATATTTGTTCTCGGTATGATTTTTTTCTCTTCAGAATTGGTTTTGAGTATTAACAGCTTTTTGCGTAGTTTATGAGACTATATATAAAACAAATTCCAAGTAAAAGCGTACAATTGTTTTTTTCTTCGTTTGTGATTTGTTCTCTACGAGGCCAAAGTGTGCTTTTTGGGAAACGTAAGCGGATTCCGCAAAAAGGACGCTCCCTTTGTGCTTCTTTTGTTTTTTCAATTTCTTTGATCGTTGCGACAAAACTTGAACATGTTTAAAGACTTGCCTCTGGAATCCAGGAACGTACAGACACAAAATTGTGACTTTTAGACTAATTATTTTTGAACTGAAAATTTCTACGCCATCTGAAAAGTATATATGATCTGAGTTCATTTTTAAAAAAAGTTTAAACCTGTTGCCAAAGTTTGTTTGATTATGCGTTTCAAAAAATTTCTAATTTGGGAGAATTATTGTGCCATCTTATTTGCTTTTGCGGCCATTTAATTCAGCTCACAAATATTTTCAGTTTTCCTGCTATCTGTAGTTTTTAATTCAATACTAGACACTAATTGCGTCACCTCATTTTTTTGCATAGCGTATGGTGGATTTCAATGGTGCATAGACTTCAAAATTTTAAAAGATAACAAACTATCGAATTTTATTGCTCAGACGTCAAGGGGTAGTAGAAACGCTGTGTTTTGCACTGATGCGAGCAGCTGTGTTTAAAGTAAAATTTGAAAAAAAATTTTGCTTAAAAAGCTGGATTTAAATTTAAATTTGAGTAAAAAATTTTGATCTCAATGAGCAGATTTCTTTTTGTATAAACTCCTTCAATTTTTTTTAAGTTTGCGACCCTAAAAGTACCAAAAAAGCCATTACAAAATGATGTAATTGATGAAACAGTTTTTAGCCGGATTAGATGACTGTTTATGCGGTAATAAGGCACGACATATTTTGCTCAATAATTTTTCACAAATTGGCCTTACATAAATATAGTTGGTGTCAGGACATTTGTTTCTTTCAGATGCTACAAAAAGCCCTAATGTTTCATCCTTTTTTCGAAAATAGGACATTGATTAGAGAGTTGGATCACAGAATGTTGGACCAAAACCATTTAAAAAATTCTAGAAAAACAGTTTTTGTTTCTAAATGAGTGTCGTTTTTTTTGCGTGAAGTCATGATAGAATTTTACAATTGCGATGAAATTTAATGAACTAAGCTCAATTGACAACAGTTGTATCGACATAATTAGAAATTTTTTGAATGGCACTTAAAAAATGTTCATTTCTTACAACAGTTCTTTCGCAAGATATCTGAAAAAAAATATATTCAAAAATTTTACAGTTTTCTTACCGCAATAATTGTGTTTGGGACGTTCTCTGCTACCTGCATGAAAGCGGGCTGTTTTTAAAATGAAATCATTGGGAAATATACGTATGCCTGAATGTTACATAAAGCAAAATGCAAGACTTCCCGTTTGGTTAATTCGCGAGTGTATGGCAGTCACTTATGCCATTTTTGTATTTCTTGCATGTCCGCCTAATTAAGGATAAAAACTGATTCGATGAACCTCGAATTGATTTCGAATTTTTGAGGTTGAAATTGAAAAAGTGCACCACTTTCTAATGGTGTCGTTTAACCATTATGACGAGTAACATTTTGAACAGGGCTCGTTCTTTGCTCAGGGTTAGCCATCTTCATCTCGCTTTAAAAAACCAGGTCATAACGAAATCTTTCAAACGTCTTTTTCAAAAGAACGATTGATTGTAAAATCTGAACAACTCTTATAAGTAAAAGTGAACAGGTCAGATTAAACGAGGCACAACCATTTTTTTCACTTGCACTTTTATTTGCTACTTTATCAATCTTTTATGTAATTGATTATTCATTCAATTTGAACGGTTCAACTTTTCAAAATGCGCATGCGAAGTTCATTCACGAGCTAGCTAGTTTGTTTCAATGAGCCATATTGGAGAGCCGCCCATATAACGAATAACTTAGACTCATAGAAAAAACATACAACAACTTACTTTCAAATTTTTATGCTTCGCATCATAGTTTTTGATCGCTGTTTGTATAATAATATCATCTTTAGTAACCTCTGTTTTGGAAACAATTCTTACACATTTTTCTAATATAACCAACATAAAAATAAACAAACAAGCATGCTCAAACCAACGTTCCTCGCCTATTTTGTGTTAGTTTTCCAAGTTATGTCCCAATTCATATGCATTTACACTGCCTTTACATCACGATGGGTTTTGGGAGACAGCAACTGCAACAATACCTGTGGTTTAACCCAAGCCCTCACCCGGGCTAATTTCTCCTTCTCACCTGCAAACGTGACTAATATCGCCCAAAATAATCTCTCAATTATTGAGAGCGTTTTCCTGAACGAATCGGATTCGTACAAGAAGACTTGTGAGTTCGCGCCTGCGATTCTTCCGACTATTGAAAGCTTGTTTCCGCGTCAAAACACGACTCAGGACGAGACAGAAAGTACAACGGTGCAACCCGGGGATGAAAGTACCGCAATTCAAGGTTAATTGGTCAGTTTTAAAGACAAAGCAATAATAAGAAATAGCCGGGAGTTTTAATCATAGAAGCTCAACATCTGCTAAAGCACAAAAAATTCATTTACAACGTCAATGTTTTTACAGCTTTCAGAACATTTTTATTCTTTTTTTTTGGATTAACCAAGTGTTTGGAATCGATACTCGCTAGATCTTGGCAGACTCGGTTTTGTTCACAGTATTTAAAAAAAGTGTAGAAAAAAGGGGATGGAGCTAACCAGCATTGAGAAGATCGACCCAACTCCCTTCAAATAAAAAGTTAATCTTTTCCAATCTTTGCTTTTATTCTGCAATAAGATTTTCGCTCAAATTGAAAGGTCTCTTTTTCTTTCTAACATTTGAATGAAAATTTTTTTTAAATTTATGCCTTCAAGGGCGCTTCAAAGACACCAGACTTCTCAGAGTCAGACAAATCTTCTTTTTTGAGGGATTTAAAATAATGGAAGGCGGCTTTTGAGCAGTTACTTTGCAGATGTAAATTGGCAAAATTTGTAGAAAATCAGCAAGCGAGCTCTCATTCACCTGAAATCCTTTTGAAGCTCCCAAAAATCATTCGAAGTCCAGTTTTTGCAAGAACTGCCCCGAATATTTTGCCATTGTTTCAATAATGAAAACCAGAGAACATTTTTTAATGAAGTAGAGAGTGGTGTTCACAAAATTTTGTTATCAGCTGTTTTGAATCTTTTGAGCCTTACCGAAGCCCAAAATGACCATATTTGACAAAACATTGACAAAATTGATATACGAACTTTCCCAAAGCAGTAAGCTGACCTTATTTTGGAAAAAAAACTTTGCGCCGCTGGCAATTTTTGAAACAAAAACAGGCCAAAAAGGCCATTTTTAGGCATTGTTTGGAACGTTTTGACCCACTTCTTTTTTTTGGTCGAATCCTTGAGGAAGCGGGGGTGTGGCATTCTCCTGAATCCGCTCCTAACACGAACTATTTATCTAAATGTATATCTGCATAGCAGAAATCTGCAGAAAAAGTAAGGCCTTGTAAAAAGCAAGGGCTTCAAATTTTCACTGAGAATTGAAACGACTAGTCGATAGAAAAAAAATGTTCGATCAGCTAAACAATCCCCCCCCCCCCCTCCTATGGCATATATTAAAGTATTAAAGAATCCCCCTGAAAATACAAACAGTAAATTAATTGGCACTAGAGTTTTTTAGTGACCATTTTAATTTTGCTGATTTGATGATCGGTCGAACATTTGCTAATTTAATCTTACCTAATCAGAGGCGGATTTAGATTTTTATCGAGAGGGGGGGGGGGGGGGAGTGCGGACTTTCAAAAATTCTGTCGACCGTACTCATAAATTCTGTCGACCGTCCTCCCATGCACTTAAACTTAACAATCTCCCCTTTCTGAAACGAGAATTGTTAAGTAGATCCATTTTGTTGGAAATAGTCAGCTTAAGTTTGTACCTTCTCCGAGAAATTTGAGTATTGGTTATTTTTTGACAGTGCATGAATTATCTTGCGTTCAGTTCAAAGTTCAGTTCAAAGTCTGCGTTCAGTTCAAAGTTTCTCATTATTTTTCGGTTTGCTGTATCTCATTTTTCGGCTGACAAGTTCAATGTTATCATTGTTCTCGTTGATGAAATTAACACTGAAATACCCGTCAAACCGGGCGCACATTACAATTGAAAACCCATCCCCTTACAAAAGCCCACTTTCTTCATGCTGTATTTGACGGGTTAATATAGAAAAATAGTTTAGGGCTTCAAAAATGATAGACAGAGGTAAGGTTTCTTTCATTCTTGTCTGCTCGCGGAATTTTCCAATCTAATGGACCTGAAAAGAAAACGTCAGACAGATAGATTTTTCCTCATAAAGCGGAACTTACTCATCCACTATTTCTAAAAACAGGAAATTGTCGGAGGGAATGCGGGTAAATTAGCTAACTAAAATCCATTTCCATAATTGACATTTGAAACACACTTGACCGCGTGCCCAGATTAAATTTCAGCAAAATGGCTCTCACAACAAGAATGGCCGGTTGCTCTGAGAGTAGGACAGAAAGTTCCGACCACAGATTTAGAGATTTAGAGAAAATCAGTACTTTTCCAAATTGTGTCGTTTTTACCCGTGGTGTTAGGAGATAAATAAGAAATATTCAAAAAGTTTTCAAAATATTTTTTTGTAAATATTTTTCGAATTTTTTCAAATTTTGCAAATTTACTGGTCTGGCGTTAATTCCAGCAATAATGAAAAATAACGTTCGAATCTCATCTTCTTCTTCGGCAACAAAATGGGAATTTTTAATTGTGGTATCAAATTTCTAAATTACGGTTTCCAGCCACTTGTTTCCAGCTTTGTTCTTCTGAAACGTTTTTTTTTTCAATCAAAACACAAGACTAATCGTATCATGCCAAAATTTTGAATAGTCTGACTGCCCTTTGAAATCAAAGAATTGATTTTTTTAATCCTCTTTTAGGTAATCCTCAGGGGCAGTATAAAAAACAAACGTCTGTTAGCAAATTATTTAGACTCCACTTATTTACCATCATTATTTTGAGCCAGATTAGTTCAATATTTATGATAGCGTTTGTCAAAAATTGAAAAAATGTGCGCACGACCTAATAGACATTTTTTACAAACCAACAAACTCACGAAAATCAGCGACTGTATTTCTAATTTCTTTTTTAGAATACCATTTTTTTCAGCTGGTTTTTAAAGTTTTTGTTCTGAAAATACAAACAGTAAATTAATTGGCACTAGAGTTTTTTAGTGACCATTTTAATTTTGCTGATTTGATGATCGGTCGAACATTTGCTAATTTAATCTTACCTAATCAGAGGCGGATTTAGAAAGGTTTTTATCGAGAGGGGGGGGGGGGGGGGGGAGTGCGGACTTTCAAAAATTCTGTCGACCGTACTCATAAATTCTGTCGACCGTCCTCCCATGCACTTAACAATCAGTCTTTTAAAATCTGAGAAAAACGAAACTGTTTTCAATTTTTTTTCCAATTTTTTGGATTGGTATTTTTTTAAACGATCCAATTCAGTTCTGCGAAAAGAACTCCAGCATCGTCGGTTTCAACCATCTTTTATAGTTCGAAATTGCTTATTGACAAATTTAGCAACCAGATTTGAATTATCTGGTCAAAAGTGTGTTGAATTTGTTGATTAATTATACCAGTTACAATAGTTACTTCAAAAAAGATTTCAAAGATTTGAAAAAATTACAGTTTTTGAAAGTAACACAAACAAAAAGATCGAATCGAAAATGAACCGAAGTTCAACAACAGAAATTTTTTGAAAATCTTTTTCCAGCAAGAGTGTGTATTCTTACATTAGTTGCTCCCACTTCTTCATTGATTTTTTATCACTATGCACCATTGAAGTTCTTTGAAAAAAGCAGCATCAAATTGCTCAAAAAAAAGCACCACTCGCATCCCCACTTTTCAACGAACAGTTAAAAGAACTAATTGATGTACAAAGTCATCTCCAGAAGAGAGGTTTAAAACAGTTTAGCAACAACTTCATGCTTTTAAAAAGTCTTACACAAAATTCGAAAAAAAAAGATGAGAAAAAATTTTCTTCATTTTATCCGCCCAAAAACTAATGCAAAATTCAAGGAAAGAAACTTACGTGTGGTAATTAAAAGCAAATTGTATGCCTCAAATCACTCTGAAAGAATTTTTTGACGCTTCACGAGAAAAAATTTATCGCGCGTTAGTTACCCCAATTTGAATAATAGTCGTCAAACTAGTCCAGTTTTGAACCATTATAGCTTTGTGAGAAATGATCACAGGTAGAAAATCGGTTTAAATATGAATTCCAGCTAGGATTGCTTAGTCTGTCAAAATTGCTTGGTTTGTCAAAAATGCTTAGTTAAAGAGCCGACATTTGACGGATCAAAAATCACCCCAAGCATAAATATTCCGCACTTTCTTCAACAGTCACTACAATTAGCAAAAGAACAGTTTAATTATGACTTTGCTGCATTCTGATTGGTCAAAAACTCCTCACGGTTTTTTTTGCGGCTGTTCAACCAATCGCCTTATCTTGCAGCCGAAATTATTTCAGAATAACGTAAATTACATCAGAATTACGTAACAATTGCATAAAAAAGTGACTATTTGCGTAGCAAAAAAAAAACATTCGGCTTGTTGAATTGGTTTTTTTTTCAGTTTCCTAGTCTTTCAGTTTGAAAAAATTTGACCAGTTTAATCTATTTAACAACCCCTTTTGAAAGAAAGTAAGGGGGAGATTGCTAGTAGGTGTGCAATTTATCCTATCGTGAGACAATTCTGACCGTAACTCTGACCTATATAAATAAAAACTGAACCATAATTGCGTCATTTTTAAAACAAAATTAAGGTTCTATAGATGATCTTCATTTCTGACTTCGATAAAAGGATGATTGGGCCAAGTGAACAGTATTCCCCCCTAATTCAGTGTAGGAGGGAGATTGTTCATTTGGTTGAAAGTAAGGTTTTTCGGTCAGTAGTTTTTCTAACGTAGTTCCTTAGGCCTTGAAATTGCCCCTTTAATTTTAGGTGGAGGATTGTTCACATGGGCCCAATGATTTAATTATGTGAATGATAAAAGAAAAAAGAAGAAAAAACGAAAAATTGAAAAAAAAAAGTTTTGTGCAACACAACAATAATTACTTCATCCAAAAATCCATTCGGTGAACAGTTCTCGCACATATTACATAAAACCTTCCCGTTTCTTTTTTGGCGAAGTCATATTGTGACAACAACAACCAGGATCAAAACTGCAAAAACAACATGCGAATCTGTTAATTTTTTCTTTTTCTCTCGTTGACCATAGATTTCTAGACCGGCTTCTGAATTAAACTCGACAAAAATTGTCAAAAATTTGTTTTAAAGATCATGTTTACGTTTTGAGACTATTATAGTTTAAAAGGATTCCTATTTCCTTTTTAAAAAGGAAAAAAATCTATAAAAACTAGTGGAGATTTCCGACGGCATTAGAGAAAATTCCTAATTTCATCAAATAAGGAAAACAAATCTTTGTTCCTCTAAATGATTCGTGTTCTAATCACTTTTCTTATCATATAGAAATTTGATAGTGTTTATTTATATACTTGAACACGCCGTCAAATTTGAAATTTTTCTTGTTCACTCCTGGACAAAAACTAATTTTAGAATGATAATGAAATTTAGATTGAATGCTGGTCAGCTTATTGTATCAAATAAAAATTAAGGACGTTTTTTCGGCTTTTCGTGTATTCGGCTCACTTATCCAAAAGATTTACAATCATTCCTTTTTGGAACTACACAATAGAAAGAAAACTTCCACAGTGGGAGGGCTGGAAAGTGGTCATATGTGTTCAATCAAAAAAGGGGGAATCTATTTTTGGAAGCAGGTGTGTCAAAATTGACATTTATCCCCTTTTACAACGCCACAATACCCCCGTTTACAATTGAACGAAACAAGCATGAGAACTCAAAGCGTATACGTCTCAGATGGCACCTCATATGGTATTTAAAAAAAGAAACTGTGTTACGATGTCATTATAAGCATTTTAAAAGTATTTTATATGCGAAATAAAAGCAAAAAATTCTTTTGTATCTTATAGGTCAAATTGACCAATGTTTTTGTCCTAAGGCTTCAAAAATTCAGGAGGGAAATCAATTTGAACTGGTTCATCAACTTGATTATATGTACTTACTTTTTAAAAATACTTTTAAAAATAAAGTGAAACGAAATTTAAAAAGTATACATGTACTTCTGTATGCGGTAAGATGCTTCGCCTAACAGAACAATCAAAAATTTCCAACATTCATTCATCGTCTCAATAATTCACCCTCCCCCTCCCCCCTTCCGTTTCCTCTGCCTCAACATCTTCTAATCCTCTGACTCAAGGATTATCTGCATGACAGCTGCGTGATTAAGATAACTGCGTGACAGGCACTTGAAAACATTAAAACTCATTCAGGATTATAATCAGCGTTAAGAATTATTGAACTCCATTTTTGAAAAAAATATATATTTTTTCACTTTCTGAACTACATTTGTTTTACTTTCTTTCTGAATAAGAAGGAATAGTTGCGAAGATTCGATCGTCTTCAGTTTTCCTTCCGTAAAGTTAAATGTTTGAAATCCGAACCTATCCAAGAGTTTTTTACAGGATGTTAAAATAGGGTTTTTTTTATCTTCATCATCGGCGATAGATATTTCTATAGTTTGAACTGTTCTCGAAAATCAAAAATCACTTTTTTCGGTTTATTAAGAAGCTTCAAGTGATCACATATTTCAATGTTTCTGCATCAATCTCTGGATGAATCTCCACCGGGATGAATTATGCAACCAAACTGAATGAAAAATTAATCGATGTTTAAGTCCTGCGCTGCGCTCTAAATCGAGCTGCTGTCATTTTCGTCTGTTTCTTAAGTGTTTTTCACGTCAGTCTTTGAAGGTTGCAATGGTTTCAGTTCTTCTTGAAAAGTCTATTTGAAATAACATATTTTATTGACTTCAATGGCAACGGCTTCATTTGAGACAACGGCTTCAAACGAACCGATCACTGATTAATGAAACACATGAAAAACAGCACTGGCTAAGCAACAAACTGTTTTGTTGGACCTGCTAGTTCTATAAAAATAATCCTCAAGAAAAATAAGCAAGATTGCTGGTATCAGGGCGAGACTTTGAATGCTACAACTGCCCTCTAACGTCGATCAAAAGCTTTAATGCTAAAGCGTAATTTTTAAGTTTTTAGTTTTATCCCCCCACATTTTATTTTCAGACTAAACTAAATGTTTCGCGGTTGGTAACGTTATATTTATAACAAACTGCTTGCCTCACTATATTTTGGAGTGATTTAACTCGACGCTAAAGCTTCAAATGTATAAAGAAAGTCGTGCGCGTTGGTTATCTCAAAATGAATTATAGTCATCAAAGTAGTCCCAAATCCAGAGTTCTTCTACTTTCAAAAATTAATCACTGGCGGTTTTTCTAATTTTAAGCCTCTGGTATCAATTTTTTGCACGTTTTATACAAAACTTATTCAAAAATTTCTAGTTAAAAAGTCCAACTTTTTCTGGAGAAAAAAACTACCTCGAGCAAACACATTCCGTCATTTATTTTTTTTAAAAACCGAGTAATAAATTTGCAATAGATTCTATGCGTGTCCTATGTATACAAACTTTTGTGTTTTTTGTTACAATCTGAATTTACTTTCAAAATTTAATTTTCAATGGAGCTCAATTTTTTTAAAGAAACTGCACCTAAAGTTTTAGTTTAGAAGATCGATTATAATTTTCTAAGCTCTCTTTTTCAACTTCAACTCTCATCAAATAACCTATTGATCTAATCATCTCAGTTTACAATTTAACATCGTCAAAAATGGTGTCAATCAAAGAAGTTTTTTGAAAATCAAAAAACGACAATCAAATTGATGAAAATTGAAAGATAAAAAACACCAAATTATTGAAGATAATCGGTCCTTTTTTACCATTAGGATTTTTTGAAAAATTAAATGATGTGGTGTAATATTTTTTTCAGAAATCAGAAAAAGTTAAAATTGTTCAGTGTCGAAAAAACCTATATGCAAAACTTTGTTTGACTCCATTTAGATTTCAGTGGCTCAATTACCGAGTCAGTTTAGGCCAGTGAAAATCAATGAATACTGTTAACCATTTGTCGGAGGTTTTGTTTGTCGGTAAGCGGTAAGTCATTTTTTTAAGATAAAATAAGATTGCTCAAATTAGGACGAAGCCCCGAAGGTTCCGACTGCCGTTTAAGATCTATCGAGCAGTAATAGCACAAAAAAAACTAAAGGTAAAGTAACCATGATTTTTTTTGAGTTTTTTTGTAAAAATCATCCCTCCTCACGCCATATAAAGTACAAAAAGATAGATTTTGCTCCTAGCATCAAACCAATGGTTTATGGCAAATCAGATTTCTTCAATCAATTTGGAACGATTTCTAAGACGGATTAAATCTCCGCTTACGCGGTAATATTGCGCATCAAAAAATATTGCGCGTTAACCGCCTAAAGTGGTCAAAATTGCAATATTTAAGCCCCCTTAACTTTTTATAGAAATGATTGCAGGTAAAATAAAACCTGCTCGAAACAACAAAACTTTTTGATTGATGTAAAAAAAAGTTCCGTCAAAAATGGCTAGTTAAAAAGACAAAAAACCACCCCGAGCACAAACATTTCGTTACTTTCATTAAGAAAGTCGAAACAAAAATCCAGTGTTTGTGAGGTGGAATGGGTTCGTTCAAATTCACAGTTTCAAAAAAAAGTATTTTCAAAACAATTTGAAAAGGATAGATCTAAACTTTTGTCTTTTATTGTATTTTGATTATAATAATAAAACTAAATGATCACATGCATTAGCATCCTACAAGTCCCATGTTATTGAAAATGCGCTGGATTGAAAATTTGAAGAGACTTTTTTAAAGAAATTGCAACAGGAGCTCAGATTAAAGTTCACAGAAGTAGAAAAAACGGCGCATTATTTTCGATTTTACCTCCAAAAAATGTTTACTTTCTTTTTTTTACTGAAAATGCAAGTGTTTCAACGGTCTTATTAGTTTCCAGCCGGAGCCGCTCATTTTTGTGTCCGAGATCTTGAAATGCAATAAACTTATTAAACTTCACACTAGAGTGCAATTAAATTGAAATTGTAATTTTGATAGTTCCGACATTATAATTGTGAAACCACTTGAAAGATGATAATGATCTAAGCCAAAATTAAAACAATTTTTGACTGAAAATTTTACTTTAAAAATTTGGCGCAATGAAAATGCGAATATGGGACAATCAAGGCCACCACCTGCTTGTATTTTGCTATTAACAGGCAATGTACGCTAACCTCCCTCTCTCGGTCCCAATAACTTAAAATCTTTTTTATAAAAACTTTAAAATTTGAAATACTTTTGGTCGGATAATCATGCAGCCACCTATTCTCGTTTTTCTCCCAATTTTGTTTAGTTTTTAACTCTTTTTGACTGTTTGTTGTCTAAGTTTTCCAATCCAATGCTCATCGAGCTTCACATGAGTCTTGCTGCGTTTTTTGAGGCCTTGACTAAAACCAGCCTTAAATCATAGAAATTTGTCGGAATTTTTATTTTTGTAAGCCATTTTTTACAGATTTTGGTGAGTCCCAATTGTTTTTGCCAGTATTCTCGTTTGCTGTAGCATCTCAAAAAAAATAGGACAAGAGGTTTTTTTCCGACTTCCGAAAAAAGTATTGAAAAACATTTAGCTCTGTGTGGTTCTAGTTTGAACTTTGAAACCAACAATCTTCTACTGAATTTTTTTTTACTATCAAACAGATATTGATAAATTGAACTCAAAATCAAGACACTTTTGCTAAAACTAAGGGGCTCGAAAGTGCCAATTTTGGTTGACTAGTGCTTGCATTCTTCAAAAAAGTGCTTGAATTTCTTTAAAATGTGCGTGTATGGACGCACAATTAAAACATTGTGTGACGTGGAAGTTAGGGGAAAATTTACGTTTTTTTTTTCATTTTTCCATCAAGGAACCAGTACAGCCAAAAAATAGATAAGTTTAAATTCATGATGAGCATAAATGAGACTTGTCTTTGTATGATCTTAGTGTTTCAATTATAAGAATACTGCTGTAATAAAAAAGAGGACTGCTGTTTTGACCTTCAAATGGAGCACTTCAATTCGGGCAGGTTTTTAGTTCATGTTGCTTGTTCGAATAACCTTCTGTATGTTGTACGTTTTGATCCCAACTTACCACCTTATTCATTTTTTCATTCGTCGTCAACAGCTACCTAGACTGAAAAGTATTGCAATATTTTCACTATAATTAGGTTTAGCCTCACCCATTATTGTTTAGTTGATTTAAAATCCACCCCCCTGAATATATGCACAGAGTAGAGACAGATCAAAGGAAAAAATAAATTAGAAAACAGTCCAAATCCCTCCTATAGTAGATTTGGTGCCTCGCTCCCAAATTCTAATTTAGGTGATGCATTTCAGTCCAAATAAATCTATAAAATTACCATGAGTTTATAAAGCCATACTTCTAGCAAAGTTAATAGAAAAAAAAGAGAGATAAAATTTATTCTTTCTTTCAATTTGCATCCAAGAAAAGAAATCTGTTTTGAGTGGAATACAAAGTACTGTCTAATTATATACAGAAGTAGGCGGAGGATTAGATTTCTTTATCAGTTAAGTGGAATATTTTGGTGGTAAATTGTAATCAGGAAACGTTTTCACCAATAATCACTTACAGTTCGTTCAACATGTTTGAGAGTGGATTTTCAACTTAAGTTTAGGAGGTCGCATTTATAGAAAAGAATGCTTCGAAAACCTATGGCGTGAACAGCTATATTGAAAATAAAAAAAATCGGAGGACTCGCTAGGAGCGCCTCGAGATTGTCTAATTTTTATCTATTTTCTTGCAATGAGATAGTACGAATTATCAGATGGGGGCGATTTCACAATTTGTTCTAGCAGAGTTTTCAAAAACACGTGTTTATGAGTCATCTCTCCTTTCATCAATTTTTAAGTTATTGAATCTAATCTTTTTGCAATAACTAAGCAAAAAATGTGCCAAATTCTGATGATAAAGTAAACTAGGCTGCTCGTATCAGGGCGAAGCCCTGAATGTTCCGACTGCTTTTTAAGGTCTATGGAGCAGTAATAACTTGAAAATATTGGTGTCACTTAACAAATTGGTCAGGACTTATAACACAAAAAAAGTTTTAGCAAAGTTCTCTCAGTGTCGAAAAACTGGTAGGACTTTTTTCCTTTTTCAGAACAACTTACGCAAAAACTGATTGAAAACCTGGCCTTCTACTTGTTACGTTAAAATAAGTATTGTTAGAGATATTTCATGCATTCTGTCTTTATTAAATTTCAGTTTTTAGAAAAAAAATTACTAGAAAATTTCGATTTTTTAAAAAAAAGTGTTTTTTTGGCATTAATGAAAAATTCGTTATTTTGGATTTTTGTCAAAAGTTGGCCGGAACATTCTGTGTTAGTTTTCAGCAGCCGGATATCTTTAGTTTTGGTTCCGACTCGAAAAAGTATTCTAATTTTTTTTCAGAAAGTCGAGATAAACTGGTGTCAATGGCTCCGTTATTTAGACTATTTTTACCGATTGAGCTTCGGAATTAAACAATTTTACTCCCCGTCTTGATGCTTATTGCATTTGGGATATTACTTTCTCATTTGCTGGTCAAAAACAGTAGAAATACTTCAAAAAATCCCAATATTCTTTTTGAAAAAACTTAAGTTCAAGTTGTTTTTGCTTTAGTTAGCGTGGTTGGAGTATTCTGTGGTAACTGCACAGTAACGATTTTTACTTTTTAACAATTGTTCCGGAGTTAAGGTAAAGAAGCTTAATTTTTGATCGAAATTATTGCTGACAAACTTATTTGAGTTCTTAAAGTTTATTAAACAATTGGGTTGAGCTTTCGGCATTAGTTTTGTTTAGAGCTTCGGCATTAAAATGATGAACTGAAGAGGGTTGAGCTTCGGCATTAAATTGATGAACTGAAATGGGTTGAGCTTCGGCATTGAAATGATGAACTGAAATGAGTTGACCTTCGGCATTAGAATGATGAACTGAAGCCAATGTTCATCAGTCAAACTTGTAATCTACCAAGTGTTCTGTCAATTATCCTGTTCTAAGATACCGACAAGGTCTCGAAAGGGTGTTTTGAAAACCTTTTTGTCAAAAAATTTTTCAAGTCAACCAAAATGTTACAACAATCAAGCGAGAAACCCTCGGAAAACTGGAAAAAAAACCTTCATCACAATAAATTCTCATTCCTGCCTCGAAAATTTCCGGCCTGGAAAATTTTCTGGAAGTAGGGATCAGTCTAAAAAATACCATGAAATAAAAAATGCAGACCTAAAGAGCTATAACACTAAAAACTGCAGAGCAGTGAAATTGTCAGTGGCAAATTCTTAAAAGCTAGCGAACAGAAATGGTCGCTCAATTGATGCACTCCGAATGATTACTGATCAACTAACCTACGCCAATGAAATGAGCAGATTTTCAAATGGTGTACCGGATGAAAGCATTCGTGGGGTTGTTTCGCTCTTGCGACCAGAGCTTCTATCACAACTCCTCCTTCCCTGACATGGTCAGGTGTAGGTGGGGGGAATCGGGTCTCGTCACCTCACCCGTGCGAACTGACATGGAACGAACTGAGGCCATTCTGATGACGGGTATTTCTCATTTCAAGGCCGTGTATTTTAGCAGAAAAGCTTACCAAATGTGCCAGAAGTTAGGAGCTTAAGTATAAAGTTGTCGTTTTGGAAAAATTTGGGAGATCTTTGAATCACGCTATGCCAAAAGTTAGGAGCTTAAGTAAAAACTTGTCAATTTAGTGAACTTTTTGAAGCTCATTGGTTCAAAACTACGACATATTTTTTTCCAACTTCAGTGCATTTAGATTTTGTATATCAAGCTAGAAAATTGGATAAAAAAGGCTACAGGGAAAAAAAGAGCTGAAGCTCCCTCCCCTACCATCACCCCCACCCCTACTGCACCGAAGTGCCTGGATTATTTTTAAAAAAAAATTGTTTTAAAGTTTGCAGCTTGAGCGTGGTATTATTGAAGACAGAAAATGTAGGGGGGAATTGATGAGAAAAACCCTCTCGTGGTTGCGACAGCAATTGTGGCTTCTCTGGTGTTCGTCATTTTATACCTGCTGTCTGAAGTTCTGCGCGTGCTGGAGTACAACTTCCGCTTTGAGAAATTCATCTACGGAGCTAGTGTGTTCATGTCTATTGTCCAGTGGATACTCTGTCTGCTGGCTGCACTGCTCGGAACATCCGCCATGGAAGACGTCATTAAGGTAAGTTATCGGAGCAGTCTGTCAAACATACTCTTAATGACTGTATGGTCTATTAATGGATTGAGTTTAAAATTTTGAACGTTTTGTAGAAAAATAAGAAAAAAGTTTTGATTAATTTTTTGAATAGTGCGGCTCCAGAAAAAGTTTGTGAAACAAAAAAAACTGCATTTTTGCTGCTTTTGAAATAGTTTTTATTTAAACGGACCTCAATTTTTTCCTCAACAAAAAACTGGCAAACCCTTGGCAAAAAAACTGTGATTAAAATCAAGATTTAACAAATTTTGGCTCCCAAAAGAAGGTAATTTTATCTATACAACGGCTAGTTGATGCAACGAGCACTCCTGGATAATTCCAAAACTTTTTTGACTGCACTTTTCCTAAGTTTTAAAATTTTAAAATTTCGGGCAATTTTGGTTGCAAAAAGATATCAACGGTTTTGGAACATCATTAACACAACCATCCCATCATTTTTTAAAAAATATTAGGTCATCAACTTGGACACTGGTGCTGAAAATGTTTAAATTTCTTGGGAAACTGAAAAAAAGCGAGAATTGATTACCAAGTTTTCGAAAGTTTCAATGTTTAATTATCTATAGGTCATCGAATTGGAGGCTGGTTCGGACGTCTGTTTCGTAGTGGAGAAGGAGTTCGCCTCGTACATGTTGTGGGTGATGCTGGGTTTCAACTCCATCCCTCTCCTCATCTCCGTTGCGCTATTCGCCACATTCATCGCCAACAGAACCATCCAGAGGAAGCACAGAACGGCACCCTCTGTCGCCACTAGATAGATCCAACACCCCCAACCCCCCTCCAACCCATTGCCTATACGCTTCTTCAAAACGAAGGCCCCTACAGATAGATTACCGACACTTCTACACTTCATCAATACGATATACTGCTTATGCAACGTCAACCTCACTTAGAAAACGAAATTTAGAAAGTTACAAATGATTACTAGCAGATAAAATTAACATGGTTTTGAGATTTACATTCATAACCTATAACCTATAACACGCTACCAAAAGCGACTGCCAATTAACGGCAGGGTTACGACGGCAAACAAAATTTAACAAGACTGCTCGTATCAGGGCAAAGCCCTGAATGTTCCGACTGCCTTATAGGGTTTATGGAGCAGTAATAACATTAAAAAGTTCAATGAAATAAAACAAAATGGAAAAAAAAATTCTAAAATTTGAAAACTTTTATAAAAATAATCCCCCCACACGGAATATAAAGTACAAAAGGATAGATTTCGCTCCTTGTAACAAATCAATTATGGCAAATAGGCTGCTTTTAACCAATTTGGAACGATTTCTAAGATGGATTAAATCTCCGCTTACACGTTAATAGCGCGAAATATATCGCGCGTTAATTGTCCCAAATTGGCCAAAGTGGCAATCTTTAAACATCCGTAACTTTACAAAAATTAATCACAGGTGAAATATCTTTTCAAATTTGAGCTGAGGACAACAATACCTTTCGAATGATATGAAAAAAAATTCCGTCAAAAATGGCTAGTTAAAAAGTCGAAATTTGTCTGAAGAAAAAAAACCCACCCCGAGCACAAATATTCCGCTACTTTCGTATCGAAAGTCGGAACAAAAAGCAACCAAAAGTTTTATTGGGATGTTTCAAGGTTGAATATCACCAAAAAATAAAACTTGGCGCGGTATTACTTACCTAAAAATAACTTGAACTTTTCAAGGTTGAATATCATTAACTAAATATATCTTAGCGCCGTATTACTTCCCTAAATATTACTTGAATGTTTTAAGGCTGAATATCATTAACTAAATGTTACTTAGCATTACCACTTACACAACTCGTACACAATCTGCAAATTACATATTAAACCTAGAAAATTTAGCATGCATGCCACGAAAATGACTTCGACGGAAAAATAATTAAAAAAAATGGCAAACTTATGCACGAGATTATTAGTTTCAGAGAACATTTCTGTCAATCGAAGGTTTTCAGTGAACATTTATGTCATACGGTAGCGGATTTAGGGGAAGGGGGGTATTCCATCCTCTGCGGCGCAAGAAATGAGGCCAAAACAAGGTCATTTTAGTGCTTTGGGAGAGCTCGGAAAATCATTTTGGTCGTCCTACAAAAAATCAACTATGTTCTCCCTCTCGAGATAATCCTAGATCCGCCCCTCTTGTCAGCGAACATTGATTGATTTTTAATTTGTGATTTTCTTTTTGTTCCGACTTTCGAAACGAAAGTAACGGAATATTTGCGCTCGGGGAGGTTTTTTTTCTTCAGACAAATTTCGACTTTTCAAGCAGCCATTTAGACTGAATTTTTTAAATCATTTATGAGGTAGTGTTGTCCTGAAGTTAAATTTGAAAATTTATTTTACCTGAGATCATTTTTTGTAAAGTTATGGGGATTTATGGGTTTATGGGGGTTATCGCCAATTTGGGACAATTAACGCGCGATTTTTTTGGCATTATTAACGCGTAAGCGGAGATTTAATCCGTCTTGAAAATTGTTCCAAATTGGTTGAAGGAAGCTTATTTGCCATATCTGATTTCTTACTAGGAGTTAAATCTATCACTTTGGGAGATGGTTTTCACCAAAATCTCAAATTTTGAAGAAAAAAAAATCATTTTTTCGTTTCATTTTGATAAATTTATTTTTTTCATGTTATTACTGCTCCATAGACTTTAAAAAGCAATTGGAACACTCAGGGCTTTGCCTTGATTATGAGCAGTTTGTTGTTCAGACTTTTGTACCGAAACTAATGGAATATTTTTGCTCGGTATGGGTTATTTTCTCTTTACACAAATTTCGACTTATTAACTAGCCATTTTTGATGGAGTTTTTTTTTCAATCAAATAGTATTGTTGTCTTGAGTTTAAATTTGAAAAAATATTTCACCTGTGATCATTTTTCGCAAAGTTATGGGGGTTTGAAGTTTACCATTTTGGCCAATTCGAGACAATCAACGCGCGATATGTTTAGCGTTATAAACGAGTAAGCGGAGATTTAATCCGTCTTAGAAATTGTTCCAAATTGGTTAAAGGAAGCTAATTAGCCATAACTGATTTGTTACTTGGAGCAGAATTTATCACCTTGTACTTAATATGGCGTGTGGGGGGATAATTAACACAAAAAAAAATCTCAAATTAAAAAAAATTCTCTTTTTATTTTTATTCTATTTAATTTTTTTATGCTCTTCCGCTCCATAGATCTTAAAATGCAGTCAGAACATTTAGGGCTTCGCACACTTTATAACATCTTTAAAAAGTTAAACTAATCGATTAATCGATATTAATTGATTTCGCTGTTTTCAAAAAAACTATTATTTTTCCTATTTTTTGGAGACCACAGTACAGTAATGGAGCCCTGCGCTCCTCCCCCTTCTGATGGATTCGACAACCTAGCCACCAAAAGGATCTATTTTTGGAGATTTTTCTAGGAAACTCAATGTGGCTGACCGGTTTTGACCTTGGGCGCTTATATATACTAACTTTGAGTCGGGAGCGCGTTCCAAAAAAATCAAATTGTTGGCCAAAATATTCCAAAAGGTCATTTTCTCAATTTTTTAAAAAAAAAAAATAGTGTGCGGCGTCAAAATAGTCAAAATAGTGTCTGTATTGTGATTTGGGAGAGCTCGATAATTCAGATAATTCGGACATAGGAAATCATGTAAATTTAAAAACTTGGTAAATTGAAAGTAAAAATTTTTTATAGTCTTTTTCAGATATATGAAACAAAAAGTATTTCCGCTATTAAGATTTGCTCACACTGAAGTGTTCAAACTGTTATGTTATGTCCTAATTGGTGCTTTGATGCCAATAGCCACATGAGAGTAATTAGGAAGCCGATTTCACTGTTTTGTTGAGGTTTTGGCTGTTCTGGAAATTTGTGCTAAAATGTTTCTTGATGAAATATTACTGAAAGATGTTTTATTTCTTTTGATACGATACAGTTTTTTGCTAGTTGAATCCGACGCAAAATTGATGCAAAACCTATTGAAGATGCAAGCAAAGCAGTGATTTGTTCAGGGTAGTATTTTGGTGTAACTGTTTCAGATAGTAAATTTTTGATCAAAAATTTGAACAAAAAGAGTGACTATAATCGGAAAGCTTTTGATCTCTTGAGGTCATAATTAAAAATTTATATCATTTGTTTTTATTTTTCGCTAAGATATCAGCCAGTTTGACGAGTTTGTGATTGTTAAAGCACGATATATTTTATGCTTTTAACGTATGAGCGGCAATATAATTGTTCCGACTTTCGAAGAAAGTTCAGAAAGTGCTGACCCCCTTGGGTGGTTTTCTTATTTATTCAATTTTCGACCTTTTAACTATATTAGTTGTGTTTTTTCTAAGAAATTATACCATCTGAAATATATTGTTATAATGAGCTCAAAATGATAAGGATATTCTATCTGCTATCATTTTTTTTTGTAAAATTACGGAGGTTTGAAAATTACTAAACCCGCAATTAAATGCCTTTTTAAAACACGTGTACATGTAAAAAATTGCGTTACAAATTGAATTGAGGTAAATAGCTTAGATCTATTTAAAATAATACGAACTGCTAATTGAAGTCTTTGTATTTCACAGAGCGTGCGGGGGGAGGCAAACTGAAACAAAATAGAAAAAAAAATTTAATTTTTTTTCGTCAGTTATTCAACCGCAATACTTTTGTGTTAGCCTTACAATGCAGTCGAAACTTTCATGGTTTATCATGAGATCAGTCAAAACTAACTCGAAAATTTTGTAAGCCAATGCTGGAATAATTGTAACGCTTAAAACTAAATGCGTGAGTTGGTTTTGTTAAGCCAATGTAAAGCAAAATTTCGATTGATTCAACAAAACAAAGAGTCGCTTGCTTTTTTCATACTGTTCTATTACGATCGTGTTTCTGAAATGTGTAAAACTTTCATTGATATGATTTTTTGAATATATAGTGATTTTATTTTTTACAGTGTTTAAAATTTTTATTTTGAATTTTATGCTAGTCTAAGCAACGCTAGTCAAAATTCATTTTAAAATTTGCCGTGCTGTTCATTAATACACTGCCGTTTTTTGCGCTTACGCTCGTTTAAAATACAGAGCTTGTTGGCGTTGAGGGCGCCGAACGGAAAGTTGAACATGTGGCTCGTATACAATTGGTGCAGCAATAACGCTTGGAAATAGTTTTTGTGTCCACATTGACAAAATTATTCAGCATTCAATCTCTTGTGTATGGCATTACAATTTATATAACACCGTGAGTAGAAATTTTTGCTCTGGAATTGTGTAACAAGTGTTTTTCCACATTTTTTTTCATAAACTTGTACAATTCGCATCAAAGTTTTATCCTGTTCAGAGCCGAACCCAAGCTGACAAAAAATGCATTGTAAAACAATTCCATACAATCAAAAAAATGCTTGTTTTACGATATCATACAATTTCATAAATTAACATGTATACAAAGTTAGCTTTATAAGCTTTTTTGCCATAAAATGGAATTTTATGATAGCCATTTTTTTTCCATACTACGAAACCGTTTGACAAGTTTTTTTTTCACATAAATTTTGTCTTTTTCTGTGTGTTTGTGTTTTGCCCTGAAACCTAACGACCAACAATTTTCTCAAACAAGAAAACCAACAGGCTGAATGGCCTTAAAATTGCAGACTAAACTACGTGTTGATAGATACCAACTTAAACTTAAAACAAAAATATAACAAAAAGTATTCAAATTTTGTATACGTCTACAAGGCCTCTTTTTCAAGAAAAACTGAGAAATTCAGAAATTGAAAATTGTGGCCCGTTTTTTGGACTGATTCAAGCTATAATCCAAAACTGAAAAATGCAAATTCAGCCGTCACAGAGAAGCTTCATTGCAATTTTTGATTCTATAACTGTTAAAAAGAGTGCTCAGACTATGTTTTACGCAAATTTTTTTGTTCATGTATTTAGCTTAGCAAATAAATTGAGACTAAACAATTTATTTTTCAGTTTTAGAAATTTTAAATGGAAAAATTGCTTATTATACAACTTTCATTAATAAAAACATTATTTTGAACATTTTTTTTCGAAAAAAAAAGAAAAGTTTTGATGACCAATAAAATCTCCTTCAAATGAAACTCAAGGTAAACTCATTTAAGTTTACGTAAAAACCCTTTTAGAAATTTTTATGAAAATCAAGAGAACCCATGCATGGACTTGTATGATAATTTTTTTCAGGGAAATGCTTAAAAAGCATTTTTTGTGTGGTGATCAACCTGGAAAAATAACAAAAAACGGCCTCAGTTAGTAAGAAACAATGAGAAACGTAGGTGTTGCCAATCTCAAAAGCAAATTGTTTCGAGATTTGCTTATCATTAAGCTGCCTTCTTTAGTTTTTGCTAATTCATTGAAGGCTCTAAATGCTAGTTTTCTTTTACGGCTTTTAAATAATATTTTTATTTAGCTACTGACGACATATTGAGTTCAACAAAAAAGAAAAAAATTGAATAATCTCTCGTACAAAAAAATACATTTTAAAAATGTTGGGTGTGGCTGGGCTGCAGTAGCAAAATGCTTTGAACGATTTTAATTTGTATGTAGATTTAAGTTTTACATTAAACTCACAACTTATTTCGTAACTTAGAAAAATTGCTCATCTTACAATTTTCTCATTGATAAAGCTCCTTGTAATCAATTTTTTTAAATGCTTTTGTTCAGAATTGAAACAGTGATGTGAAAATCGGTGTTTTGCTGAGCAGAAAAAGGCTAGTTAACAATTTTCAATACTTTCGTTAGAAGTGCAAGTTTTTACAATTTATTCTATCAAAATTTGCAACCACTGAAAACATTAATTTGCTGTTCAGTTTCAGTTTTTTTGCGCATTTTAAATTTTGTTGCTCAATTTATGTTACTCAGTTTTGTTCCATCAAGCACTTTTTAAATTCATTTAGAACCTTTAGGGGAGTTATAATTGAGGGGAGGAGAGTTGTTTTCGAAAACCGCAAGTAAACAACGTTTGCATGAAGGTATGTGTAAAAATATTTTGAGGGGGATCGCGCTTTTGCAGTTTTGTAATCAAAATAATCTAAAAAACACCAAAAAATGGCATTTGTGGCCTGTTTCTGTTTTCAAAAAAAATTAAGGGGGGGTAAGTTTGTATGTTTATATGTAAATACTTAATTTGGGAGGTAGCGCGCGCTAAAAACTGCAATGTGCCATGAACTGTATTTAAAAAAAAACAGCAAAAAAATTGTGTGAAACATTGGGGGTGGGGGTCAAAAATAACTACGGGTTAGGGTGGGATTTTGGGTCGGTGGGATTTGCGGACTGGCGGATGTAAGGAACAAAAGGGCAATAATTGGAGGACAAAGGGTCAAAAGGGCAAACGTTGCGGGTAGTGGGAGTGGGGAACTTGGGGTAGTGTGGTAGGAATTGTTTATCCATTTCAGAAAACTTAATTTCAGAAATCGAGAAAAATTTCTGCGGTACTCATTTACAAATTGCAAGTTTTTAAAAAAAATTTTGTCATAAGAGAAAAAATCAAAATGAAAAAATTCACTCTAATGGTTCATAATTGATTTTTTATTCCATTTTGTTGTTTGAGGGCAACGTGGGAATTCGTCATGCTGATAACACAAAAATCCATTATAATTGAATTCTTCGCGCTCTGCTTAGATGCGGGAAACTTTAATCAATTTTGCAATTATAATCTGCAGTACAGCTTAAATGACTTTGAAGATGATGGCACTTAAATTTGTACCATCAGTTTTCCCGAGAAAAAAATGACAACTTCTTTATCTTTATAAGAAAAAACATACAAAAATTTTTGCGTAATCTTTTCTTTTCAAAAAACAAGGTCTCAAAATTTCAAAATTATCATCAAACATCATAATGTTGTATCTAAAACAACTCTGTTAATATGATTCTTTTTTGATAAAACAAGGCTTCAATTTTGATGATTAAATGAAGCAAAAACCGTTGCTGAAACTTCGGTGTCAAAAATCCGTCATGCGACAACTCGCAGCAAAAGACAACGCGCATTAGAAGACAATTCACAATATGCTCACCACCGCAGTCGCGCCAACATATTGTGAGCTTGTCAACAGAGAGTAGGACTTCATACGAAATCTAGAACCGGTTATAGAGCCAAAATTCTTATCTTATAATTTTTTTTCAAATTTTGCTAGTTGTCGCGGTACCCAAAAATCAAATCAAAAACCAAAAAAAAATAAAGCGAGTTCATGTCGAGTTCTTACAGTGCATTTTTCAAGTATTTTTATCTTAAATTTAAGGAAAAGTAAGAAATTTATTCAAAAACTAAAACTTTTTTACAGGAAAAAAGCTATTTGTTTCGGCGATGAGTTTAATGCTTCAAAAATTGTCATTCTGTTAACTGAAAGCTGATTTAAAATATTCGTTTTTGGAAGTTAGTGTACAGACCGGATCTTACGTTGTTCGAAGGCTGAACAAAAACACATTCAAGTCACACACCATCGGTAGCTCCCGATGTACCTCATCAAGTTATTACCTCCTACACATTTTTGAGACTACAAACAAAAGCGGCTCCAATTTTTTCACTACTTGAACTTATCGTTTCAGATTAAAAAGGAAACTTTCAGCTTCTGCTGTTATTCTTTCGATTGCGCACGAGAGGAAGTTGTTTGTTTTAGGCAGCTCTTATCGCGGAGCTTTATCTCGATTGCGTCAATTCTTCTGACGAAAGTTGCTGTCAAAAATAGATGAAAAAGGTTATAAGTCAGCCATAGTTGTTCGTTGTTCTAATTCTAATTATATTCTAGCTTCAATTGTACTTTTCTCACTTATCTATCTGACGTAGTTGAATCTGTGAATTTTTTTTACAATCATGTATGAAAAGGGTATAAATCAACAAATGACTGAAAAACGCATTTCGGTGAAACTTTTAATCTTTTTTTTTCTCAGTGCAATAATTATTAATTTAATTTCTCTCCAGCTGTCTGTTTTCACGACAGAGGAAGAATTGAAGGTAGACAACCTTTCTTGTAACGAGGCGGAGCCTTGAAGGCTTCGACTGGCTTCTAACCTCTTAAAAAGTTATAATTTGTATGTATCGCTGAATGCAATAATGTAATCGATTGTCATCCAATTGCTTTGATCCAAATTTGAATGATTTCCAAGCCTTGATTGTTCCGAATGCCCCATAAAGCTGACAAAAAAGTTTTTGCTTCAAAACATTGAAGAAAGTTTTGCAATTAAATGGAAAAACGAATGCTTTTTGTGTTCATTTTTGACATCCTTTTATCACCGACTATCCATGTGAATACAAGGAGGAGGTTTACTTTGCGTCTCATATTTTTTTAACAAGACTACTAGTAAATCAGGGCGAAGCTCTTTAACTGGTCTCGAATCCTTTTTGTTTGAAATGAGTTGGAAAAAAAATCGAAATAGTACTGCCAAAACAAAAAAGAGCTGAAATTTGTGTCGAAATCATATTGTCTATTAATTTGCCTTAAAGCAGTTTAGAGTGACTATGAGAACGGATAATAATCCACGTAAAATAATTTGGGCATTGAAACTATCTAGTAATTTTCCATCAACGATACCATATGCATTTTAACTTAGTGCAAGCATAATCATTTGGCAATCAAAATATTTCCGAATTGTTACCAATGCGCTGTCAACTTTCTTTGTAAATTGGTTTGAATATAAGAAACAAACCCTGGCTTATATATCCATAATTTTCACTTCATTTTTGAATGGTTTAATTTACCGCTTACGCGTTTTATGAGGGAGCAAAATGTCGCGCCTTTTTTATTTTACAATTTGACCAAATTAGCAAATTTGATTCCAAGTCAACGATATCTTATAAATGGTTAAAAAAACATTGTCAAAAACTCTTACTTATTAAGCCGATCTTCGACGAAAACGAAAGACCCCCACCCCAATTTAAATTTTCCGTCCCCTTTTGCGTTTTTTGAAAGTCGGGACAAGGAAATGCCATTTATCTTAGATCTTAGATGATCAAGAAAAATAAGAAATAATGCGAACAGTAATTATTCGAAAATGCTGAAATTGAAAATGTTTGAGATTCCATATTTGCAAAAAAAAAACAATTGCACATAGAATGAGTTTACTGTGTTTATCTTTCAGATGACCTGAAAACTCCGTCAAAATGACATTTTAATTTTCCTTCAAAATTTTTTAAAAAATCACACAGAGCACAAAAATTACGTCATGTTCAAGGATTGTGGGATTTGAAGCCTACACCACGTAAATACTAAATCATTGACGTAAATATGATGCAGCCATCAGTGCCAAAATACAATTATGTCAAAAAAAACTTTGTTGAAAAGCTTTGAAAATATTTTTCACGTCAATTCTAAATCAATTCTAATAAATGATTAAGTTGAGTGAATTAATTATGTGTGAAAAAATGGCAATATATATAGTTTTTACATGGTTGCAATCTGAAACTGACAAAAATTTTTCTCCGTTTGACGTGGTTATACAATTTCATAAGAACACAATTGCCTCGAGAAGTCAGAAAAATTTATCGCAGCTTTGTCAGCAATGTTTTCAAAAATTGTTAGGATTTTTTGCCAGTGTATCCTGAAACAGCAATACACACACCTTTTTTTGCGCCGGAAAATTGTGAGAAAATTGTGTGAGGCATTTTGGACTGCTTAACTATTCGTTTTTTTTCTAGTTCTGGGAGTATGTTTTGATATTGATGACACAATTAGACCACTTTTATGATCAATCTTTTAAAAATTGATTTCTTTTTTTAATTGAAACAGTAATGTGGTACAAAAATAGAATAAATTTTTTAAATATGAAAACTACCAGAATCTAGTAGCCTTTTCTTAAATTATTGTTAAGCTTAGTTTGGGAACATACTGGTGTCCGGATAAAAACAACAGCTCTTAGGAAGAAAAACATAGGACCCATTTTTTGCCTGGTTAGATATTAATCCTAATTAAAAGAAAACAAATCCAGATAACTCAAAACTTGGGCCTATTAGTTGCTTCAGCTGAGTTTGGACTGAATTTTCAATCAAATGCTATTGGTTGCGTTATGTGATGTTGGTACGATTTTTCTGCTAGCTGAACATGACTTTTTAACTACAAACTATATGATGCGTTACTTGATTTTGAAGTGACTTTAATGCTGTTTGAGCTGTTTGATCCAAGTTTTTCTTTAATATTTTTAATCAGAAACTAGATCAACAAATTTAAGTTTTTCTTACATGTACTCCTAATGAAGAAAATAATTGAGGACTGAAAGTCTCGTCGTTTTTTTACCTAGCAGTAATTAGAGTAACAATTATAAAATTCAGTTCAAATTAATCAAATTTGATGCAACTTACGTAAACAATAGGCCTTTTTAATGAGTTTTAGATTGAATTGTGTGTTTCTTCGAAAATTGCTCAAGTCTAGATTATTCAGAACTTTGTTTTTCTGCTAACTGTTTTTGTTTTTCTGCTAACTGCATATGACTTTTTTCAACTAAGAGCTATTTGTTCATTCATTTGTTTTTGAATTGGTTGAATCCAAAATGTGCTATTTAAACAAACTTTTCTTGAAACTTGTTTATCAGAATTTTACCAATTTCAACAAAGTTTAGTTTCTCTCACATGTACTTTCAATGAAGAAAAAAATTGACAACTTTATGTCATGTCGTTTTAAACTAGCACCAATTAGTGTATCTGTATATACGTTTAGTTCGAATTAGTGAATTTAAATGAGTTCTACGGGCAAAAAGGGCTTTTAATGTGTTACAATTTACTTTGTTATTACTTAGAGAAAAGCGCAAATCTAGATTACATAAAATTTGCGCCACTAAGTGGCTTCACATGATTTTCTGCTAGCTGCTCATGATATTTTAATTGAACGCTATTTGTTGTGTCATTTGATTTCAAACTTAATTTATTGCAATTTGCGCTGTTTAATCCAAAATTTTTCTTCTTTTGTCTTCTTTCTTGGTTAATTGTCTTCTAATTTTCTCGTCAATTTTTGCTAGCACCATTTAGCGTAAAATTTATAAAATTTACTTCAACTTAGTTCAAATAAATACACAATAGGCCTTTTTATTGAGTTATAGAATACATTTTGGTTTCCTTCGAAAATAGCACAAATCTAGAAAACTCAGAATATTTTGAATATTAGTAGCGTGACCTGACTTTAAACTGATTTTTTAAAAAATTTTATATGATTTATCAACTAAATAGTATTTGTTGCGTCACTGGATTTTTAATTATTTTCATTGCAATTTCTGTTGTTTGATCTAAAATGCTTCCTAAAACCTTCTGGAAATTTTCATTAGATTTCATCAAATGTGTATCCTACATGTAATTTCGATGAAAAAATTAGTTGTCGGCTAAATGTCGCTACATGTTAATCTACAGTCACGGGACATAGAAGTTGCAGCTTTTTGATTTCAACGAAAAAATAAAGCAACTTTTTCTGCATGTTTTGTTCGTTTTCTCTGCAACTATTTAAGATACATTATAAGTTTTGACAAGAAGTAAATGAAACTATTTGAAAGGGCTTAACCGGGCCAAAAGTTGAAAATCTTGATTCGAAGGCGTAAATTAGCCAGCTCATCATTACTAATTCTACAGATTTTCTTGCTGTGAAAACAACCTCACAAACATTATAAGGAATTCGAAATAATGGGCTCGTATTAGTTTTTTGGGAAGCTGATGAGCTTGAATTACTCATTACGTTGCCTAAAAAGACAAATAACAGAACTAACCAAAAATTTGATCCAAAACTTTTCTTAAACTTTTTAAAACAGAATTTTACTAGTTTCAACAAAATTAAGTTTCTCTTATTTGTAATTTTATTGAAAGAAGGAAATTGTTGTCTAAATGTCTCGTCGTTTTTATCTAATATCAATTCGAGTAAATTATGAAATTTATTACAATTTAGTGAGTATTGATGCATTTTAAGTAATAAAAAAGCCTTTTCAACAAGTAATAGATTAAATTGTGAATTTCTTTTAAATAACGGAAATCTAGATACCTCAAAAATTGTGATTGTAATAACCCAAAGTTTGTGATTGTCAGTTTTCAACTAAATGCCACTTGTTGCGTTACTCAATTTTCAACTAGTTTTACTGAAATTGGGCCATTTGATCCAAAACGTTTCCTAAAACTTTTTTCTCTCAAAATTTGTCTAGCTTCATGCTGTGTTTTTTTTTCTATTTGTAATTTCAGCAAAAAAGTATTTATTGTCTAAATATCTCGTCATTTTTAGTGTATCAACACTTATGGAAGTATTAGTATGGAAATTCAGTTCAATTTAATGACTTTCAATGCATATGACTGCATTATTATACAAGCATTTTAGCACTTTCAACACTAAATTGTGAGTTTCATGGAAAACCACAACATCTGGCTGCAAATTTTGCATCAATAATTTTTGTATTAGATTTTAGAATTGCGTCGAAAGCGCAGAAAAGACAGCCCTGAAATTCACGTCGAATAGCTTTTTTTCCGCGTCAACATTTTGCTCAGAGCACAGATAATCAAACCGATTCGTAATCATGGTGACTGAGTTTGCCAACAATTGCCAATAGATTCAGCCGATCACTTGAAGGAAACCTATTTTTTCAAATGTTTCCTGTTTAATCAGTTTCCCATAAATATACCAGAATAAATGTACCAGAATATTTGTGCACGGGTTCGTTTCTTCTCCATACTTTTTCCTGCTTTTTAGTAAGCTATTTTTAGCGGATTTTTTGCACCATTGGAAAGTATTGCTGTGTTGAGCTCAAATTTGAAAAATTATTTTACCGGTGATTAATTTTTGGTAACGTTATACAAGTGCTGATTTAAATTAACCGGACAAAACCCGTTAAGCTTGAAATTTAAAACGCATTTTTCTCAAATTGGGTTGAGTTTAGGTGAAAACTTATGAATAAAACACTTGCTTAAAATTTTAGCAGAATTAATATGGTATAATTTGTTTTGCGAAATTCGGGTGCGAAAGTTTACCCCAAAAATGGGTCATTTTGGCTTTTCTTAGTTAATTGAAAATTACGCCGAAAACACCAAGTCGATCACAGACATAATTATATCAAAGTGAGCCGCTTACGCAGCCCAACAAATTTTAAAAAGGTATAATCTCCAAAAAACTGTATAATTTAATTTAATTATGTTTGATTGACAAAAAAGGTCGTTTTTACTATATAAAATAATTTGTAAAAATTTGTAAAGAAAATACCATTCATAAAATTGTTGGGCTACGTAAGGGGCTCACTTTGATTTAATTATGTCTGTGATCGACAGGGTGTTTTCGGCGTAATTTTTGATTAACTAAGAAAAGCCAAAATGACCCATTTTTGAGGTAAATTGTCGGGAGGCCCGAATTTCGCAAAACAAAGTACACCATAATAATTTTGCTAAAATTTGAAGCAAGTTTTGCTTTCATAAGTTTTCACCTAAACTGAACCCAATTTAAGAAAAACGGTTTAACAGTTTAACGCGTTTTGTCCGGTTATTTTAAATCAGCACTGTAGAGGTTTGGCCAATTTGGGACAACTAACCCGCGATTACTTTTGTGCTGTTAATGCGTAAGCTTAGATTTAGTCTGTCTTAGAAATTGCTCAAGTAAAATTGAAGCAACCTATTTGGTCTGTTTAATACTTTGCTTTATGCGAAACTTATCACTCGGTACTTTAAATAGCGCGTGGAAGTTGGTTAACAAAATAAACCTCTCCACCAAAAGTTTGTTGGATTTTTTTAGGATAAAAACCTAATCATTTTTTTAGGATAAACCTCACCCCATAGGCCTCAAAAGGCAGTTAGAACATTCCTTGCACTGATGCGAGCAGTCTTGTTTTTTTTTTTACAAAGGGATATGTTGCAAATATGTGTTACTTTAAATAGCTGTAGAAAATTTTTTTTGCAATTAACGCAAAAGAGATAGTGAATTGTTTCAGTCGCTTTTCATGAACGACGTTGTTGGAAATGATGAATAGTCTGAAGTGACTCGAAATGGTCTATTTTTAGTTTCTTTTGATTTGGATAGGCGCCGCAAATACTTTAAAAGTGATTAAATGTCTAAATGGATTTTTTTTTGCAATTACAATAGCATTATCTCAGCTCTGACAATGGTTTAAAATAGGTTACTAGAGAATGAAAATGTAGTCGACAGCATATATTTTTCATGAGGTCTTTAGGCAATATTGGCTCTTTTCTCTCCCCCAGCTCTTATGAGCTTCTATTTAATGATGGTGTAACAAGGGTGTTACAAGATTAGATGTGACAATCAAATTTGTTTGTTATAACAAAATTAGTCCGCATGCCAATTTTTGTAACAATCCGACAATGTGAACAAGAATTTATTTTAAAAAAATTTGTCGGTGGAGGAAAAAGAAAAAACGCCCTGGTTTCTAGTTGAGGTCAAATTTCAGGGAAAAAACGGTTTTAAATCAGAATATATCTAAATCTGTTCTCATAGATATCCTGTTTAGCTTTTGCAATAAGAGCTTTTCAATAAGTTCTTCGAATCTCCAAGTATCACCCCACGGTACATAGTAATGAACCCCCCCCCCACTATAAAGGGCTAATTCAACGGTTAAGCAGGTAATGTGAATTTTATACGTAATCTCTGTCCCCTATTTCAATATATGGTTCTTCAAAAATGATAGTTAAAGAAATATCTTAGTTCTCACAAAGCCGCTCGCCGCATTTTGAAAACAGGATTCCATCAAAGTTGCATGTTTTGAATGCAAGCGAGAGCAAAAATGATTACTTGAAGAATGAGCAGTAACACTGTACCACATTTCGTCGTACTTGTTACCATCTTGAGATCACCTAACCCAAAACAGAGTTAAGTTTGCAGTTACTATTATCAGCTCAATGTTGAAACTGGCAAAAACAAAATTTGTTTGTTCATTATTGTACACTTGGTGAAATACTTTCTGCTTTATGACCATTTTATTAATTCAGTGTTTCTATCTCAATAATTAGAGAGAGTCTGAGTATAGCATACAACCTTGAGAAAAACAGGAGACATCATTTTACTGCAGAAATTCTCTTTAGTTGTTTTTTGGCAGACAATTCTGCACTTAGGCCACACACTTAAGTATGAAATGAAAGCGCATAGAAAAAATCCAAAGCAATGTATTCTGTATCACAAAAATCAGGCTTTGTAAATTATTTAATAACTTTTTGTTTTATGTAATTTTAGTTTTACAATCGAACCGGTTTTCTCAACTTGTCAATTGTGTTTTTTAGGCTCC
>NC_087066.1:7592651-7618920 GCF_963678635.1 Symsagittifera roscoffensis
GTTTGGACGTCTGTTTCGTAGTGGAGAAGGAGTTCGCCTCGTACATGTTGTGGGTGATGCTGGGTTTCAACTCCATCCCTCTCCTCATCTCCGTTGCTCTATTCGCCACATTCATCGCCAACAGAACCATCCAGAGGAAGCACAGAACGGCACCCTCTGTCGCCACTAGATAGATCCAACACCCCCAACCCCCCTCCAACCCATTGCCTACACGCTTCATCAAAACGAAGGCCCCTACGGATAGATTACCGACACTTCTACACTTCATCAATACGATATACTGCTTATGCAACGTCAACCTTACTTAGATAACGAAATTTAGAAAGTTACAAATGATTACTAGCAGATAAAATTAACATGGTTTTGAGATTTACATTCATAACCTATAACCTATAACACGCTACCAAAAGCGACTACCAATTAGCGGCAGGGTTACGACGGCTAACGAAATTTAAAAAGCAGCCAAAAGTTTTATTGGGATGTTTCAAGGTTGAATATCATTAAAAAATACACTTGGCGCGGTATTACTTACCTAAAAATAACTTGAACTTTTCAAGGTTGAATATCATTAACTAAATATATCTTAGCGCCGTATTACTTCCCTAAATATTACTTGAATGTTTTAAGGCTGAATATCATTAACTAAATGTTCCTTAGCATTACCACTTATACAACTCTTACACAATCTGCAAATTAGATAGTAAACCTAGAAAATCAAGCAAACAAGCCACGAAAATGACTTCGACGGAAAAATAATAGAACAAAATTGGCGAACTTATGCATGAGATTATTAGTTTCAGAGAACATTTTTGTCAATCGAACGTTTTCAGCGAACATTTATGTCAGACGGTAGCGGATTTAGGGGAAGGGGGTATTCGACCCTCTGCGGCGCAAGAAATGCGGCCAAAACAGGGTCATTTTAGTGCTTTGGGAGAGCTCGGAAAATCATTTTGGTCGACCTACAAAAAGTCGATCATGTTCTCCCTCTCTAGATAATCCTAGATCCGCCCCTTTTGTCAGCGGATATTGATTGGTTTTTAATTTGTGATTTTCATTTTGTTCCGACTTTTGAAACGAAAGTAACGGAATATTTGCGCTCGGGGAGGTTTTTTTTCTTCAGACAAATTTCGACTTTTCAAGCAGCCATTTGGACTGAATTTTTTAAATCATTCTTAAGGTATTGTTGTCCTGAAGTTAAATTTGAAAAGTTATTGTACCTGAGATCATTTTTTGTAAAGTTATGGGGATTTATGGGTTTATGGGGGTTATGGCCAATTTGGGACAATTAACGCGCGATGTTTTTGGCGTTATTAACGCGTAAGCGAAGATTTAATCCGTCTTGAAAATTGTTCCAAATTGGTTGAAGGAAACTTATTTGCCATATCTGATTTATCACTAGGAGTTAAATCTATCTATTCTAAATTTAATTTTTTCATGTTATTACTGCTCCATAGACTTTTAAAAGCAATCGGAACACTCAGGGCTTTGCCCTGATTATGAGCAGTTTGTTTTTCAGACTTTTGTAACGAAACTAGTGGAATATTTTTGCTCGGTATGGCTTATTTTTTCTTTACACAAATTTCGATTTATTAACTAGCCGGTTTTGATGGAATTCTTTTTTTCAATCAAATGTTATTGTTGTCTTAAGTTTAAATTTGAAAAAATATTTCACCTGTGATCATTTTTCGTAAAGTTGTGGGGGTTTAAGGTTACCATTTTGGCCAATTTTGGACAATCAACGTGCGATATGTTTAGCGTTATTAACGAGTAAGCGGAGATTTAATCCGTCGTAGTAATCGTTCCAAATGGGTTAATGGAAGCTAATTTGCCATTATTGATTTGTTACTAGGAGCGGAATTTATCACTTTGTACTTAATATGGCGTGTGTGGGGATAATTAACACAAAAAATCTCAAATTAAAAAAAAATCATCTTTTCATTTTCATTCTATTTAATTTTTTCATGCTCTTCCGCTCCATAGACCTTAAAATTTAGTCAGAACATTTAGGGCTTCGCACACATTCTAACATCTTTAAAAAGTTAAACTAATCGATTAATTGATATTAATTGATTTCGCTGTTTAAAAAAAAAACAATTATTTTTCCTATTTTTTTGAGACCACAGTACAGTAGTGGAGCCCTGCCCTCCTCCCCATTCTGATGGATTCGACAACCTAGCCATCAAAAGGATCTATTTTTGGTGATTTTTCCAGGAAACTCAATGTGGCTGACCGGTTTTGACCTTGGGCGCTTATATATACTAACTTTGAGTCGGGAGCGCGTTCCAAAAAAAAAAACAAATTGTTGGCCAAAATATTCCAAAAAGTCATTTCCTCATTTTAAATAAAAAACTAGCGTGCGGCGTCAAAATAGTCAAAATAGTGTCTGTATTGTGATTTGGGAGAGCTCGATAATTCAGATAATTCGGACATAGGAAATCATGTAAATTTAGAAACTTGGTGAATTGAAAGTAAAAATTTTTTATAGTCTTTTTCAGATATATGAAACAAAAAGTATTTCCACTATTAAGATTTGCTCACACTGAAGTGTTCAAATTGTTATATTATGTCCTAATTGGTGCTTTGATGCCAATAACCACATGAGAGTAATTAGGAAGCCGATTTCACTGTTTTGTTGAGGTTTTGGCTGTTCTGGAAATTTGTGCTAAAATGTTTCTTGATGAAATATTACTGAAGGATGTTTTATTTCTTTTGATGCGATACAGTTTTTTGCTAGTTGAATCCGACACAAAATTGATGCAAAACCTATTGAAGATGCAAGCCAAGCAAGTGATTTGTTCAGGTTAGTATTTTGGTGTAACTGTTTCAGATAGTAAATTTTTGATCAAAAATTTGAATAAAATGAGTGACTATAATCGGAAAGCTTTTGATCTCTTGAGGTCATAATTAAAAATTTATATCATTTGTTATTATTTTTCGCTAAGATATCAGCCAGTTTAACGAGTTTGTGATTGTTAAAGCACGATATATTTTATGCTTTTAACGCATGAGCGGCAATATAATTGTTCCGACTTTCGAAGAAAGTTCAGAAAGTGCTGACCCCCTTGGGTGGTTTTCTTAATTAGTCAATTTTCGACCTTTTAACTATATTTGTTATGTTTTTTTTCTAAGAAATTATACCATCTGAAATATATTGTTATATTGAGCTCAAAATGATAAGGATATTCTATCTGCTATCATTTTTTTTGTAAAATTACGGAGGTTTGAAAATTACTAAACCCGCAATTAAATGCCTTTTTAAAACACGTGTACATGTAAAAAATTGCGTTACAAATTGAATTGAGATAAATAGCTTAGATCTATTTAAAATAATACGAACTGCTAATTGAAGTCTTTGTATTTTACAGAGCGTGCGGGGGGAGGCAGGGAGGCAAACTGAAACAAAATAGAAAAAAAAAGTTTACTTTTCTTTAGTCAGTTATTCAACCGCAATACTTTTGTGTTAGCTTTACAATGCAGTCGAAAATTTCATGGTTTATCATGAGATCAGTCAAAACTAACTCGAAAACTTTGTAAGCCAATGCTGGAATAATTGTAACGCTTAAAACTAAATGCGTGAGTTGATTTTGTTAAGCCAATGTAAAGCAAAATTTCGATTGATTCAACAAAACAATGAGTTGCTTGCTTTTTTCATACTGTTCTATTACGATTGTGTTTGTGAAATGTGTAAAACTTTCATTGATATGATTTTTTGAATATATAGTGATTTTATTTTTTACAGTGTTTAAAATTTTTATTTTGAATTTTATGCTAGTCTAAGCAACGCTAGTCAAAATTCATTTTAAAATTTGCCGTGCTGTTCATTAATACACTGCCGTTTTTTGCGCTTACGCTCGTTTAAAATACAGAGCTTGTTGGCGTTGAGGGCGCCGAACGGAAAGTTGAACATGTGGCTCGTATACAATTGGTGCAGCAATAACGCTTGGAAATAGTTTTTGTGTCCACATTGACAAAATTATTCAGCATTCAATCTCTTGTGTATGGCATTACAATTTATATAACACCGTGAGTGAAATTTTTGCTCTGGAATTGTGTAACAAGTGTTTTTCCACATTTTTTTTCATAAACTTGTACAATTCGCATCAAAGTTTTATCCTGTTCAGAGCCGAACCCAAGCTGACAAAAAATGCATTGTAAAACAATTCCATACAATCAAAAAAATGCTTGTCTTACGATATCATACAATTTCATAAATTAACATGTATACAAAGTTAGCTTTATAAGCTTTTTTGCCATAAAATGGAATTTTATGATAGCCATTTTTTTTCCATACTACGGAACCGTTTGACAAGTTTTTTTTTCACATAAATTTTGTCTTTTTCTGTGTGTTTGTGTTTTGCCCTGAAACCTAACGACCAACAATCTTCTCAAACAAGAAAACCAACAGGCTGAATGGCCTTAAAATTGCAGACTAAACTACGTGTTGATAGATACCAACAAACTTAAAACAAAAATATAACAAAAAGTATTCAAATTTTGTATACGTCTACAAGGCCTCTTTTTCAAGAAAAACTGAGAAATTCAGAAATTGAAAATTGTGGCCCGTTTTTTGGACTGATTCAAGCTATAATCCAAAACTGAAAAATGCAAATTCAGCCGTCACAGAGAAGCTTCATTGCAATTTTTGATTCTATAACTGTTAAAAAGAGTGCTCAGACTATGTTTCACGCAAATTTTTTTGTTCATATATTTAGCTTAGCAAATAAATTGAGACTAAACAATTTATTTTTCAGTTTTAGAAATTTTAAATGGAAAAATTGCTTATTATTTAACTTTCATTAATAAAAACATTATTTTGAACATTTTTTTTCGAAAAAAAAAAAAGAAAAGTTTTGATGACCAATAAAATCTCCTTCAAATGAAACTCAAGGTAAACTCATTTAAGTTTACGTAAAAACCCTTTTAAAATCAAGAGAACCCATGCATGGACTTGTATGATAATTTTTTTCAGGGAAATGCTTAAAAAGCATTTTTTGTGTGGTGATCAACCTGGAAAAATAACAAAAAAACGGCCTCAGTTAGTAAAAAACAATGGGAAACGTAGATGTTGCCAATCTCACAAGCAAATTATTTCGAGATTTGCTTATCATTAAGCTGCCTTCTTTAGATTTTGCTATTTCATTGAAGGCTCTATGTGCTAGTTTTCTTTTATTGCTTTTAAATAACATTTTTATTCAGCTACTGACGACATATTGAGTTCAACAAAAAAGAAAAAAATTGAATAATCTCTCGTACAAAAAAATACATTTTAAAAATGTTGGGTGTGGCTGGGCTGCAGTAGCAAAATGCTTTGAACGATTTTAATTTACATTGAGATTTAAGTTTTACATTAAACTCACAACTTATTTCGTAACTTAGAAAAATTGCTCATCTTACAATTTTCTCATTGATAAAGCTCTGTGTAATCAATTTTTTTAAATGCTTTTGTTCAGAATTGAAACAGTGATGTGAAAATCGGTGTTTTGCTGAGCAGAAAAAGGCTAGTTAACAATTTTCAATACTTTCGTTAGAAGTGCAAATTTTTACAATTTATTCTATCAAAAATTGCAACCACTGAAAACATTAATTTGCTGTTCAGTTTCAGTTTTTTTGCGCATTTCAAATTTTGTTGCTCAATTTATGTTACTCAGTTTTGTTCCATCAAGCACTTTTTAAATTCATTTAGAACCTTTAGGGGAGTTATAATTGAGGGGAGGAGAGTTGTTTTCGAAAACCGCAAGTAAACAACGTTTGTATGAAGGTATGTGTAAAAATATTTTGAGGGGGAGCGCGCTTTTGCAGTTTTGTAATCAAAATAATCTAAAAAACACCAAAAAATTAAGGAGGGGGGTAAGTTTGTTTGTTTATATTTATTTATTATATTATATGTGTATACTTAATTTGGGAGGTAGCGCGCGCTAAAAATTGCAATGTGCCATGAACTGTATTAAAAAAAAACAGCAAAAAAAATTGTGTGAAACATTGGGGGTGGGGGTCAAAAATGACTACGGGTTAGGGTGGGTATTTTGGTCGGTGGGATTTGCGGACTGGCGGATGTAAGGAACAAAAGGGCAATAATTGGAGGACAAAGGGTCAAAAGGGCAAACGTTGCGGGTTGTGGGAGTGGGGAACTTGGGGTAGTGTGGTAGGAATTGTTTATCCATTTCAGAAAACTTAATTTCAGAAATCGAGAAAAATTTCTGCGGTACTCATTTACAAATTGCAAGTTTTTAAAAAAAATTTTGTCATAAGAGAAAAAATCAAAATGAAAAAAGTCACTCTAATGTTTCATAATTGATTATTTATTCCATTTTGTTGTTTGAGGGCAACGTGAGAATCCGTCATGCTGATAACACAAAAATCCATTATAATTGAATTATTCGCGCTCTGCTTAGATGCGGGAAACTATAATCAATTTTGCAATTATAATCTGCAGTACAGCTTAATTGACTTTGAAGGAGATTGCACTTAAATTTGTACCATTTGCACTTGTAATTTGTCCCGAGAAAAAAAATGACAACTTCTTTATCTTTATAAGAAAGAACATACAAAAATTTTTGCGTAATCTTTTCTTTTCAAAAAACAAGGTCTCAAAATTTCAAAATTATTATCAAACATCAAAATGTTGTATGTAAAATAACTCCGTTAGTATGATTCCTTTTTGATAAAACAATGCTTCAATATTGAAGATTAATTGAAACAAAAACCGTTGCTGAAACTTCGGTGTCAAAAATCTGTAATGCGACAACTCGCAGCAAAAGACAACGCGCATTAGAAGACAATTCACAATATGCTCACCACCGCAGTCGCGCCAACATATTGTGAGCTTGCCAACAGAGAGTAGGACTTCATACGAAATCTAGAACCGGCTCTAGTGCCAAAATTCTTATCTTATAATTTTTTTTCAAATTTTGCAAGTTGTTGCGGTACCCAAAAATCAACTCAAAACCAAAAAAAAAATAAAATGAGTTCATGTCGAGTTCTTACAATGCATTTTTCAAGTGTTTTTATCTTAAATTTAAGGAAAAGTATGAAATTTATTCAAAAATTAAAACTTTTTTACAGGAAAAACAGCTATTTGTTTCGGCGGTGAATTAATGCTTCAAAAGTTATCATTCGGTTAACTGAAAGCTGATTTAAAATATTCGTTTTTGGAAGTTAGAGTACAGACCGGATCTTACGTTGTTTGAAGGCTGAACAAAAACACATTCAAGTCACACACCATCTGTAGCTCCCGATGTACCTCATCAAGTTATTACCTCCTACACATTTTTGAGACTACAAACAAAAGCGGCTCCAATTTTTTCACTACTTGAACTTATCGTTTCAGATTAAAAAGGAAACTTTCTGCTTATGCTGTTATTCTTTCGATTGCGTACGAGAGGAAGTTGTTTGTTTTAGGCAGCTCTTATCGCGGAGCTTTATCTCGATTGCGTCAATTCTTCTGACGAAAGTTGCTGTCAAAAATAGATGAAAAAGGTTCTAAGTCAGCCATAGTTGTTCGTTGATCTAATTATATTCTAGCTTCAATTGTACTTTTCTCACTTATCTATCTGACGTAGTTGAATCTGTGAATTTTTTTTACAACCATGTATGAAAAGTGTATAAATCAACAAATGACTGAAAAACGCATTTCGGTGAAACTTTTAATCTTTTCTTTCTCAGTGCAATAATTATTAATTTAATTAATCTCCAGCTGTCTGTTTTCACGACAGAGGAAGAATTGAAGGTAGACAACCTTTCTTGTAACGAGGCGGAGCCTTGAAGGCTTCGACTGGCTTCTAACCTCTTAAAAAGTTATAATTTGCATGTATCGCTGAATGCAATAATTGAATCGATTGTCATCCAATTGCTTTGATCCAATTTTGAATGATTTCCAAGCCTTGATTGCTCCGAATTCCTCTTAAATTTGAAAAAAAAGGTTTGCTATAAAACATCGAAGAAAATTTTGGAATAAAATAGAAAAAATGTATGCTTGTTTGTGTTCATTTTTGACATCCTTTTATCACCGACCATCCATGTGAATACAAGGAGGAGGTTTACTCTGCGTCTCATGTTATTTTAACAAGATTGCTAGTACATCAGGGCAAAGCTCTTCATCTGGTCTTGAATCCTTTTGGTCAAATTGAATTTTAAAAAAAATCGTAATAGTACTGCCAAAAAAAGCTGAATTTGTGTCGAAATCATATGGTTTATTAGTTTGCCTTAATGCAGTTTGGAGTGACTAAGAGAACGAAAAATTTTCTACGTATAATAATTAAACATCTGGCATTGAAACTATCCAGCAATATTCCATCAAAAAAACCATATGCATTTTAGCCCCTGTGCAAATATAATCATTTGGCAATCAAAATATTTCCGAATTGTTACCAATGCGCTGTCAACTTTCTTTGTAAATTGGTTTGAGTATAAAAAACAAACCCTGGCTTATATATTCATAATTTTCACTTCATTTTTGAATGGTTTAATTCACCGCTTACGCGTTTTATGAGGAAGCAAAATGTCGCGCCTTATTTATTTTACAATTTGACCAAATTAGCAAATTTTATTTGAAGTCAACGATATCTTATAAATGGTAAAAAACATTATCAAAAACGCTTACTTATTAAGCCGATCTTTGACGAGAACAAAAGACCCCACCCCAATTTAAATGTTCCGCCCCCTTTTGCGTTTTTCGAAAGTCGGGACAAGGAAATGCCACTTATCTTAGATGATCAAGAAAAATTAGAAATAATGCGAACAGTAATTATCCGAAAATGTTGAAATTGAAAATGTTCGAGATTCCATATTGCAAAAAAAAACAATTGCACGTAGAATGAGTTTACTGTGTTTATATCTTTCAGATGACCTGAAAATTCCTTCAAAATGACATTTTAATTTTTCTTAAAAAATTGAAAAAAAATTACACAGAGCACAAAAATTCCGTCATGTTCAAAGATTGTGGGATTTGAAGCCTACACCACGTAAATACTAAATCATTGACGTAAATATCATGCAGCCATCAGTGCCCAAATAGAATTATGTCAAAAAATTTTGTTAAAAAGCTCTGAAAATATTTTTCATGTCAATTCTAAGTCAATTCTAATAAATGATTAAGTTGAGTGAATTAGTTATGTGTGAAAAAATGGCAATATATAGAGTTTTTACATGATGGTTGCAATCTGAAACTGACAAATTTTTCTCCGTTTTGACGTGGTTATACAATTTCATAAGAACACAATTGCCTCGAGAATTGCCAGAAATGTTTTCAAAAATTGTTAAAATAAGAATTTTTTGCCACACACCTTTTTGGACACACACCTTTTTGCTCCGGAAAATTGTGAGAAAATTGTGTGAGGCATTTTGGACTGCTTGGCTATTCGTTTTTTTTTTCTAATTCTGGGAGTATGTTTTGATATTGATGACACAATTAGACCACTTTTATGATCAATCTATTAAAAATTTATTTCTTTTTTTTAAATGAAACAAAAATGTGGTAGAAAAAAAGAATCAATTTTTTTAATATAAAAATTACCAGAATCTATTAGCCTTTTCGTAAATTATTGTTAAGCTTGATTTGGGAACATACTGGTGTCCGGATAAAAAACAACAGCTCTTAGGAAGAAAAACATAGGACCTATTTTTTGCCTGGTTAGATATTAATCCTAATTAAAAGAAAACAAATCCAGATAACTCAAAACTTGGGCCTATTAGCTGCTTCAGCTGCGTTTGAACTGAATTTTCAATCAAATGCTTTTGGTTGCGTTATGTGATATTGGTCCGATTTTTCTGCTAGCTGAACATGACTTTTTAACTAAAAACTTAATGATGCGTTACTTGATTTTGAAGTGATTTTAATGCTGCTTGTACTGTTTGAGCCAAGTTTTTCTTAAATATTTTAAATCAGAAACTAGATTCAACAAAATTTAAGTTTTTCTTAGATGTAATCCTAATGAAGAAAATAATTGACGACTAAAAGTCTGGTCGTTTTTTTTACCTAGCAGTAATTAGAGTAACAATTATAAAATTCAGTTCATATTAATCAAATTTGATGCAACTTACGTAAACAATAGGCCTTTTTAATGAGTTTTAGATTGAATTGTGTGTTTCTTTGAAAGTTGTTCAAGTCTAGATTATTCAGAACTTTGTTTTTCTGCTAACTGTTTTTGTTTTTCTGCTAACTGCATGTGACTTTTTTCAACTAAGAGCTATTTGTTCATTCATTTGTTTTTGAATTGATTGAATCCAAAATGTGCTATTTAAAAAAACTTTTCTTGAAACTTGTTCATCAGAATTTTACCAATTTCAACAAAGTTTAGTTTCTCTCGCATGTACTTTCAATGAAGAAAGAAGTTGACAACTTTATGTCTTGTCGTTTTAAGCTAGCACCAATTAGTGTATCTGTATATAAGTTTAGTTCGAATTAGTGAATTTAAATGAGTTCTACGTGCAAAAAGGGCTTTTAATGTGTTACAATATACTTTGTAATTTCTTGGAGAAAAGCGCAAATCTAAATTACAAAAAATTTGCGCCACTAAGTGGCTTCACATGATTTTCTGCTAGCTACTCATGATATTTTAATTGAACGCTATTTGTTGTGTCATTTGATTTCAAACTTAATTTATTGCAATTTGGGCTGTTTCATCTAAGATTTTTCTTCTTTTGTCTTCTTTCTTGGTTAATTGTCTTCTAATTTTCTCGTCAATTTTAGCTAGCACCATTTAGAGTAACATTTATAAAATTTACTTCAAATTAGTTCAAATAAATACACAATAGGCCTTTTTATTGAGTTATAGAATACATTTTGGTTTCCTTCGAAAATAGCACAAATCTAGAAAACTCATAATATTTTGAATATTAGCAGCGTGACCTGACTTTAAACTGATTTTTAAAAAATTTTTATATGATTTATCAAGTAAATAGTATTTGTTGCGTCACTAGATTTTTAATTATTTTAATTCCAATTTCTGTTGTTTGATCAAAAATGCTTCCTAAAACCTTCAGGAAATTTTCATTAGATTTCATCAAATGTGTATCCTACATGTAATTTTGATGAAAAAATTAGTTGTCGGCTAAATGTCGCTACATGTTAACCTACAGTCACGGGACATAGAAGTTGCCATTTTTTGATTTCAACGAAAAAATGAACCCAATTTTTTCTGCATGTTTTGTTCGTTTTCTCTGCAACTATTTAAGATACAGGATTCAAATTTTGATTAAAAATATATGAAATTATTCGAAAGGGCTTAACCTGGCCAAAAGTTGAAAATCTTGTTTTGAAGGCGTAAATTAGCCAGCTCATCATAACTAGTTTTACAGGTGTTCTTGCTGTGAAAACAACCTCACAAACATTATAAGGAATTTGAATTCATGGGCTCTAATTAGTTTTTTGGGAAACTGATGAGCTTGAATTACTCATTACGTTGCCTAAAAAAGACAAATAACAGAATTAACTAAAAATTTGATCCAAAATTTTTCGTAAGCTTTTTAAAACAGAATTTCACTAGTTTCAACAACGTTAAGTTTCTCCCATTATGTAAGTTTAATGAAAGAAGGAAATTGTTGTCTCAATGTCTTGTCATTTTTATCTAATACCAATTCGAGTAAGTTATGAAATTTATTTCAATTTAGTGAGTTTTGATGCATTTCAAGTAATAAAAAAGCCTTTCAACAAGTAATAGAATAAATTGTGAATTTATTTTAAATAACGGAAATCTAGATACCTCAAAATTTGTGATTTCAGTTTCGTCACAAAAATTTGTGATTGTCATACCTCAAAATTTGTCATTGTCACTTTCGTCACTAAAATTTGTGATTGTAATACCCCAAAATTTGTGATTGTCAATTTTCAACTAACTGCTTTTTGTTTCGTTTCATAATTTTCAATTCATTTTACTGCAATTTGGGATATTTGATCCAACATTTTTCCTACATTTTTTTCTCCTAAAATTTCACTAGCTTTAGCAAAATTTTTTCCTATTTGTAATTTCAGCAAAAAAGTGTTTATTGTCTATATGTCTCTAAATTGTCTCATTGTCTAAAAGTTCAATTTATTGACTTTCAATGCATATTACTGCATTTATTGTCAAATTGTGAGTTTCATGAAAAACCATAACATTTGGCTGCAGATTTTGCATCAATAATTATTGTATTAGATGATTATTGTATTAGAATCACGTCGAAAACGGAGGAAAGGCAATGATACGAATTTCACGTTGAATAAGCTTTTTTTCCGCGTCAACATTTTGTTGAGGGCACAGATAATCAAACCGATTCGTAATCATGCTGGCAGAGTTTGCCAACAATTGCCAATAGATTCAGCCGATCACTTGAATAAAACCTATTTAGAACAAATTTAAAACTTTTTCCTGTTTAATGAGTTCCCATAAATGTGGAATATCATTCAATTTCGGCTCAATTTTCTTTCTGTCCATTTTTGAAAAATGTGCCAGAATATATGTGCACGGGTTGGAGTGGTTTCTTCTCCAGACTTTTGATTAATTTTTTGTAATATTATAGAGGTTTGGAAATTGAAGCATCCTATTTGGTCTGTTGAATACTTTGCTTTATGCGAAACTTATCACTGGGTACTTAAAATAGCGCGTGAAAGTTGGTTTGCAAAATAATATTTTTTTTAAGAATTTTTTCTTTTCGAAAGGTCGTCATGTTTTTTTAAAACCCCATAGGCCTCAGAACAATCCTAGTACTGATGCGAGCAGTCTTGTTTTTTTACAAAGGGATATGTTGCAAATATGTGTTACTTTAAATAGCTGTAGAAGATATTTTTTTTGCAATTAACGCAAAAGAGATAGTGAATTATTTCAGTCGCTTTTCATGAACGACGTTGTTGGAAATGATGAATAGTCTGAAGTGACTCGAAATGGTCTATTTTTAGTTTCTTTTGATTTGGATAGGCGCCGCAAATACTTTAAAAGTGATTAAATGTCTAAATGGATTTTTTTTTGCAATTACAATAGCATTATCTCAGCTCTGACAATGGTTTAAAATAGGTTACTAGAGAATGAAAATGTAGTCGACAGCATATATTTTTCATGAGGTCTATAGGCAATATTGGCTCTTTTCTCTCCCCCAGCTCTTATGAGCTTCTATTTAATGATGGTGTAACAAGGGTGTTACAAGATTAGATGTGACAATCAAATTTGTTTGTCATAACCAAATTAGTCCGCATGCCAATTTTTGTAACAATCGGACACTGTGAACAAGAAGTTGTTTTAAAAAATTTTGCGGGTGGAAGAAAAAGAAAAAACACCCTGGTTTCGAGTTGAGGTCAAATTTCAGGGAAAAAACGGTTTTAAATCAGAATATATCTAAATCTGTTCTCATAGAGTTCCTGTTTAGGAAAAATTAGGTGAGCTTTTGCAATAAGTTCTTCGAATCTCCAAGTATCACCCCACGGTACATAGTAATGAACCCCCCCCCCCCCCCCCACTATAAAGGGCTAATTCAACGGTTAAGCAGGTAATGTGAATTTTATACGTAATCTCTGTCCCCTATTTCAATATATGGTTCTTCAAAAATGATAGTTAAAGAAATATCTTAGTTCTCACAAAGCCGCTCGCCGCATTTTGAAAACAGGATTCCATCAAAGTTGCATGTTTTGAATGCAAGCGAGAGCAAAAATGATTACTTGAAGAATGAGCAGTAACACTGTACCACATTTCGTCGTACTTGTTACCATCTTGAGATCACCTAACCCAAAACAGAGTTAAGTTTGCAGTTACTATTATCAGCTCAATGTTGAAACTGGCAAAAACAAAATTTGTTTGTTCATTATTGTACACTTGGTGAAATACTTTCTGCTTTATGACCATTTTATTAATTCAGTGTTTCTATCTCAATAATTAGAGAGAGTCTGAGTATAGCATACAACCTTGAGAAAAACAGGAGACATCATTTTACTGCAGAAATTCTCTTTAGTTGTTTTTTGGCAGACAATTCTGCACTTAGGCCACACACTTAAGTATGAAATGAAAGCGCATAGAAAAAATCCAAAGCAATGTATTCTGTATCACAAAAATCAGGCTTTGTAAATTATTTAATAACTTTTTGTTTTATGTAATTTTAGTTTTAAAATCGAACCGGTTTTCTCAACTTGTCAATTGTGTTTTTCAGGCTCCTGGGCGGGCAACAGACTCCTCTGCAACATCTGGCTCACAGTCGACAACATCAACTGCACGGCCACTTGTTTCGCCATTCTGACCATCGGCATCGATCGCTATTGGTCAGTGGCACATCCGTTCCATTACAGGACAAATATGAGTCAGAAGTGGGTTGTCCTTTACATTTCCATCACCTGGTCTGTCCCCTTCCTCATCTACGTTCCCTCAATCTTCATGATCCAGCAGTTTGAACTACTTGGTCCGGATCGAAACTTCACCGAGAACCGAACATGCCAAGTTCATTTCCGGTCGAACCTTATCTGGGTTTTCGCGATGACACTTGTCAATTTTTGGGCAGTTTTGGTAACGCTTACAGTTTTGTATGTGAAGATCTATAAAGTCACAAAATTTTTCTGGAGCCGAAGGAGTAACCGAAGCAACCTTCCGACTCCAAATATTCGCCAGGAACCCTCGGGGTCCCAACTGGGTTCCAGGAACAACCAATCCAGCAGCCAGATGGACGCGGCCGGGTTCAACTCAAACAACCCTGAAATATGTATCACATCAAACGGATTCGATAAAAACGCCATCATTCGCAATTCCTCCGAGGGAATGGACGTCCGAGTTTCCCAATCCGAAGAATACCTTTCGAAGCGATTCACAAAACGGCAATCTAGAGATTCTAATGGAAAAACAATCGATAATAACATAAATGCGAGCGTCTCGGCAATTCAAATGGCTCCGTGTCAAAAACGACGAGATAGCAATAACCGAAATACTTCGAATCGGAACTGGCCCACTTATGACGAACCAAAATCTGCTAAGCTCCCGCCCAAATTCAAAACAGGATCTATTTCACTCGGCGTTCCTCCCCCAGACCACTATACGTTCCGACGGCACTCCTCGGCGTGTCCCGGAGACATCCCCAAATTGGGGGGACCCCCGCCCCCCAGTCCTTCGTTTCAGGACTCGACCCGACTGAGAATCAAACGAGTGAGCGAAGCTATTTTGCGACTTCCGCTGCAGCTGATCGAAAATATGAGTGAACAAAAAACTTCAATGCGAATCTTGACTGCAATTATGACGTCATTTGTGGTGTGTTGGAGCCCATACAGTATAGTAGCAATTGTTCACGCTTTCCAACCGGAAGTAATCAGCGCTAAATTGGTTGAATTGTTTTATGCTTTCTCTTACTTAAGCTGTCTTGTCAACCCAATTGTATACACATGCGCAAATCTGGCGTTCAGAGATGCATTTAAGAAGATAATAAACCTGGATGAACTCAGATCTTGCTGCTTCAAACCCGGTTTCAAAATACCCGGAAACTTGTATGCAACTACAAGAGTTTAGCACTTAATGAACAAAGTTTTGTATTTCTACCCTTCAAAAGAATTCGAATCCTGAATTAATTAAATGTGTTCTATGGTATCTTGAATTAATATTTTTCTTGCAACTTTTTTGAAGTCACAACTGAGATTTTATTAAAGCGCAGCCGTCTTAAGTTGCATATTTTAAACTTTCAAAAATTTATCACATGCATTGTTGTTCTGACTTTTCTTAAAGAAAAAGTCGGATGCTTGTACACGTGGTGATTTCTTTCTTCACATCAGACCTTTGATCTTCTTTTGACCTTTCATCACAACTTGATTGAACTTTATTGCAAATTCATGATGTTTTAAAAAATAATAATTGTAAGTCATCGATGATTCAGTCTCTGAGCAGCGTCACGTCATCCATGGTCAGAACTAAAACACTAATCACTCAGTAATGAAAATTCCATTTCTGAATTAGCACTGAATCATCTCTAAATTAATGCTAATTTTTGGTCTTTTTAGAATGCAAAAACATATGATGACCAGGATGAATCAATTATTTGTGTCCCAATGTCTAGTCACTTCTATGCCATTTTCATTAATTCTATTAAAATAAGATGATTTTTATCGTTAAGATAACCCATAACCAAATTGACGAAATTTCATCGCAATTTTTTTGTTAAAATCGTTGATGGAAACTGGCTGAGAGCTAAATGATCCTGTGTTGAGTTTTGCAATGACTTATCTATGATACAAGGCTGCAAATTACACTAGCAAGCTCTACAACTGAATCAGGGAAGAGCATCGATGCAAAAGCTGTATTGAGGTTCTGGGCTCAGTTTAAACAAAATAACTCACCTGGGATCAATTTTTTAAAGATTACTGGGGGTTCTTAAAATGCCAATTTTGCCAATTTGGGATAATTAAATTCATCAAAATGTAAGAGGGGAGGAGAAAAAAAAGGCCAAAAAAATATAATTCCACTTGGTATTTGTATCAATTTTATAATATTAATTAGTAATAATTCAACAATCTTTAGAAAATGTCAAAATATTCAGAGCTCCGCCTTTATACGAGCATCCCTGTTTTGTTTTAATTGGAGGTGGATGCATTAAAAAACCTACAAAATCTATCACAGTCAGTGCATGTCTAACGCTAACGCGTGTTCGTTGTCGATAATTTGTACCTTGAACAAAATACCTTGATACACATCTGTCTTGATTGAGATTGCGAATCTAAGTGGAGATTATTCCTATTGGTTTACCTAATCAAAATTACGTACCACATTGAGCAATGTTATAGCAGATACTTTAAGGGGACCAGTCCTTGAAGATGAAGACCTTTGGAAAGTTTATACATGAGTGTGTTCCACATTGAACAATGTTATAGCAGATACTTTAAGGGGACCAGTCCTTGAAGATGAAGACCTTTGGAAAGTTTATACATGAGTGTCTTCCACATTGAACAATGTTATAGCAGATACTTTAAGCGGACCAGTCCTTATAGATGAAGACCTTTGGAAAGTTTATACATGAGTGTCTTCCACATTGAACAATGTTATAGCAGATACTTTAAGGGGACCAGTCCTTGAAGATGAAGACCTTTGGAAAATTTATATATGAGTGTCTTCCACATTGAACAATGTTATAGCAGATACTTTAAGGGGACCAGTCCTTGAAGATGAAGACCTTTGGATAGTTTATACATGAGTGTCTTCCACATTGAACAATGTTATAGTAGATACTTTAAGGGGACCAGTCCTTGAAGATGAAGACATTTGGAAAATTTATACATGAGTGTCTTCCACATTGAACAATGTTATAGCAGATACTTTAAGGGGACCAGTCCTTGAAGATGAAGACCTTTGGAAAGTTTATACATGAGTGTCTTCCACATTGAACAATGTTATAGCAGATACTTTAAGGGGACCAGTCCTTGAAGATGAAGACCTTTGGAAAGTTTATACATGAGTGTCTTCCACATTGAACAGTGTTATAGTAGATACTTTAAGGGGACCAGTCCTTGAAGATGAAGACCTTTGGAAAGTTTATACATGAGTGTCTTCTACATTGAACAATGTTATAGCAGATACTTTAAGGGGACCAGTCCTTGAAGATGAAGACCTTTGGAAAGTTTATACATGAGTGTCTTCCACATTGAACAATGTTATAGCAGATACTTTAAGGGGACCAGTCCTTGAAGATGAAGGTCTATGGAAAGTTTATACATGAGTGTCTTCCACATTGAACAATGTTATAGCAGATACTTTAAGGGGACCAGTCCTTGAAGATGAAGACCTTTGGAAAGTTTATACATGAGTGTCTTCCACATTGAACAATGTTATAGCAGATACTTTAAGGGGACCAGTCCTTGAAGATGAAGACCTTTGGAAAGTTTGTACAAGAGTGTCTTCCACATTGAACAATGTTACAGCAGATACTTTAAGGGGACCAGTCCTTGAAGATGAAGACCTTTGGAAAGTTTATACATGAGTGTCTTCCACATTGAACAATGTTATAGCAGATACATTAAGGGGACCAGTCCTTGAAGATGAAGACCTTTGGAAAGTTTATACATGAGTGTCTTCCACATTGAACAATGTTATAGCAGATACTTTAAGGGGACCATTCCTTGAAGAAGAAGACCTTTGGAAAGTTTATACATGAGTGTCTTCCACATTGAATAATGTTATAGCAGGTACTTTAAGGGGACCAGTCCTTGAAGATGAAGACCTTTGGAAAATTTATATATGAGTGTCTTCCACATTGAACAATGTTATAGCAGATACTTTAAGGGGACCAGTCCTTGAAGATGAAGACCTTTGGAAAGTTTATATATGAGAGTCTTCCACATTGAACAATGTTATAGCAGATACTTTAAGGGGACCAGTCCTTGAAGATGAGGACCTTTGGAAAGTTTATACATGAGTGTCTTCCACATTGAACAATGTTATAGCAGATACTTTAAGGGGACCAGTCCTTGAAGATGAAGACCTTTGGAAAGTTTATACATGAGTGTCTTCCACATTGAACAATGTTATAGCAGATACTTTAAGGGGACCAGTCCTTGAAGATGAAGAACTTTGGAAAGTTTATACATGAGTGTCTTCCACATTGATCAATGTTATAGCAGATACTTTAAGGGGACCAGTCCTTGAAGATGAAGACCTTTGGAAAGTTTATACATGAGTGTCTTCTACATTGAACAATGTTATAGCAGATACTTTAAGGGGACCAGTCCTTGAAGATGAAGACCTTTGGAAAGTTTATACATGAGTGTCTTCCACATTGAACAATGTTATAGCAGATACTTTAAGGGGACCAGTCCTTGAAGATGAGGACCTTTGGAAAGTTTATACATGAGTGTCTTCCACATTGAACAATGTTATAGCAGATACTTTAAGGGGACCAGTCCTTGAAGATGAAGACCTTTGGAAAGTTTATACATGAGTGTCTTCCACATTGAACAATGTTATAGCAGATACTTTAAGGGGACCAGTCCTTGAAGATGAAGAACTTTGGAAAGTTTATACATGAGTGTCTTCCACATTGAACAGTGTTATAGTAGATACTTTAAGGGGACCAGTCCTTGAAGATGAAGACCTTTGGAAAGTTTATACATGAGTGTCTTCTACATTGAACAATGTTATAGCAGATAGTTTAAGGGGACCAGTCCTTGAAGATGAAGACCTTTGGAAAGTTTATACATGAGTGTCTTCCACATTGAACAATGTTATAGCAGATACTTTAAGGGGACCAGTCCTTGAAGATGAAGGTCTATGGAAAGTTTATACATGAGTGTCTTCCACATTGAACAATGTTATAGCAGATACTTTAAGGGGACCAGTCCTTGAAGATGAAGACCTTTGGAAAGTTTATACATGAGTGTCTTCCACATTGAACAATGTTATAGCAGATACTTTAAGGGGACCAGTCCTTGAAGATGATGACCTTTGGAAAGTTTGTACATGAGTGTCTTCCACATTGAACAATGTTACAGCAGATACTTTAAGGGGACCAGTCCTTGAAGATGAAGACCTTTGGAAAGTTTATACATGAGTGTCTTCCACATTGAACAATATTATAGCAGATACATTAAGGGGACCAGTCCTTGAAGATGAAGACCTTTGGAAAGTTTATACATGAGTGTCTTCCACATTGAACAATGTTATAGCAGATACTTTAAGGGGACCATTCCTTGAAGAAGAAGACCTTTGGAAAGTTTATACATGAGTGTCTTCCACATTGAATAATGTTATAGCAGGTACTTTAAGGGGACCAGTCCTTGAAGATGAAGACCTTTGGAAAATTTATATATGAGTGTCTTCCACATTGAACAATGTTATAGCAGATACTTTAAGGGGACCAGTCCTTGAAGATGAAGACCTTTGGAAAGTTTATATATGAGAGTCTTCCACATTGAACAATGTTATAGCAGATACTTTAAGGGGACCAGTCCTTGAAGATGAGGACCTTTGGAAAGTTTATACATGAGTGTCTTCCACATTGATCAATGTTATAGCAGATACTTTAAGGGGAGCAGTCCTTGAAGATGAAGACCTTTGGAAAGTTTATACATGAGTGTCTTCCATATTGAACAATGTTATAGCAGATACTTTAAGGGGACCAGTCCTTGAAGATGAAGACCTTTGGAAAGTTTATACATGAGTGTCTTCCACATTGAACAATGTTATAGCATATACTTTAAGGGGACCAGTCCTTATAGATGAAGACCTTTGTAAAGTTTATTCATGAGTGTCTTCCACATTGAACAATGTTTAGCAGATACTTTAAGGGGAGCAGTCCTTGAAGATGAAGACCTTTGGAAAGTTTATACATGAGTGTCTTCCATATTGAACAATGTTATAGCAGATACTTTAAGGGGACCAGTCCTTGAAGATGAAGACCTTTGGAAAGTTTATACATGAGTGTCTTCCACATTGAACAATGTTATAGCAGATACTTTAAGGGGACCAGTCCTTGAAGATGAAGACCTTTGGAAAGTTTATACATGAGTGTCTTCCACATTGAACAATGTTATAGCATATACTTTAAGGGGACCAGTCCTTATAGATGAAGACCTTTGGAAAGTTTATACATGAGTGTCTTCTACATTGAACAATGTTATAGCAGATACTTTAAGGGGACCAGTCCTTGAAGATGAAGACCTTTGGAAAGTTTATACATGAGTGTCTTCCACATTGAACAATGTTATAGCAGATACTTTAAGGGGACCAGTCCTTGAAGATGAAGGTCTATGGAAAGTTTATACATGAGTGTCTTCCACATTGAACAATGTTATAGCAGATACTTTAAGGGGACCAGTCCTTGAAGATGAAGACCTTTGGAAAGTTTATACATGAGTGTCTTCCACATTGAACAATGTTATAGCAGATACTTTAAGGGGACCAGTCCTTGAAGATGAAGACCTTTGGAAAGTTTGTACATGAGTGTCTTCCACATTGAACAATGTTACAGCAGATACTTTAAGGGGACCAGTCCTTGAAGATGAAGACCTTTGGAAAGTTTATACATGAGTGTCTTCCACATTGAACAATGTTATAGCAGATACTTTAAGGGGACCAGTCCTTGAAGATGAAGACCTTTGGAAAGTTTATACATGAGTGTCTTCCACATTGAACAATGTTATAGCAGATACTTTAAGGGGACCATTCCTTGAAGAAGAAGACCTTTGGAAAGTTTATACATGAGTGTCTTCCACATTGAATAATGTTATAGCAGGTACTTTAAGGGGACCAGTCCTTGAAGATGAAGACCTTTGGAAAATTTATATATGAGTGTCTTCCACATTGAACAATGTTATAGCAGATACTTTAAGGGGACCAGTCCTTGAAGATGAAGACCTTTGGAAAGTTTTTATATGAGAGTCTTCCACATTGAACAATGTTATAGCAGATACTTTAAGGGGACCAGTCCTTGAAGATGAGGACCTTTGGAAAGTTTATACATGAGTGTCTTCCACATTGAACAATGTTATAGCAGATACTTTAAGGGGACCAGTCCTTGAAGATGAAGACCTTTGGAAAGTTTATACATGAGTGTCTTCCACATTGAACAATGTTATAGCAGATACTTTAAGGGGACCAGTCCTTGAAGATGAAGAACTTTGGAAAGTTTATACATGAGTGTCTTCCACATTGATCAATGTTATAGCAGATACTTTAAGGGGAGCAGTCCTTGAAGATGAAGACCTTTGGAAAGTTTATACATGAGTGTCTTCCATATTGAACAATGTTATAGCAGATACTTTAAGGGGACCAGTCCTTGAAGATGAAGACCTTTGGAAAGTTTATACATGAGTGTCTTCCACATTGAACAATGTTATAGCAGATACTTTAAGGGGACCAGTCCTTGAAGATGAAGACCTTTGGAAAGTTTATACATGAGTGTCTTCCACATTGAACAATGTTATAGCATATACTTTAAGGGGACCAGTCCTTATAGATGAAGACCTTTGTAAAGTTTATACATGAGTGTCTTCCACATTGAACAATGTTATAGCAGATACTTTAAGGGGACCAGTCCTTGAAGATGAAGACCTTTGGAAAGTTTATACATGAGTGTCTTCCACATTGAACAATGTTATAGCAGATACTTTAAGGGGATCAGTCCTTGAAGATGAAGACCTTTGGAAAGTTTATACATAAGTGTCTTCCACATTGAACAATGTTATAGCAGATACTTTAAGGGGACCAGTCCTGGAAGATGAAGACCTCTGGAAAGTTTATACATGAGTGTCTTCCACATTGAACAATGTTATAGCAGATACTTTAAGGGGATCAGTCCTTGAAGATGAAGACCTTTGGAAAGTTTATACATAAGTGTCTTCCACATTGAACAATGTTATAGCAGATACTTTAAGGGGACCAGTCCTGGAAGATGAAGACCTCTGGAAAGTTTATACATGAGTGTCTTCCACATTGAACAATGTTATAGCAGATACTTTAAGGGGACCAGTCCTTGAAGATGAAGACCTTTGGAAAGTTTATACATGAGTGTCTTCCACATTGAACAATGTTACAGCAGATACTTTAAGGGGACCAGTCCTTGAAGATGAAGACCTTTGGAAAGTTTATACATGAGTGTCTTCCACATTGAACAATGTTATAGCAGATACTTTAAGGGGACCAGTCCTTGAAGATGAAGACCTTTGGAAAGTTTATAAATGAGTGTCTTCCACATTGAACAATGTTATAGCAGATACTTTAAGGGGACCATTCCTTGAAGAAGAAGACCTTTGGAAAGTTTATACATGAGTGTCTTCCACATTGAATCATGTTATAGCAGGTACTTTAAGGGGACCAGTCCTTGAAGATGAAGACCTTTGGAAAATTTATATATGAGTGTCTTCCACATTGAACAATGTTATAGCAGATACTTTAAGGGGACCAGTCCTTGAAGATGAAGACCTTTGGAAAGTTTATATATGAGAGTCTTCCACATTGAACAATGTTAGAGCAGATACTTTAAGGGGACCAGTCCTTGAAGATGAGGACCTTTGGAAAGTTTATACATGAGTGTCTTCCACATTGAACAATGTTATAGCAGATACTTTAAGGGGACCAGTCCTTGAAGATGAAGACCTTTGGAAAGTTTATACATGAGTGTCTTCCACATTGAACAATGTTATAGCAGATACTTTAAGGGGACCAGTCCTTGAAGATGAAGAACTTTGGAAAGTTTATACATGAGTGTCTTCCACATTGATCAATGTTATAGCAGATACTTTAAGGGGAGCAGTCCTTGAAGATGAAGACCTTTGGAAAGTTTATACATGAGTGTCTTCCATATTGAACAATGTTATAGCAGATACTTTAAGGGGACCAGTCCTTGAAGATGAAGACCTTTGGAAAGTTTATACATGAGTGTCTTCCACATTGAACAATGTTATAGCAGATACTTTAAGGGGACCAGTCCTTGAAGATGAAGACCTTTGGAAAGTTTATACATGAGTGTCTTCCACATTGAACAATGTTATAGCATATACTTTAAGGGGACCAGTCCTTATAGATGAAGACCTTTGGAAAGTTTATACATGAGTGTCTTCCACATTGAACAATGTTATAGCAGATACTTTAAGGGGACCAGTCCTTGAAGATGAAGACCTTTGGAAAGTTTATACATGAGTGTCTTCCACATTGAACAATGTTATAGCAGATACTTTAAGGGGATCAGTCCTTGAAGATGAAGACCTTTGGAAAGTTTATACATAAGTGTCTTCCACATTGAACAATGTTATAGCAGATACTTTAAGGGGACCAGTCCTGGAAGATGAAGACCTCTGGAAAGTTTATACATGAGTGTCTTCCACATTGAACAATGTTATAGCAGATACTTTAAGGGGATCAGTCCTTGAAGATGAAGACCTTTGGAAAGTTTATACATAAGTGTCTTCCACATTGAACAATGTTATAGCAGATACTTTAAGGGGACCAGTCCTGGAAGATGAAGACCTCTGGAAAGTTTATACATGAGTGTCTTCCACATTGAACAATGTTATAGCAGATACTTTAAGGGGACCAGTACTTGAAGATGAAGACCTTTGGAAAGTTTATACATGAGTGTCTTCCACATTGAACAATGTTATAGCAGATAATTTAAGGGGAACAGTCCTTGAAGATGAAGACCTTTGGAAAGTTTATACATGAGTGTCTTCTACATTGAACAATGTTATAGCAGATACTTTAAGGGGACCAGTGCTTGAAGATGAAGACCTTTGGAAAGTTTATACATGAGTGTCTTCCACATTGAACAATGTTATAGCAGATACTTTAAGGGGAGCAGTCCTTGAAGATGAAGACCTTTGGAAAGTTTATACATGAGTGTCTTCCATATTGAACAATGTTATAGCAGATACTTTAAGGGGACCAGTCCTTGAAGATGAAGACCTTTGGAAAGTTTATACATGAGTGTCTTCCACATTGAACAATGTTATAGCAGATACTTTAAGGGGACCAGTCCTTGAAGATGAAGACCTTTGGAAAGTTTATACATGAGTGTCTTCCACATTGAACAATGTTATAGCATATACTTTAAGGGGACCAGTCCTTATAGATGAAGACCTTTGGAAAGTTTATACATGAGTGTCTTCCACATTGAACAATGTTATAGCAGATACTTTAAGGGGACCAGTCCTTGAAGATGAAGACCTTTGGAAAGTTTATACATGAGTGTCTTCCACATTGAACAATGTTATAGCAGATAATTTAAGGGGAACAGTCCTTGAAGATGAAGACCTTTGGAAAGTTTATACATGAGTGTCTTCTACATTGAACAATGTTATAGCAGATACTTTAAGGGGATCAGTCCTTGAAGATGAAGACCTTTGGAAAGTTTATACATAAGTGTCTTCCACATTGATCAATGTTATAGCAGATACTTTAAGGGGAGCAGTCCTTGAAGATGAAGACCTTTGGAAAGTTTATACATGAGTGTCTTCCATATTGAACAATGTTATAGCAGATACTTTAAGGGGACCAGTCCTTGAAGATGAAGACCTTTGGAAAGTTTATACATGAGTGTCTTCCACATTGAACAATGTTATAGCAGATACTTTAAGGGGACCAGTCCTTGAAGATGAAGACCTTTGGAAAGTTTATACATGAGTGTCTTCCACATTGAACAATGTTATAGCATATACTTTAAGGGGACCAGTCCTTATAGATGAAGACCTTTGGAAAGTTTATACATGAGTGTCTTCCACATTGAACAATGTTATAGCAGATACTTTAAGGGGACCAGTCCTTGAAGATGAAGACCTTTGGAAAGTTTATACATGAGTGTCTTCCACATTGAACAATGTTATAGCAGATACTTTAAGGGGATCAGTCCTTGAAGATGAAGACCTTTGGAAAGTTTATACATAAGTGTCTTCCACATTGAACAATGTTATAGCAGATACTTTAAGGGGACCAGTCCTGGAAGATGAAGACCTCTGGAAAGTTTATACATGAGTGTCTTCCACATTGAACAATGTTATAGCAGATACTTTAAGGGGACCAGTCCTTGAAGATGAAGACCTTTGGAAAGTTTATGCATGAGTGTCTTCCACATTGAACAATGTTATAGCAGATAATTTAAGGGGAACAGTCCTTGAAGATGAAGACCTTTGGAAAGTTTATACATGAGTGTCTTCTACATTGAACAATGTTATAGCAGATACTTTAAGGGGACCAGTCCTTGAAGATGAAGACCTTTGGAAAGTTTATACATGAGTGTCTTCCACATTGAACAATGTTATAGCAGATACTTTAAGGGGACCAGTCCTTGAAGATGAAAACCTTTGGAAAGTTTATACATGAGTGTCTTCCACATTCAACAATGTTTTAGCAGATACTTTAAGGGGACCAGTCCTTGAAGATGAAGACCTTTGGAAAGTTTATACACGAGTGTCTTCCACATTGAACAATGTTATAGCAGATATTTAAGGGGACCAGTCCTTGAAGATGAAGACCTTTGGCAAGTTTATACATGAGTGTCTTCCACATTGAACAATGTTATAGCAGATACTTTATGGGGACCAGTCCTTGAAGATGAAGACCTTTGGAAAGTTTATACATGAGTGTCTTCCACATTGAACAATGTTATAGCAGATACTTTAAGGGGACCAGTCCTTGAAGATGAAGACCTTTGGAAAGTTTATACATGAGTGTCTTCCACATTGAACAATGTTATAGCAGATACTTTAAGGGGACCAGTCGTTGAAGATAAAGACCTTTGGAAAATTTATATATGAGTGTCTTCCACATTGAACAATGTTATAGCAGATACTTTAAGGGGACCAGTCCTTGAAGATGAAGACCTTTGGAAAGTTTATACATGAGTGTCTTCCACATTGAAC
>NC_087066.1:7619120-7695576 GCF_963678635.1 Symsagittifera roscoffensis
CTGCCAATAGTTCCACCCCCGCCAGTGCCTGCTGATGCCCCACTGCCCACTCCTCCCCCGCCAGAAGAAGAAGGAGACACCTGGTCGTCCTGGTTGATCCCGAAGATGGCACCTTCACAGAAGAACATCACACATCACACATTATCTCAGCCCATTCACATTAGACTGACAAAAACAGTATCAACAAGACTGCTCGTATCAGGGCGAAATCCTGAATGTTCCGACTGCCTTTTAACGTTTATGGAGCAGTAATAACATTAAAAAAATTAAATGAAATAAAACAAAGTGAACATTTTTTGTTCCGACTTTCGATACGAAAGTAACGGAATATTTGTGCTCGGAGTGGGTTTTTTTTTCTTCAGACAAATTTTGACTTTTTAACTAGCCATTTTTGACGAAATTTTTTTATATCATTCAAAAGGCATTGTTGTCCTGCACTCAAATTTGAAAAGTGTTTCACCTGTGATCATTTCTCGTAAAGTTATGGGGTTTTAAAGGTTGCCGTTTTGGCCAATTTGGGACAATTAACGCGCGATCTATTTCGCAATATTAACGCGTGAGCGGAGAGTTAATCCGTCTTAAAATCGTTCCAAATTGGTTGAAAGAAGCTTATTTGCCATAATTGATTTGTTAAAAGGAGCGAAATCTATCCTTTTATACTTTGTATGTCGTTTGGGGGATGATTTTCACAAAAAAAAATCAAATTTTAGAAAAAAATTTGTCATTATATTTTTTTCTTACATTTATTTTTTTAATGTGATTACTGCTCGATAAAACCTTGAAAAGGCAGTCGGAACATTCAGTGCTTCGCCCTGATATGAGTAGTCTTGTTTTCTTTTAAAATTTTAAATTTTTTATGAAAATCATCCCCCACACACCACGTAAAGTACTAAAGGATAGATTTCGCTCCTTGTAACAAACCATTCATGGCAAATAATCTTCTTTTGACCAATTTGGAACGATTTTTAATATGGATTAACTCTCCGCTTACGCGTTAATAGCGCGAATTATATCGCGCGCTAATTGTCCCAAATTGGCCAAAATGGCAATCTTTAAACCCCCGTAACTTTACGAAAAATGATCAGCGGTGAAATATCTTTATGAATTTGTTATGAATTTAAATGCTTTGTTGACAAAACGAACAATTATCGGAAGACAAACTATATTGCTTTCGCATAAAAGAAGCTGATGATCATTTTTAACTTAATAAGCCGACGTTCAAACATTTTTGGCATTTTGGTAGACCAAGCTATAAATGTTTCTGAATAGCTAGCATCTATTTGGTTCGTCAAACAATTGTTTTGACAACAAAGTGGGAAACAACAAAGCCTTTTCTTTGTAAAAGACATTATCTTGGTTATTTCTTGCAAATGGTATGCAACTGTTGCACGAAGCTTGCAAACCGAATGGAACTTTTGCTACCAATCTTGCGAAAAAAGAAGAAAATAAAGAAAGCGAGAAAATATGTTGAAAGATTTGCACGGGAAGGTATTTGAACCATTAATAACGCCTTAGAGAGTATAGCATGTCCGTGCTGAAAAAACCGGGCTGCAATAAATTTTATTTATAAAAAAAATCAGAGAAGCATAAAAACATCTTTGAAATGTCAAATCGAACCGATCATAATTGATAATTAGTTCGAAGAAATTTCATAACTATGTCCAGATGACATTTTTTTCAGTCGATTTTGAGCTGGAAAAATCAATCCCTGCTTCAACTTGTGATAAAGTTGTTTACTTAATCGATTTTTTAGAAACTTTCAAATGACACTGAATTAGGAGCGTATTTTAATTATCTCGGAATTCATCTAGACAAAAAACTAAGTTTCAATCAGCAATCTGATCAGTCTATAGAGGGAGAAACAAAAAATTTGGTAAGACAATTGCAAAAAAGGATAGAATTAACAAAGAATTACAAAGAGTTTTATTTTTAATATTAGTGTTATTTTTTGCGTGGTTGGTCTGAACAAAAAAAAAGAACTGAGACATATTTGACACTTTTTGTAAAATAGACCAACTAGAAAACAGTTTTTGTACAAAATTGACTAGAAAAACGTTTTAAAAAAATGTTTAAAACATTCAAAAAATTTTCGAAATTTTTTTCATTTTTTTGCAGAATGTTTTTGAATGTTTATGATTCACAAATTGCGCTAAAAAATGTTTTTTTTTGTGCAGATTTTTTTTTTGAGTTTTCTTGATTCCAAGTTTTTTTAATTCTCAGTTCATTTTTTCACAGCTCAATTTTGATTACCAAAATGAAGCTAAAAACCCCAAAAACTAATTTTACTCAAGTAAAATTAAGTTTTCACGGCACAAACTAAGCATAAATAAGCTTTTGTAAGCCTGCTTAGCTTCAACTTATAAGCTTGAAATTAGAGCAAAATGAAAATTTTCAAAGAGTTTTTTTTTAACTCTGAGAAAAAATTTTCAAACTGGTTTTTCTCAAATCTGAGAAAATGTTTTCAAAATTTTATAATACTCGACCCATTCCGATGATTATTCGTGGTACCTATTTTTTGCATGAAGTAAGATTAAGATTAAGACCATTTATCCACGGGGGAAAGGACCAACACAAGAGCTGTACAGCTCATCACGGCGAACCGCTGTTGTGCCCTTGTTTAAGAACTACATGCAACTTTTTTTGGTTATTTTTCTGGGCTGGGTAATGTTGCCTCACCCTCAAGCAACAATCACGGATCATGGTGGGCCTCGAACATCCGACCTTTCGATTGAGAGGCGGAGACGTAACCACTTCACCACCGCTCCTCTAGTAATAAAAAAAGAGAATAAGACACACAAATACAAAGTTTTTCCACATTTTTCATTTTGTCGGAACAATAAGTGCGTTAGAAGATCAAACAGACCTTAAGTTTGAAAGGTGTTCAGTATTGATGTAAAATGTTAGTCATAGGTTTTTGAATTTTTTAAGTGGAAAACTGCAATATGTACGTGATTGAGAGTTTTTTCAGATGATTTCAGAATCTTTTTTTATGATGTTTTTCAGGTTGTGGGTAGAAAGCACAACTAAAGGAAGCGGGAAAGGTGAGAATGAAAGAAGTGACAATTTAACCAGAATCTTTTCTCATAAAAAAAAATTGAAACTGTTTGTTGTTGTTGAATTCTTTCAAGCAGTTTTTTTTTCAAAATCTAGATGAGGTTATTTAGATCTGGTTAGTGGTTTTAGACTAAGTTTGATCTCCGAAGTAATTCAAAATACACACTATTGACTAATAAAACTACATAACATATTTAAACCATTGTTTTCAGAGCACAAATGAAGTGCGACGCTTTTCCGTACGATGTTTATTTGCTTCATCTGACTCACGTGAAACCAATTCGAATAAAACATTTTCTAAGCCGTTAGTGTCAGGCTAATATTTTCTTAGTTTGTTTAGTTTTTGCTTTTAAAATTAGGCCATAGAGCTGATGCTGATTAAATTTTGAGACTTCCATGTACTTTGAAAGATAATGAATTTCACGCGGCCAATTAACCCCTGCTGGAGTGTGCAAACAGTTTCCACTGATTCTCTCTGCAAACTCCTTTAAATCTCACTTAAGTACTGCTTGATTGTTTTGCTAGAAATTTTCCATGTGAATCCGTGCACTCCTCTGAAAATAATTTTGGAGACATCAATGAAAATGGAAAATCTTGTATATACTTTTCTGTGGGAATGTTGTATTGTTTTTAAACACAAAGCATACGCCTTCAAATGTGACTAAATGGGCTTATAGGGGGCAATAGTTATGAGTGGGTTTTTGGTTATAGATTGAGTGTGTGTTGGAGGTGTAGGATGAGGATTAGAAGTGGGGGGGGGGGGGACTAACCGAGGATGCAGTAGACGAGAGCAGGTGTCACTGGAGCAGCAGCTGCACCACTGTCTACTTCTGCGACAACTGATCCAAGAAGCAGTACCATTTCAACCTCACACAAGAGAAGAGCAAGGATAGAATAAAGAGGAGGACGAGGAGGAGGCGAATAAGTTTAGGCTGAGGCGAGTATGTTGTGAGAGAGATATGCAAAAGATACCAATGATTGCGCGAAGAATATTTGAGCAAGTGTGAGGTAGTATGTCTATGATGAGAATGGGGGATGGAGATATTGAGGATGGTTAGTTAGTACAAGATCAGTGGATGATTAGTGTGAAGCCTATTCCACTTCCTTCTCCTTCTTTCATTCGACCACTGTATGATAGCTACTGCACTTCCTCTGCTCTTTCAAAGTGGCCATATAGTGGAGATATAGTTGGGATGAGTGAGTGATTGGAAGAGGGGAGGAAAGGGGGTGCGGGCATGATTAGAAGGGTATTTGCAGTGGATTACTTTGAAGACAGTACATAATCACAGCCATCACAAGTGGGCATGAAAAGAAGAGTGTCCCCAATTAAAAATAAACAACAAACTCACACGCCACTCTCAAAGTGTGTGTGTGTGTGTGTGTGTGCCTATACTGTCTCTTGGTATGATCAGAATGGTACCACTACCAACTAAATGACTGACTAACTAATAGGGCAATCAGAATAATAACTGATTTTTTTCAAAACAAAAAAACGGGAAGCGTTTTGTGTAAATGTTATTGGGAAACTTGTAGGTACTGACGATATTATTGTTGTTGTTGTTTTTGTGTTTTATTTTTGTCCTTTTGGCTGTTTTTAAAGTGTTTGTTTATTTTTGCTTGGATAACTGGGGAACAGGAGGCACTTCTCTCCACTTGGCTTCGCTTCAGTTGGGTGGGGGAATAGGAGAGGAGAGGGTATGAAATGAGGAGGCAAGTGGGGTATTGTGGCTGGGCAATAAACGGAATGAGTGTGCATTAGTGTGATTAGTTATGAGGAAGGATGGTGGACGACTGTACCAATTGCATATTGCCAATTGCATTTATTACACACACCTAAACTCCATCTCCTATATCCATCTGCAGCAGAATATTACTTCTGTTATTGTCTTTATTATTGTTATTATTGTTATGATGGGCAGTGGAAGCTGCAGATCACTAACCCCTTATTCAAGTCCCCGTAACTTATCTCTGTTGTGATCTTACTCTTAAAGCTCTCTTCTCTACCCCCACATCTCCCCCTCCCCCCGTTTCCTTAAACTAACTGGTCAGAGTTAGTAAGTTGAAAGACATAAGGCAAGTTTGTTTGCCTCATTAACATATATAGCATTCAAACCACAATTGATACTATTCTGACCACCCTTAATTCATTCACGGCCAGTAGTTTATCACAACAGAAAAAAACTGGAATCATTGACATGTAAAAAAGATTGCTTCGAAGCTTTAAATCGAAGCGTTAGAAATTTTGGTTGCTTTTCATTAGTCTAATTAGTAATTGACTGAAACCGGAGACAACTTTTTTGATTTTTGTCAAAAAAAATGAAACTCGTTTTGAAAACAAGTTCTTCTCGCTAAACATTACACTCAGCACTGGTTCTAAGTGAAGATTAAATATTCACCAATTGCATCTATGAAAAGTTCGCTCGTTCTAATCATGTAGAGCCTTGCACAATCAGGTGACACAAAAACATCAAGTGTGAGGGGCTTCATATTTAGATTTCAATCAATTTAGTTGCTATCCATTATTATTTATATCCTTGAGAGTTCTCATATTATAATTAAGTGTGAAGTTGGTACCTTCCTGTCAGTCAGTCTAGGTCTGTCCAGCTGCTATGTGTTGACCTCTAGTTCAGTGTCTTATTTAAGCGAACTAGAAATAAGTTGATTTTAATCTTCAACCGTATCGTTTTTACTATCCATTGTTAGGCGCAGTCAGCAGATGGAGGGGGAAAAACCCCTTGGAATTGTGGCATTCTGGCCTCCAAATCAGGCGGAACCACAACTATTATGGGATTATGGGAAACAGCGATTCAATTGGGCATCTGAATTTTATTTTCACGCATCTGAATTTTATTTTCCGTCAACATTGACCGAAGCGCAGACTAATGACCTGGGAGAGATTGGTGGCAAACCAAGGGAAGAAGGTGAACGCACACTCATATCGAATCTTTATCTATGTCAAGGACACGAGGGACAGCGGGCCTTGCATAATCAGCATCCACATTTGAATATGGAAACAATACGATACCTAAGGTTCTTGGTTACATGTGTAGCTCTTTTCCAGAAAGAGCAAAACGAAACAAATGAGATGTACCAGTTGTTGTACAGGAAAAAAAAGAGGAAGAGAGTTTAGAATTTTTCTACGCAGAACTCAGCGGAATGGCGGCGAGATGCAATCTGGGTACCCAAGAGCGGAAAATGGTGAGAGACTTATTCATATTTATTATGCGGAATAGGGATGCGCAGAACGAGCTGTGCCGGAAAACTAAAACCACGGAGGAAGCACTGAAGATCGCAATGTCGTATTATATAAATAGGCCGTTCCCGTGTAGGCCACGGGAACGGCCTACACAACTCCAGGGGGTTCTCTACAGATCAAAACGGAACCAATCAGCAATATTCGTAGATCCAGAAGACGAGGAATACCAAGGGGACGGGGCCAATATCGGAATCGGGGAGGAGGCCGAACGCAAGAACGTAGATGTTACAACTGCGATCAACCGAATTTCACCCCAGAACACCGACAACTATGCCCAGCGAGAGCTGTCACATGCAATTTCTGCAAAAACTTCGGGCATTTCGAAAAGACTTGTCGGGGAAAACGGCTGGTACGAGGGGACAACCAATTGGACTAATCCAAGGGGACAAACCGTTTGATGAAGAGGATACTCCCTCGGATGACGTGGGATCACAAACTGCTGCAAATTCAATAGGTTTCGTCAAAAGAGAGCGTCACAGCTGGTCATCGGAGAGTTCAGATCACTATGGTTATGGCAATGAGACGCAAGAAGGAGTCAATTGAAAATTGCCGGGCCTAAATTTAAAATCTACCTTAATGGACACCCGATGGACATTTAGATCGACAGCGGATCGCCGATATCCATACTAACGTTGTTACCCAAGGGAGACAAAGGGAAAGTCCCTGAACCAAGGGAGCAGAATGAGTGTCTACAATTGCATTTCTGGGGTCCAATAAGCTACTTAAACAAAAGTAAGAAAGATATCTTAGTTGCTACAGACCGTTTTTTGAGGTGGCCGTCAGCGATGATTACTACCACCAATACTTCAGATAAAGTTTCAAAATTTCTCGATAAATACATCACTCAACATGGAGTACCTCGGAAAATACACGTTAATCAGGGATCATGTTTTACATCTAATAACTTTAAAAGCTTCTGTAACACCGAAGGCATCGATTTAATTTCTTCCCCAGAGAATGATCACCGGGGTACGGGTTAAGCGGAAAGAAGGATAGGAAGCCTGAAGAAATTTGTCCTGACTTATGCATCCGAAAAAGAGCATAAATCTCTGGAATCTATGGTCGATAAAGCGCTAGGCGCACTACTTTTTTCCAAAAACGCAACGACTAAGCTATCATCTTTTGAAGCTCAATACGGCCGGGAGGCGAACACCGTTTTACGCAGTCGTACGAAAAAATCAAGCCTGAAAAACCTCAATTGAGAACGTCTTAAAACAAAACTGTTTGTGTTTAGACGAAAATGACCCTCAAGTTAACACCATCGCGTTCCCAAAACAATCAAAATGGGAGGAGATGTCGGATCTTGTGTACGCTCCGGCGTTAAGGAAGGTACCGCTAATTCTGGATAGCGACCAACAACTGGATACTCACCAAGGGGAGGAATCGGGGGTTGAGCCTACAACCCAAGGGGGTGGAAGTGCAGGAGATCTCTTTCAGCGTACTACCAGCAGAACCTTAAATTGGTATAAACCCTTAAAATGTAATGTACTTTCCGAGTCTAAACAAACCATCAAGCTGAAAACGGGTCTGTGATTAGGAAAAGTGCCGTGGCAGTGAAACCAAAGAAGACCCTGTCAAATAAAAAGAAGTCGGCCACACTCAAAGATATGCTCGCGAGTGCGAAAAAGGGGGCAAAAGAAAGCTCAAAATCAAAGCGGCCAAAAGCTAAACAATCATACCTGTAACCATATGTCAATCCGAAAGCTCGGACATGAAGATTACCAGCCACTCAAGATTATACCAGCACGACTACCAGTCGAAAATTCGGCAAGGCATGAGGCAAATGCGGCGGGACAAGGACCAAGTAGCAGCAAGATAATTCAGGAGGAACAAGGAGCGGGAACAAGGGGAAAAATTAAAACTACAAAAACAAAAACGAGGGAAAGGAATCAGGACAGACCGTCGTTAGTTGCAAGAGAATGTCTTAGGAACTGCAGTCAAGAGGAAGAAGTAGAATCAGGCAATCAAAGTGAAAGCTCGGGAACAAGAAAATGCACTAGAAGAAGAAAGCCAGTCGACTAAAGGGGTGAGTAATGATAGACTGTATCCAAGGGGTAGAGAAGAAAGGAAAATATCCAGGGGAAGAAAATAATTAATTCTTAAAGTTCACTTAAAACTCATGACCCAGGGAGAGGGATGGCCATAAGCCTAAAACTCAAAGATGAAGTTTTGTTAAAGTTTTGGATGCATTAGTTGCGGCGGCAGATTGAAGGTCATTACGTATTATAGTAAATTTAAATTACTATGTATTTAAATTTTACATCTATACGGAAATGTGAGGGGCTACATATTTAGATGTCAATCAATTTAGTTGCTATCCAATATTATTTATATCCTTGAGAGTTCTCATATTATAATCAAGTGTGAATTTGGCACCTGCCTGTCAGTCAGTCTAGGTCTGTCTAGCTGCTATGTGTTGACCTCTAGTTCAGTGTCTTATTTATGCGAACTAGGAACAAGTTGAATTTAATCTTCAACCGTATCGTTTTTGCTATCCCTTGATACAAGTGGCACAAGCTGCGAGCAATTAACTTTATGCCCATCAACCGCGACTAGACTTGAATTTTAAAATCACAAAATTGCTAGTTGGCTTCGAGAAAAAAAAGCCAGAGTAATTTAACTTTTCAGACAAAAATTGGCAAAAATAACTCGCTTTTCAATGCGCTCAGCATTTATTCTAATTTAGAGACTAAAACTATACTGTAATTTGATTATATTGGCTTAGCAAATATTTGTGGAAAAAATGCTTGCCATAAAATTACATGAAAAATATTCCATGAGAAAATACATGGCTGAAGTTTTGTTTATTAATGAAGTCGTAAAACTGATTTTTTGTTCAAGATTGAAAACAATTTTTTTCATGTTTTACTTTGTATTTATGCTTTTCACCCATAAACCCAAAAAACCGAGGGTTTTCTCCTGAAGAAAATCAACAGGTTAAGTGGCAAAATATGATAGATGAATCTGCCATCTAAGTAATGTATTCAGTTTCAAACTTAATGTTAATTAAAACGAAAACAAATTTGTGGTGTACGAAAATTAAAAAAACAGTTTTCGACATATTTCTTCACGAGCTTCTACTTGAAAAAAAATTATTTTCAAACAAACAAAACCTGGCTGAAGCAAAAAAACTCAAGGCGCAAAGTATTCAACCCGTTAAGGCCATTTTAAAACACACACAAATAAAAAACATGACTGCTGGATTAGCTTGAATGCACCAACTGCCCTTAACCGGTATCGAGTAATTGCTGGTAAAGAAAAAGTATCAAAAAATTGTAACACTTGGATAAAATAAACTCAAATATGAAAATTTGAGTAGTGAAAAATCAATACCTTTTGAGTTAGGACCGAAGTGTAACTCATAGAGTAATTTCGGATAGGGTACACCGTCTGCTCGTCACGCTATCTTATTTTCGGCCGGATAGATTCGTGCAACTTCTTAGTCTAATACCGATCCTAATCTTACTCTTATACTATCTAGTCTCAGGTTGTTTAACTAGTCTCTGCTAGGCTCAATAGATCTAGGGTATACTGGTTTATTGCGGCTGCTGGAGTGCTCGGGAGAGTCCAACTAATTTCTAAGTTAAATTCAAATCTCTCTGGTGCTGAAATTACAAGTAACTTCAGCACTTACAAATAAGTGGGTTGTTAGTTAGATGGATCATGATTGGTTAATATTAAATACTTTACATTGGTAAAACATTTAATTTATCCAATCATAAAATGTAGTTTAGATCAGGTTCCACCCATCCGGGTTTTACAGAGTTTTTTAGAATAGTTCTTTTGCAATTCGAAGGATGGATGATGGAAGTTGGTGTTTGGCGAACATCTTATTTCTTCTGTTTCCTTTTTGTTAAAGAAGTTCCAGGAAGCTGGAGTTAGAGACATAAGACGTTGTGTCTTCTAGTTACAACGACTAAGTCTTTGCCACAAACTCAAATCTGATTTCAGAATGGTTGGCTATGTCAGGTTTTTCTGTTCTGCGTGGAGAACTTCTTTTGTGTCTGATCTAGTTTGGGAATGGCGTGGAGATTGTGCGTGGAGGGGATGCCTGGTTACTCGGATCTGTACGTATACTTGAACATCGAGGTGGTCATTGGTCTAGTTCAATGAAGTCCTTTTCTGCGAAGTCAAGTCGTACTCTAAATCCTTTGAGTTGTGATTGTGAGTGGCATATCGATTGTGGTTGGTCATTCTCTCTCGAGTGTAGTGGGATCTTTAGATGTTCGTCCTTGGTGTTGTATTCTGATCTATGTATTGCATAATGTAATTTACATTTTATAAAACATTTATTAGTTTAATATTTTTTAATCATGATTTTAGTTAGTTGTTTTCACAAAAGCTTTTTGTTTTAGTTCGGTTATTTTGAAGAGTTACTCACACTTGAGTAGCTCTTATTAAAAATAAAGGTGTGGTCACAAAGCGTGGGTGTAGCACGGTGGGTTAGGCCGGCTATAGAGCATGCTCAGGACGTCCTTCCTGGTGGGTTAGGCCAGGAGTGGGAGTATGATTTCGTGCGGTTTTTGTGAGGGGTCCTGTTATGTGACAACGTTTTATGTTGGGTTTGTTGTGGTCTTACTTATGTTTTGTTGGTTGTGTCCTTTTTTCAAAAATCAAATTGTTTGTGGTATGGGTTTGTCTTTCGACTTTTTTGTGTTTTATTATTTCTTTCTTAGACTTTATAATAGTCTTCAAAAGAATAAATTATCCAGTTTTAAACTGGGTTATTCCGGTTTGGGTACCGTTGGTTTCCTTTTCTTAGTCATGCTGTTATTTTATGATTTGTGGTATTTAGTAAGCTGCGTTGGTTAGTTTTGTTTAGTATATGATTCCTTTCCAACCGGGTTAAAGGAAAGTTTGAAACATGTTATTATATGTTAGAGTTGTTGAGTGTGAAAACTTGAAACTGAAATTCATTATTTTAAACAAATCTTCGTGGGCGAGCTGTGCGAGTGTGGATAGAATTTCTGTGCGAATGAATGAAAATATCAAAAGGTTAGTACTGCATTTGCATTTATTTAATTTACTACATAGAATTTGGAAATTTACTGCTAGTTATGGGGGAATTTTAAGTTACAAATTTTCATCATAATTAGATTTACTGCTTGTGGGGAAAATTTTAGAAATGAATTTACTGCATTGGTATTAAATTTATAAATTTATAAGTGTAAGAGATTAATAGAATTGTTGAAGTCTGTTTGATGAAATTTGCGATCTTTATTTGTTTTTTGTGGTTTTTGTAGGTGATCGTCGGATGAAGGCTAAAAATCTAAGGAAAACATGGATAAAGTATGGTGAGTTTTTTAATATTTCAATTAGTTAGTTATATTCATTTAATTCATACTTACCTGTTAGTCGTCGGGGAAAAAACCGTGGGGGAAGATGTCGTGAATTAGTTCTGAAGTTGTTAGTAGTTTAGCTAAGATGCGGATGATATTTTTAGTCTGAAGCAGTGGCCAAAGCAATTGAAGTGCCTTAATAGTGGTTAGTTCTTCAGTGCCAACTGCAAACTCATAAGGTGTGTTTTGGATTAGATTATATAATTTGTGATTGAATTTAGTGTTGTGGATGAATTCTAAAATTGGGATTTCTATGGGTTGTACAAACTCGTGCGGGATAAGGAAGGGTCGGGATTCTTCGGCGTTGAAGGTCTTGGTAATGGGACAGAAGATGTACATTTGGGTTATGGGGTCATAATTTCGAAGAATACCATGGAGGTTAGTGTCTTTAATACAATATGTGAAATTTAGAAAAAATGGTGAAGTGTATTTGGAATTAATGAATTGAAATCGATGGTGTGGTTGTCTAGAGGGTGTGTGTAGGTCAAAATGATTTTGGATGAAGCGATAATAACTATATGTGTGGGTTTGTTTAGTGCGCAACATAATATCGTGTGAGCAGTGTAAATCTCTTTCGTGTGGTGCAAGGAAATGAAAGGTTAGTGAAAATATTTGGAAGCGTTCTTTAAAACTTTCGTATGCTTGTGTGTCTGTTAGTGCTTCTGAAATAATGTGATCAAACTTTCGGTCGAAGATGTTTAGTGTGAATGTATATGGTGTCTTGATGAAAAATTTCTCGGTAATTTGTGGATTAGCGAAGCGATCGTCGTCTAAGAATTGATCTTGGTTAGCTCTGATGATGTTGTGATCATAGTATTCGAGTGTATATTCGTTAGCTCTAGGTGCAGTGTGTGTTTTTAGTGATTTTTTATATCCAACGTAAGTAAATTGTCTAGGTGTTAGTGGTGTAGTGAGTCGATATAGCATGTCCGTATTTCGCTCTATATCGATGTGAGTGTTAGATAAAGGTAAGCAAAGAGGGTTAGTGAAATGATAATATGAGGTCCAAGAGAGAGTGGGCATTAAAACGTATTCATCTACGAAGTTGCGTGTTTCGTTAGTGTCGTGGGGGGTGTTTAAGGTGTATTGTGGGAATGAGGGTAAGGTGATGGCTAAAAATTCTTTTGTGTTAGTATGCTTGGGGTGGTTGATGTATTCACGGGCTGTTCCTGGTTTTGCTGGGAAAGGATGGTTGGGGAACTTTCTTTTAAAAGTGCGGTAAGCTCTATTAGTGTTGAGTGAAGATTCAGTTGATGTGGATGATGGTGCTAATGATTCAGTATAATTTGAAGAGGGTGTAGGGGTAGGGGGGTTGGATGAATTTATTGTGGAGGAGATTTGGTTTATGGTTGGGGTATTAAGGTGGTAGGGTTGTTGTTGAAGGGTAATAAAATTATCTAGCTCTGGGGAGATTCGGGGGGTGTCTGGAGAATGAGATGATTGGTCAGAATGGTATGAGGAGTAGGTTGGGGTAACTTGGGAAGCATAAGAGGGTGTGGGAGTAATTGGGTCAGGGTTATTGGATAATATGGGTTGAAAAGGGGGTTGAGAAAAATTAGAAGAGTTATGAAAATTATTGGATGGGGATGGTTCTGAGTCGGCAAATTCATCGGGGGTTTCAATATTCGGGTTATTGAGTTGTGAGATGGAATATAAAACTGAGATGTGTGAATTAGTATCGGAATTCATGCCTGATGTTACATTACTAGATGGGAAATCGGGTGGCGGAAAAGCAAAAAGTGGTATTATTGGGATTGGAGAGGTAAGATTGGTTGGGTGGGAATTTGATCGGTGTAGTGATCCAAGTTGGCGGCTCATCGTGGGCTAAAAAAATGATTATTTTGAGACTGAAAAGCGGTGGTATGGGGTTGTTCAATAATTTGTTCATAAGTATTATCATCTTGTGACTGGTGTGTCATTATATGTTGGATGGGACTTTGTGATGTGGTGAGTCGAAAATTTGGATTATGTGTGATGGCTAAATTTCGAAAATTTCGTGGGACTAGGGATAGTGGATGGTTATTTGGTAGGGCTGGTAATTGTGGTGCCGTTGGCGTTATGTCTACATTGTTATGTTCTTCGTCGTATGTATTTTGTCGTGTTGCTATTTTTGTGTTATATTCTTTTATTTGTGCGTCTAAAAGAATTTTGTTTATAGATGTAGAAAAGATTCCAAAAAATCCTGCAAAGAGTATGCGTGCTACGCTTGCTTGTCTGTTTACTTGTGTGTGTATAGCACATGTGTTGTAGATTCCTTTTAAAAGTGAGAAAAGAAATCCAATAAAGTTAAACATTGCGTATAAAATAGTCAATTTTTCTAAGATGTAGTAGGTCCATCTCATTTTTGAGTGTAACAAAGCTAAAAATGTTAATTGGTGATATATCTTGGGGACGGTATTTTTCACCGTTTAGATATATATAATCTTTAATGTCTTTAAAATATCCGCTATAGTCTTGCGTGTAGATATCGGCAAATCCTGCGGTTTCTGCAAGTTTGCGTAAATTTTGGTCTATTGATTGTCTTTGTATAGTGTCCATTTGTGTTAATAATTCTTGGAATTGTTGTGTTCTAATGTGATGTTGAATATCTGATTTTGAATAGATTCCTATTGATTGTAAGTCTATATTTGGGTTTCGAGCAATAGCGCGAATGCTTTCTGGTGAAAATTTTTTGAGTGATTGCATTAATGTGGGATATGGAGTGAGAAGATAATATTTATTTTCATCAGGGTTTAGTTGTACTACATTGTGGCTGTTTTCTGATCCACATGGGACTGCGGTATCCCAGAAATAGGTTCTTCGTGAAAGTGTATCCACGAAATGTACTTTATTCTTATAAAAGATAGGGATTCTTTTATAACATCGTTTATCTTCAAAAACGTATTGTGGTGATACTTTTTTAGTACAAGTATAAAACCATAAGATGTTTCCTTCATAGTCTAAAAAATTTGATCTATTTCCAGATAATAAGTATCCTGCATAGGGTATTTTTAATACTGCTAGTGCAAGTGATTGTAATATTTGTGTTCGTTCTAATTCGCATAGGTGGTGTAGTGTTTCTAATTCGGAGAGTGACATTTCTTGAAAAATTCGGCTAATTGTATAATCTAGTTTCATATCTAAATGAATATCATAGTGGATATTACCGAAATATGTAGTATTCATTAGTGATAATTCTTGTAAGCGTGTGCTTCTGGTGTCATGGGGTTTTAGATGTCCACCAGGTTGTCCGTTGCTTTTTTCAAAATTAACTGGTATATAGGATGTTCCTTCGTTTAAAGGATGACCTGTGGCATATGGGTCGATTTTTACTTTTCCAGTGGTCATGTCGAATCCTTTTTCGTATTCAACTAATATTTCAGAGTATTGTGTTCTGTGAAGTGGATTCCTGTATTTACATGCAAGTTCTGTTTCTTGATATATTTGGAAACGTGTCAATTTATTTTCTATATTGTCTATGTTTCTAAAATCTGAACTTAGTTTTCGTGATGGATGGACTTGTTCATATGGAATTGATTGTATAAAATATTTTTCGTGAAATTTTATCATACGAGCGTGTATTTTTGCTACTTGAAATGTTGTACATGTATCTTCGGGGAACCAAACAATTGTTGCTTGTGTTCTCGTTGTAGGGTCGCAATAACCTTGATCATTTTTACAAGGTAATCGGATTCCTTGATAGATCATTGTATTATCTGATAAATCTCGTGTTAGTTGTATTTTTTCGAGTTGTATTTTCCAATCGAAAAACATTATTTCTTGGTATCCTTTATTTTTTGTGTCTGCTTTGCAGTTTGATGGGTCATTTATACCAATGTGTGGTATCCAATGTTTATCGTGTAGGTCATAGGTTAATCGTCCGTGTGCGCCGTTATACGGGTATTTTTCGTCTAGTTTTATATGTCCTTGGTGTCTTTCAAGTTGTGATTGATGTACAGAGTCTGAAAAAACTTGAAAATTAACTAACTTTCTTTGGGAGTTTTTATTTTGTGTGATGTTTAGTCTAAGTAATTCGTTTTTACAATCGTCGGGATTGAGATGTAAAAGACGTTCTATATTACTTTGATAGAATGATTCATGGTCAAGTCGGTTTTTGTTTCCATTCGAGACTTGTGAACAATGTACTTTCTTTTCGGAAAATGTTGCTGTGAATTTATAACCTGTAACTGTTGTTGCTCGGGCTTTTGAATAGAGTGTTGCTATTACATCTGTGGTTTCTATAGCTTGTGGTTCTGTTTCACATTGTGATACTTGATTTATTGCATATTTATGTAGTGTTTTTTGTTCATTTTCTTCACAATCGTAATGTGTTACTAATAAATCTTGTGGTCCTGTACGAGGAGAAGGGTTGATGTTTTGATTTGAGATTACTAGAAAAAGGAGTTGGGGAAAAATTAATAATTTTAGAATATACATGTGTATGATAATCCTGAGTATGGATTATAAAATGTAATGTAGCCAATTGTGTTTTTGGTATATCTGTCGTATTTGTATATTACTTCAGTAGTTATAAACGGTGGTGGTAGTGATTGAGCTGTTATGTTAGGTGGATTTAATGGGTAGGGATGTTGGGTAATATTATTTAACTTAACTGTGATTTCAAACTTTAATTGTAAACTGTTTTGTTTGAGTATTTGAATATTGTGATCACGGATATCGTTGTGAATATCTTGGCGATATTGTAATCTATTAAGTGCCCAGTTATGAAGGCGGTTACTTTCTTGATGTTGTCCAAATAGTGGTGGAGGTGCTGTAAATGTATTCCAATCTAGTCTTAAAGGAATATTTATTGATGATTGTTCTCGATATCTGGCGTCGAGATTATTTGGAAAGTTTAAGTTAAAGGGTGGTGGTGAAAACTGGCTTATTGATGGTGTTGATGGTAGTGATAATGTTTCTGGTAGTGATGAGGATGTTGTTGTATCCGTAGAAATATCTATGGGGTCATTGACTAAATTTGGTTCACCTTGTGTAAATGAATGTGTAGTCCAATATGGTAGTCGTGATGCCTGGTTTGGGGGGTTAAAGGGATTTTCACGTATTTGTTCAGATGTTGGTGTTGAACCTAAGTAATCTGATGGTAGGCTTGAGGTGCTACGTTGTGAAAGAAGCGTAGGGGTTTCTGGTAATATACCAATGGGGTTTTCTGGAGTGTTTTGTGATGGGGATTGAGGTATATCAAAATGAACTCGGGGAGTTTGAAAATTTCTGTTTCGTCGAGGATGTATAATTTGTCTATTTATTTCGACTGTATTTTGGTTTTGACTGGAATTTTTTATTCTACTTAGTTCTTGTGGTAGTGTTGGATATAGGTTATATGTTGGTTCGCTTAAAGGTGCTTGTCGTTGAACTGGTTCTAGTGGTTCTGATAAACGAGTATGTCGTTCTTCAAAAGTGTATGGATTGTCTTGAAAAGAAATTCGTGTAGATGTTTGAGGATTTTGAGTAGTTGAAGGTGGTGTTTGGTTATCTTGGGATGATGTCGGTGAAGACTGATTCTGTGACTGTTGGGTAGCAATTTTTGATGGTTTTTTGAATTATTACTTTAGTGAGAAATTTTGTGTTTATTATAATATTCTTCCAAAAAAAGAATTAGAAGGACTGTTGCTAGGGCAAATGTTAGGATTGCTTTCTTTATACATTTACAGATGGTCAAAATGAGGGATGATAAGAATGCTATGAAAATTACAACCAATAAAAAAATATCGGTTCTACTGAAAATTGTTCGTATCATTTAGACAAGTTGTATAAATCGTACCTGTGGATATAATCAAGGGTTTTGGAAAGTTGGAGGAATAGTTCGAGAATAGTGTAGAAAATTAAAAAAATGTTACAAAAAATGATTAGGATTATTAGAAAAGATTCAAGTATATCAAAAAGAAATATTATAAAGGTTTCAAGTATTGTAAAAAAATGTTTAAGATTTATGAGTATTTGAGTAACTGATTGAGAGAAGAGCATTTAAGAAATGATCTCTTGGTCGAATATTTTTTGCTGTTTGAGGCGATTTTCTAGTGTGGTCGGATTATTTATTAGTTTTTTGACAAGTGGGTTGAGTTTTGTAAAAAATTGTTGGGGGCAATTTTCATGGTGACTGGGAGGTCGTCTTTTTCTTTATTTTTGTTTGTCAAATGATCCGGGGTATGGTGAGATTTTTATACTTTAGGCTAATTAAAATGTTCATTTTGTTACTTTAGGCTAATTTAACAAATTTGCTTTGGGGGTATTCGTGGTCTGAGTTGGGGAAATATTGTTGATCTTTGGGTTATTAGATAAGGGAGGGGTACGGTATTATGGTGATATTTATTTTAGTTGTCAAGTTGGAGTGGTTTGCTTATTTTTGACCTGGAGGTCGTAAAGTTATAGTTATAGATGTGCCTGGAGTTCTATATGATTCGTCTAATTGGTCTTAGTTTGAGTTAGAGAAAGTGACGGATTGGATGAATCCTATTGGTCTATTTTGAACTAGAATTATTACGTTCTTGTCAGCATGTTATTTTGAAAAATGTAAATGAGAAATGTTTCAGAGGTTTCAAGATTGTGAAGCAAATGTTAAAATTACTTTTGAAATTCTACTTTCTTTAAAATTTTAGATTGGGGGATGAATATTTTATAATTTTTACGTGGTTGATTTCGGAGTCTTGTTGTTTTTCTATTTTCTGATTTGTCGATTTGTTCTTGGGGTATTATTTGTTCGGTCATTTTTCTTTTTTATCTTTGTTTTGGGGATTCTTTATGGTTTTGTGTATTGTTTTTGGTGGCGATTGGTTTTGTGTTTTGATTTTCGGTGGGGTTATCATTTTGTTCTGTGTTTTTCAGATGTGGTTCATTTTGAATGATTTTTAATCCTGTGAAAGAATATAATTGAGTTAATTCGCGGAGTGCGTATTCTTTTGGGTAATAAGGTAATAGGTTGTTTCGATGTTGAACGATTTCTTTTTTGTTTGAGTCGGTAATTTTATATGTGACATCAGTGGGTTTTGCAATTATTTGGTATGGTCCTTTTCGAAGGGGTTGTAATTTTTTAGAAATTCCTTTTTGAGTATTAAAATTAGGTATTAAAACAAATGTTCCAATTTTTAAATCGGAGGCTGGTGTAAAACGTGAATTGATTTGTTCATTAATGTTTTGTCTTTGTAATAACTTTTTTGTTATTTTTTGATAAATTTCATTGTGTTTTTTATCTCTATTTAGAATCCATTCGGTGTGTGTACCGGAGGCTAGTTTACGAATTTGTGGGTGATGAAAATGATCTTCATCGTGTGTATGTAAAGGTAGGTTATAACAAATTGAGTCTTTATTTGGTTGACAATAACCTTGTGCGTTTTTATGAGAATTTGCTGTAAACATTATTGGTTTGCGTGGCTTTTGGTTAAAAACCATTTCGTATGGTGACATTCCTAAAGTTGTCGTAATTTGTGAATTATATGCTAAGGGAAATAATTTTACATCTGCTGACCATTCGGTATATTTTGTATCATTTCCGTTGATGATACATCTAAGATATTCTTGTAATGAACGGTTCATACCTTCGACTAAGCCGTTTGTCCAAGGTGCATGAGATGTACGTGGTTTGTGTTTAATGTTATATAAATGACATAGTGTGATAATTTCATTATTTATGAATTCTGTACCGTTGTCTGTAACTAAAATTTCTGGTAGTCCGAATTTTGCTATCCAGTGTTCATAGAGTGTTGTGTAAGCGTAATAAGCGTTACAATGTGGTACTGGGTTAAGTGCTACATAATGTGTAAATGCGTCAACAATTACCATAATGTAGGAGTTTCCTTCTGATGAGGGTGAAATTGGTCCCTTAGTATCAAATGAGATACGATGGTTAAAGTACAAGCTTTGTCCTTTAAAATCTTGTTTTTGTGCTATTTGTTTTTGATTCGGGTAAGGTTTATTTAGTTGACATACTATACAATCATTGCATAGTACTTTTATCCAAATTGGTGCATTTGGGAAATAAAAGTTTTGTATAAAATTTGAATATGTTTTTTCTGATCCAGAGTGTCCTTTAATATTTTGTGTATGTGAAATATTAAAAGCTATAAGAATCATACTTAAAGGGAGACATGGAACTGTAGATTCATTTAGGTTATACTCTAAAAGGTCTGTATTTTCGTTAATTGTTGTGTTGTTAAATTTGCGAAAGTATCGGAGGAGTGTTTTGTTTCCTAGAATGGTTGAATCTGTTTTGATAGGTTTAGTTTTATATTTGTGCCATGATTTTAGTTGTCTAATTATCGGGTCAAGATTTTGATATTGTTTCAGTGTTGAAACTGTAATTGTTTCTGTTGGGGGGAGAAAAATGTTTTCGATTTCTAATTTAGATAAGGGTATTGTGTCAAGTGGGTCGTGAAGGTCAAAAACTTGATTTATTGTGTATTTTGAATCATTTGTTTGTGGTCCTGATAAATTTATTTTATCAGTTAAATCTTCTTTTTCAATTAGTGGAAAATGGTCTTTTTTAGGCGGGTGTTGTTTTGTTCGTTTTTGTTGGGTGTTATTTTTTATCCATTGAGAATATGGGATTGGTTTGAAAGTTGATGTTCCAAGTAAATCAATTTCATAATGATTATTTTGACAATCTAAATAAAGTGGGAAATGTTGTAAACTATTTATTTGTGATTGTTCAATATCAGTTTTTACTGCATATTTGCATTCCAATCGGGGTGATGTTTCGTTTTCTGCAAGGTAGAATTTTATGTTTTTGGGTATTTCAACTGTTGTTTTTCGTGTAAGTAATTCAGGTGGTGTATTTCGACTTAAGGTGTCTGGTAATGCAAGATTTTTTCCTGCTGTCCAAACTATATGTAAGTTTGGAAATTTCATTAGAATTAGTTGAAATCTGTAAACTCGGTGGTTTGGGTTAGATTTTTGTGTAAAGAGAAAGATGATTGGTTTATGGTCTGTGAATAGAACTGTTGGATGTTTTGATCCAAGTATCAGAAATTCATATTCTGTCAGTGTATATATTATGGCTGTACATTCTCTCATTAGAGTGGAGAGTCGTAGCTCTGCTTGAGTGAATAATCGAGAATTTGCTGATATGAGGTTCATCTTATTTGTACCATTATGTGATTGTAATAGTGCTGCACCGATGCCAAAGTTCGAAGCATCGCACATTGCATAAAATGGTTGATTAGGGTCTGGAATTGTGTTTGAAATTTGTTCAGTTAAAAGTTTCTTTATTTCTTCAAATCGTGTTTGATGTTCTGTGTTCCATTCAAAATTATTTTGTTGTCTAAGGATGTTATAAAATGGTCGCAGATATAATTGCATTTTATAAACATATTTACTTAAAAAGTTTAACATTCCAAGAAATTCTTGGATTTTCTTTTTATTTGTTGGTGGTTGAAGTTTTTGAATAGCGTCAATGCGTGATTTCAATGGAGTGATTGTTTTTCTTTCTATATTATGTCCTAAGAATTTAACTCTTGTCAAAAAGAAGTGTGATTTATCGGGGGCGGCCTTCAGATTTTCGTTCTGAAGTATTTGGTGATATTTTTCTAAAACATTGAACATCTCGTCTTTTGTTTGTGATTGCATAAAAACATCGTCTAAATAGGTGATTGCGTTTTTCTTGAGTATTAGTGGTCTAAAAATTTTGCTCATAAAAGCTGAAAATGCTGCTGGTCCTATGGATATTCCATAGAATAAGCGGTTGAATTCATATTGTTGGTTTCCGATAACAAATTGTGTTAAACGTCGTGATTGTTCATCTAGTGGCATTTGATTGTATGCACTATTCATATCGGCGGTTGTAAAGTATTTGCCGTTTATTTTTGTTAAAATAACTTGTATTGGTTCAATGGGCCAATTACATTTTGATTCATCTATGAGTGAATTGAGGTATCTAGCGTCGAGAACGATTTTTAATGATTCTCCTTTAGCTAGAATGATAACGGGGTTGATAAATGTGTTGCCTTTTGGTTGTTCTTCTTTATTAACTGGTGATATAATGTTGTATTGTTCTAAAATATCGAGTAATCTGTTCACTTTATCATGTAAGTGAATTGGTACTTTACTTGCTCTCTGTTTTTTGAAAACTGCGTCTGGTTTTAACGGGAGATGTAGTGATGAACTGATTTTGCCAACATCGAATTTTGATGTTGCATAGACTGATGAATATTTAATTAGCTGTTTGGCTAATTTTTCGAATTCGTCTTGTGTTATTTGTGAATGTTGGAAATTAAACATTGTTAAAAATTTTTGTTGGTCCTCTGTGTAGTTACTTATGTTGAATGTAGGTTTGAAATATGGAGTTTTTGTGAAATAATCCGTATTTCTGTTTTCGTTACTTATTATATTATTTATAGATAATTCTTCATTAAGAATTGTAGATTGGCAAATATCTAGTAATTGGAGTATATTATTTACGCGATAGGCTTTTTCGTGTATTGGTGATATTGTAGCGTTGGTTTCACAGTATCCTAAAAGTCCTAAAGGTAATGTTACTTGGTAAGGTGTGTTGTTATAGACATGTAAGGAAATGATATCGGAATTCGAATTTTTCAAATATTTTATGGATGAGATTGTGATTTTGAAAAATTTGTGAATAGGTTTGAATTCAAATTCTGACATATAAAATTTTTGTTTGTTTTGTTCTTTATCATATTGGTGAACTTGTTTGATTGAAAAATTATAGATATTTCCTGATAGTGGTTTTAGGTGTTTTCTTTGTTTGTTAAATATCGGGTAGAATTTTGAAAAGAATGGTGATTGTTTATTTAATCTTTGAAAAAATGTTAAGGATGTTTCTTTTGTTTTTGTATATTTATCTTTGATTAATATTTTACTATTTAGTATGTTAATTGTTGGTATATACTTCGAAATAAATGGTATTCCAATGATATTATATTTAATGTCAGTGATATGGAATATTTGTTTAAATGGCTTATTTAAAATTTTGCTTTGTTCCATTGTTCTGGTGGGGAGGAGAAATAATTGGATTTTTCCGTAGTTTATCAATGTTGATCCTTGTGCTGTTGCTAGTTTGCTGGAGGTTTCAAGAGGTGTTAGCTTTGGGTGTAAAGTTTTTATTTCATTCCATGTGGGGATGTTTATTATGTTTGATTCTGCTCCTGAATCAATTAAAAAATCTATTTCAAGGTCTGGTGGTTGAAATTCTTTATTTCTTGGGCTTTCTAAGAGAAATGGTATTGTCCAAATTTTTTCTTTGGGTTGTTCTTTTTGTATATTTTGATAAATGTGGTTTGTATTCAAGCATTTTGTTTTGGTATTTTTATTGGTTTGATTTGTAGTGTTAATCTCATTTGTTTCTTGCGTCGTTGGTGTGGAATTTATGGGTGTAGTGTAATAATTTTGAAGAAATTCTGATTGATTTTCATATATGTGTGATGGAAAGGGTTGTTCATATATGACAGATTCATAGTCATTTTCGACTTTTATCATATTGATAGAAAGAGTGTTTTCAGTATCACTTTCTGAATCTGATGATGTACAGTTTATTTGATTGAGTTGTAACGTATCAGTTACTGTGTCATCAATACCTGGAGGGTCTGATGTTGTTTCTGGATTTGACTGTACTTGATTGATTTGTCTTTGATGTTTAGGTGTACTACTTCTGTGGCGATTATTAGAATTATTATAGTTATTATTATTCCGGTGTGGTGATTGGGAATAATTTCTATAACGATTATTATAACTTGAGTGTCGATTTTGTGAATTATTTCGCGATCTGTTTTGGTAATTATTGTTTGGTCTGTTATAGTTCGATCTATTATATGAGTTATTCCTTGATCGATTGTTCGGGTAATTCTGGTTTCGGTTGTTTGAATAACTTCTATTTCGATTATAGGAGTAGTTTCTATTCCTATTGTATGATGAATTTCGTGATTGGTTGTTTGGATAGTAGTTATTTCTTGATTGGGAATAAGCTAGAAACAAATCGTTGTGTATTTGAATTTGATCTGGAGTAGTTATTTCGACTATTTGGTCTATTGTAGTGATTTTGTGATGAATTTTGTGTATTTCTTCGTTCTGGCGATCTTCCTCTATAACTTGAGTTATATGGTGATTGATTTCTTGTATAATTTGTATTGTTCGGGAGTGGTTTTCCTGAACTGTTGTTGCTGTGGACTGTTTTGTTCGGTAGATTTTGATCTTTTTTCATGTATTGATAGAATGATTTATTTGGTTCTTTATATTTTTGAGGTTTATTTTGATTGTCTTGCTGTTTTTGTCTACATTCGGAAATACTATGTCCGTATCGTCGGCAATAATTACACCATTTTTTGAAAGATGGTTTGCCTTTAAAGTTCGGGTTCTTTTCGTAAATATTGAGTATTTCAGTGATTTTTTCAACGAGGTCTGTCTCTGATTCCTGTATATTATTAATATTAGTGGGAGTCGTTTCAATTCTGTTAGCGTATTGTAATTTCAGATTTTCCGTTTCTTCTAGTTTCATCGTGATTTCTGCTTGTTCTAATTTGTCTACTAGTTTTCGAAAATCTAAATCGGGTTCTCGAATTGAAGAAGGATGGGATGCTCTCTTTTTTATTGCTATTTTCCTTAATTGTGGTGTTAAGGTCATCATTAAGATTTCTGTCATCTTTGTGTTTTTATAGTCATGTGTATTTAATGAATATGCTTTTCGAACTAGTGTTTCGATTCGTACTGCTATTTGCTTGATGGTTTCGTTTGGTAATCTGCGAATTTCATTACATAAAACTCTTTGTTGTTGTTTGTTTCTTTCGGAGTCAAACATTTTTGAAAATTCTTGTGTAAACCTTTTCCAGTTTGATTTTATTTCTAGAGGTAGTACTGAAAACCATTTTTGGGCTGCGCCATCTAGAGTTGTTTGTATTAACGCTGTGCGTCGATGTATCCAGTTTTGATGTAGTGGCGTATTAATTGGTTCAGGTCCAATATTTAAAATTAGGTTTGCTGTTACTGCATTTAAATAATCTTCTACAGAGTATTCAGGGTCTGTTCCTGTGAAAACCATTAAAGGTTTGTTTGATGTTATTGATGATCCACCCATAAGGTATGGATTCATTGTCATTTGTAATGATTCTGCTGCATTTGGCATTTGAGAAAAATTCGAAAGTTGGTTTCTTGTTATTTCATGTTGTTGGAGATAATATGGGAGTGGTATTTCATTTTGCATTTGTGATGGTTGATACGAGTGTGCAGTCATTGGATTTTGTTGTTGAATTGGTTGAAAAGATTGTGTATTAATTGGATTTTGTTGTTGAATTGGTTGTTGATTTTGTGCATCTATTGGTTGTGGAGAAAAATTTCTATGATTTGTACGTGTTCTCTGTATTCCTTGTCTACGATATTCTTGAGTATTTTGTGCAAATATATCTGGTTGTAAGAAATCATCATCTGAGGATAAATAATCCATTTGATAAGATGTCTGTTTTTTATTTTTATTTTGTTGAAAAAATGGGTAATTTTCACTGTGATCCCGTGGAGGATTTGTTTGGAATTTTGTTGAATTAGGTTGGGCCATTGGGTTATCCCAATTTCGAGATCTTGTATATTGGTTAAAATTTCTTTGTGGTTGATTATATGTTTTTGATGGATGTGTATAATTATAATTATGGTCTGCAAAGTTGTTTCTAGTGAATGTTTTGCGTGTTTTTGATGGTATTGTCATGGGTCTGTATGTTTGGTAATCCATATGTGAATATTTAGGGGCAACCGAAGGTTTAACGGTTGATTGTAAGGTTACCTGTGTTTGTGAAGGATTTGTATTTCTTGGTGTTGTTAAATTTGGGCGTATTGGTGAAATACTTTGTTGTGTAGTTGTTGTGTGTACAATTTCTTCATTTATGAAGTGTGATGGTGTCTGGATATCTTGTTGAGTAAGATTCCTAGTTCCATTGAGGTTTTCGTTGTGTATGACTGTAGAGTTTAAACTATTATTTTGTGTATCGGGTAAAAATGTATTATAGTTTAATGGTGTTGCATCAATGGTGAATGGTATTACTTTTACATAATCTCTTATGTAAGATATCGTACTTATTGCTTGACTTGAGATTGATTGTGGAAAGCTTATAAATGCGGGATGAGACCATTCGGGGTCCCAAACATAATCTGATTGTTCTGTGATAGCGGTATCATCGTTCGAGTTTTGGGGTCTAAAATTTTTTCTTGCTTGTGCAATTAAATCAATATTGTGTGTGAAATAATCTATTATGAACCATGCCAAAATTTTTTGTAGATCGTGTTTTGTATGTTGTGAAACGTCGTCTTTCGTGAAATTTTCTTTAATGATGTTTAAATAACTAGAGAGTAGTGTGATTTCATGTCGTACTTTCAAATGTTTAGATGTTTCTGTCGGTGAGACATTTGTTATTGGGATTTCGTTTTCTAATATCGAAATATAACTATATATTATTGCGAAAACTTCATTGGTGAATATGGAGTTTGCTCTTTGTGAGTTATGATATTGGATGCTTTTTATATATTCTGAAAAAACTTTTGAAAATTCTAAATCAAGATCGTCTGTTTGAATTGTATATTTTCTATTATTATGGTTTGGTGAGGTAAATTCTATGGAGTAGATTCCATACTGTTGTGTTATGTTGCATATATCTTTTAGATAGTGATCTATGATTTGTCTTTTGATTTTTACATCGGGGAATTCTGTTTTACACGGACTGATTCCGGGTTCAAATAAATTTACGAGTAAATTTTGACAAAATATGTGTTGTCCTCTATCAGTATCTGCGTCTACTATAAAAGGAAAGATTTCATCATCATCTGGAGTTTCGTCACCTGGGGTGTGCGTTGAACTCATTTTTCCGTTCGATGACTGTTAATATGTAATTATTAATGTGTCGAATTGGTTGATTCCAATTGTATAAATGTACTGGTTTGTGTTTGTACTGCTTTTTTATTCTTCTTTTTCCTCTTTGTGATGAATTTGAAGTTGTTTCTGAGTCAGAGAAATATAATTGATCGTGAATTGGGCAATTTTTATCTATTGATTCTTTTAGTTTGTAAAGTTCGTCTAAACTGTTGGTTTCTGATTCTGAAAATGCGTTTCGATTTTTTGAAAATCTTTTTCGTGTTATTTGTCTTTGTTTCGTTATTATTTTTCTTTTTAGTGTTTGTCGTTTTGTTCGAATGTATCCAACTGTTTGTGTATGAGGTGTGATTACAAGGTCGTATTTTTTGTTTTCAATTTCACAATTGTGTAAAACGATTGTTTGTTTATTTCCTAGGTTCTTAAATGACATAAGGTTTAGAATGACGGATGCAAAGGGTTGTTAAATGATTTCTATTTTCCTAAACTGTTAGTTCTTACGATTTTTTGGTTAGCTTAACCTGGGTCTTTTTGTTCAGGGTTGGAGAGAAAAGTATATCGATTCCGAAGAATGATTTTTTACTTTCTCGTGGCTAGTAAAAGTTAAGGTGTTAACTTACTTAATCTTACTTAGGGGTAGTGATTGTGTTCAAGGGTTGGAGAATAGTAAATCGATCCACAAGGTTCAGGTATAATTAGAACGCGAGTAGTTCGTTAGATACTATTTTAAACTTACTAAGTCTAAGATTTATCCTGGGTCTGGTAAGAGGGGGGGTCAAGTGAAGGATGAATAACCGAAGTTCTTCACTGTTTATCCTAATTTGAATGATTAGTTTTGTTTAAAAATTTCTATTAGTCTTAGGTCTTTAGAAAGGGTTGGGTAGTGAATCGACGTTTGAGGTCGTTAGACACTAATTAAGTGGGTGGGGGAGAACAAAGTTGTTCTGTTTGATCCAAGGATAAGCCTTGATGATCAAATTTGAAATTGAATTAAGTAGAAAATGATTTAAGATCCAAGGATAAGCCTTGATGATCTGGTTTTAAAATTAAGTGAATTTAAGTTTTAATAAAATTTTAAATGTGTGTAAAGGAAAGATTTAGTGTTTTGATGATATTAGTGGGTTTATGATTGCTGTTATGTTTTAGATGATGGAGCTGGAACAACAGGATGATTTATGATTACTAACCATTTATTGTCATGCTACTAATTTTTATTTTTATTTTTCAATAAATATTTTTCAAACATATTTTGTATATTACTGCAGAGTTTTAGGAGAACGATCTTAGATCTTTTTATCAATCGTTATTGTATATTAATAATTTTGTTTAGCGCCTGAAATGATTTTGAAGAGTAACTTCAAGGTTTTATGTTTGCAAATGGAAATCTAAATTCATTGCAAGTAGTATTCTAAATATAAAAGTTTGTTCTGGCTTTTGCCGAACTATCATATAACTATACGGCAAGTTTCTACTTTGTCGTATGTGGTCTTTGGTTCGAGGTCTTCTTCCAATTCCGGGTAGTTCTGTTATGGTTCGGAATATTGGCTCTGATCTATTGAGTCGTAGAGACATTTCGATTAAATTATTGTCGTATAACATTTTGTAAATGTTTTTGTCTAATTTCTAATCTATTTTGGTTAATTCTAATCTATTAAGGTCTTGTTCGAGACTTATGGTCGCACCAGATGAGTTATGACTGGAGTGTATAACTCATAGAGTAATTTCGGATAGGGTACACCGTCTGCTCGTCACGCTATCTTATTTTCGGCCGGATAGATTCGTGCAACTTCTTAGTCTAATACCGATCCTAATCTTACTCTTATACTATCTAGTCTCAGGTTGTTTAACTAGTCTCTGCTAGGCTCAATAGATCTAGGGTATACTGGTTTATTGCGGCTGCTGAAGTGCTCGGGAGAGTCCAACTAATTTCTAAGTTAAATTCAAATCTCTCTGGTGCTGAAATTACAAGTAACTTCAGCACTTACAAATAAGTGGGTTGTTAGTTAGATGGATCATGATTGGTTAATATTAAATACTTTACATTGGTAAAACATTTAATTTATCCAATCATAAAATGTAGTTTAGATCAGGTTCCATACAATTGACCCTGCTTACTTCCTCAATCTCGAGCCAGATAAATTGATCCGTTTTAGGGTGCAGTTGTGGTTCAAAATTTCGTTAAAAATGCTCTATAAAAAGCTAGTATAATTACAATCATCAGGGGCGAATCTAGGATTTTTTCGAGGGGGGAGGGATTTTCAAAAATTTTCGAAAACTTTTACCTTTTTTCTTTTAGCTCGACCAAATTTTCGGAGCTCTCCTAAAGCACTAAAAAGACGCTGTTTTGGGCACTTTTTGGAAAGTTTTGACGCAAAAATCCGCGTTTTTTTTGGCGCGCGCTCCCCCTCAAAGTTTTTTTTATATTGGCGCCAAAGGCGCCTTTAGAAAAGTTTTAGGGTCCGTCACCAAAAATGGATTTCTTAAAAAGTACCAAAGGGGGACGCTTTGTGTCGCCCTTCCCCCCCCCCCCGCCCATCTTCCCCTAAATCCGCCCCTGCCAAGCATTTTGTCTTATATTTTTTTGGCAAAATATAACCACATTTGAGAAAAATGAGTTTAAAAATTCGACATTAATTTTTTGGAACCCGGAAACGGTTACAGGTCTATCAATGATAACACACGTGATCTCCTACAGTTTTTTAAATCAAATTAGTCAAAATGACCTCCGCAAAAAACCTCGGCCGTATCCATTGTTATCAGAATAGGCCTAATAAAAAGTGTATGAGAAAAACTAATTTAAAAAGAACCCAATCTGGAAATTTTGCTACAAAATTTACTCCTTTTTTCGACGTCTAGAGTTTACTTTACTTTTTTGAATTGAAAAACTATAATCAAAACAAAATCTAAAGAAAATCATCTTTCAAAAAAACTTAATCATTTTGTTTTAATATGAGCTCATGCTCAGTGTCAACCAATGGAGGGCTCATTTTACCTCTTGATCGAATTTCAAGAACCGATTCGAACCGAAGTGAATTTTAATGAGATTTAAGTAGCAGCAAGGTATTCATTCATTCATAGAACCTCTGTAAAATCTAAATTGAATTCTGCTAATAATAGTATTATGAAGAGGCTTTCTGATATGCAGAATGGAATTTCATCTTCAAACTTGAGGCTTAAAAAGCTTTTGGCTGGCTGCTCTTTTCAAAATGCTGTCAGTCGTGCTTGCTTAGTGGTATAATTAGAATTTTATGCAATTGCACTTTCGATGAGCTGACATTTGATAACAATGGGAAGAATTTATAATGTCAAAAAAGTCTCGACTCTTATAGAAATGCTGACATGTGACGGAATTGATGGCGGATTTCAACCCATATTTGGAGCCCTGGATCCAATTCTGCGTCATGGCCCGTTGCAATTTTAGTTGCAGTTTTTTGCAGTTAATTTTTGTTCTGAGTCTGACAGCTATGCTTTCCTGCACTAGAGTTTCATGGAAAATAAAGATGATATCGGATTATATCGGCAAAAAACTTAATCTGTGAAAAATTTGAAGTTCTGCTACTAGAAAACAAACAAACAACTTCGTACCTGTAAGCAACCCCCCTTCCAGCGCTTGCCCCCACACCCCAATTTTTCCTCCTCTGGCTTTATAGCCCTCCCAGTTCACCACCTTTAGGTTTTACTTCCCCACTGTGGGGGAGTTAATTTGGTGGATCATAGGATTGGGCAATAAGTTCAGTAGAAAACCCCTCTTTCCTTGGTCTAGAGGAAGCTAAACGAAAGATCGGGGACAAGGAGAGAAATAAAATGGATATGGGAGTGTGTAACAAAAAGTAAACAAAATTTGAGAATTTAAAAAATTATATTGTGTGAAATTGTAGAAGTTGTGAAAGGAAAAGTTCAAAACAGCTGAAGTAAGTCTCTTTTTATGCATCTTTTATTTTTTCAACTTTGCTAGCCAAAAGCAACTGTCAGATTGTGAAACCACTACACTCTGTTTGAAATTTGTTGATAAAAATATTTTAAAAATCAGTATGCATGATAATCATTCATTATCGATTAAAATGGATTTATTTGATTTGCCTAACAGAAAACCATAAACCATTTTTAATCGGTTAAAGTCGATTATTTTTGACTTTTGTCGATACTGACTATGAAAGCCTAATATAATCGATCATTATACATTGAAACTTCAGTGCGCGCTTAGTAACAAACCAAAAGCAATATGAATAATCAAGACTGCTCGTATATCAGGACAAAGCCCTGATTATTCCGACTACCCGTTAACTGGTTTCGAATAATTTTTGCTTAACAACCCGCTGATGTATTATAAATTTTTAACTGCCATATTCGAGTCAAATATTAAAGACCAAATGCAGTTTGCCTCATTTTAATTTGGATTGAGTAGGAACCATATAAATAAGCGCTAGAATCTTCTTTAGAAATGTTCTGTTTTTTTTTCAAGAACAGATATCATAAATCTGTGCAAAAAAAATTTTCTCTTTCGCACTAGCTTACCACATCAACTTCGGAAAATTTAAATCAAACTAATGAAAATTCTGAAGAATGAGTTTTTCTGAAAGTGCATTTAAGCTTAACTTAAGACTTGAAAACTTAGTTTTACTCAATCAATGTTAACTTTTGGAGTTTTTAATGGCATTTTGGGAATCAAACTTTTCAAAAGTTAAAAAAAAATCTGCAAAAACAACTTTGTGATACTTTTTAAATTTTTTACTGTAGTTTCAGCACCAGAACAATTTGACTATAACGTAGAAGACAGTTGTTTTCCTTTGGAACAAGTTCCAGATATCTAACCCGCAAATACCAGTATACGCTAGATCTATTGAGACTAGGAGACATAAGAGCAAGATTAAGATTGCTGTTAGACTAAGACGTTGCACGAATCTATCCGGCCGAAAATAAGATAGCGTGACGAGCAGACGGTGTACCTTATCTAAAATTACTCTATATGTGAGCCACCCTGGGCTTAAACTCAGCTGGTCCAAAAAAGAGAATGTAATGGAAAAGAGACGATTGTCTAGTATGAAGCAGTGTTTTGTTTTTCTTTGCCTCCTTGGTGAATAACCAAGTAATCAAACTAGTCGAATTGATTCGGTCCCAAGTCATCAAATCGTATTCATGTCGTCAAAATGTCTTCTCAATTTGTTAAAATACCAGCTGCCGTTTTTCAGTGCTTCGCATTATTTCTGGCGAATCAAAATAGTTGAATCTGTTAAATTTTCTCTGGAACAAAAACATTGGGATAAATTATATTTTTAGATTAAGTGTTCATGCTTTGCCAGCACCGTCCCCGCTGGTAGCTCTGCTCTGAACCTCTCTGTCATCGTGACTGATACTGTTCTCTTGGTTCGCAACCAGGGCCTCCTGGTCCTCTTTTGGTTTGGGTTTCGGCTTGGCCTGGTTCCATGCCTTCATGAGGGTGTTGTATCCCCTCTCGACCATAAGAAGTGCACTGGACACTACTGTCACTATGGCCCACACGGTCACTGCCCACAGTCTGCAAGTAGTTATTAACTAGTGACTTAATTAGTGAACTAAGTAGTTTTTGAAAAAATTAACCTTTAAGTAGTTGTGTCTGCATTAGCTCGTGTATATAAGTTTACAAAATCAGAATGATAACAAAAACTTATTCTGCGCACAGTTTGCAAGTAATTAACAATTAGTGAGTTATTTAGTTGTTAATTTTTAGTTGTTAATTTCTAGAAAATGATTCTTTCAGCAGTGGTTTTTGCATTTGTTCAAGCTAAAAGAACCATGAAATCCGACTAAGGTTTAAAAAAAACTATCATTACACACAGCCTGCAATTGGCTATTTACTCAGCTACAAGATGGTTAGTTCGTTGATAATTTCAGAAAAAAACCACCCCGAGCAGAAATATTCCTTCACTTTCTTTAAAAGTCGGAACAATAAGCTGTGTTTTATGCGCCTAATAATCTTTCTGGTTTTTTTTCAACTTTCAGTCTTTTCATTGCAAAGTCTGTCGTAATATTGAACACGCTAATGGCAGTTAAAAGAAGTCTATCAGCGCAAATTTACCATAAATACACATCTTCGGTTCAAGAATATTCCACCTGTGATTTTTTTCGTAAAGTTATGGGAGTTGGAAAATTTTGAAAATTTGGCTTTATTAATGCCTTACCAGACTCAAAATTTGTCATTTGACAAAGAAAAAACTAAAACAAAATGGAAAAAGAAAATCAAAAGTTGGTTCCTCTTATTGATATGTGTTCTATTTTTTTTTACAAACAAATTCGTTCATGGACTTTAAACGGCAGTAGTTACAATCAGGGCTTCGCCTTGATAGGAGCAGTTTTGTTTTTGGTTCATTCCTGATTAATTGAGAAAAGTTAGACTCCATTTTTCAAACACATTTGAAATTTGCGTCTAAGAAAAAATTGTTCTGAAAGTTTTTGTTCCAAATTTTGAAGAGAGTGACGAGGGATGGTGGTTTGAAAATGGCCGACTTGGCCGTTTTGGGACAATTAACACGGGAAATTCTTTGTGCTTCCAACGTGTAGGGAGCACCATGATCCGCTCATCATTAGTTCTAAATTGATTTAAAGCAAGATAATTTGTGGTAATATTACAATACTTTACGCTAAAAACATCACTTTGCCTTTGATCACATAGCAGAATTTTTTGGAACAGAATACGAAAAAATTTTTAGTTGAAGTTTTCAAAACAATTTTCAAAAACAGTGAAGGGCAGTTGGACTATTCGGTTCGGCGCTTAGCTTCAACAAGAGCAGAACAAAAAACATTATTTAGATTGATTTGATGTGAAAATTTAAAAACATATTCGCTAAAATTGTTTTTGTATCTCTCAAAGCTATGTCCATATCATGCAAATGTGGGTTGTAGATTTCCTTGACGGGTAATAATTTTGTACTAATTTTTTGTTATTTGAATGTACAATATTTGTAAATTGTTTGTGAACGTATAATTGAGTAGAATAATCGTTTCGAGGTCATTTTCGTTCTATATCATGGAATTACATAGCTCAAAATATATTTAATATAGTCAACTATTTTAGCACTAATATGTAGCTTAATTATGGAAAATTTTTGTGAAACAAAAACTTTTGGGCAAACTGAATTAAAAATGTTAACTCCTACATTAAAACTCAGCTGAGACAGCAAGATTAGTTCAAATACTTTGGTTTGAAATTTGAACAACTTACACAACGAAAATTTTGAAGAAAAAACTTCAGTGTTAATAGTGATATACTAGGGGCATCTTTTTCCCAACGATTATTGAAATACAAACAAAATGTTTATACGAATTGTTTAGAATATATTATGATGAACAGATTTGAGCTCAAAATTGTTTGAGCTCACTTTTTTGAGCTCATAATTTTTTATCGCACAAGCGGAAATGGAGTTTGTGAAGAGGCCGAACACTTTTTGTCAAAAAATTCTACAAACTGACCGCACAAAGCGTGGGCACAAAACCCCTATATTTTTCAGCCGTGCAGCTACTATTTTTTTGACCATGCGCGACTTATTTTTCGACCAGTCTATAGATTTCCGGTCACAAAATTAACATCGACGTGACTGACAACGCCGAAAAACAAGTCGCGGATATGATATGGAAACTCTTAAAATGTTAAGTAAAGGAACTGACATTTAGTTGTAATTATGTTAAACTCTTTTAAGTGGTATAATGTATATTTATTCTTTTTATCTTGCTTCATCTAATTTTATGGCATCCATTTATTTGAAGAAGCTTTGATAACTGAGGAGTAACACAAAAATTAAATTTAAGTACTCTTCAAAAAGTTTTAATTTAACTGAGATTACTGCTCAATTTTTTTCAGTACAATAAAACAATTTCAGCAGCAGTGATTGTTTTTGGATGACTATATTCAACTTGAACTTTAATGCATGTTCAAAAGGGGGTAGATAGTTTCTAACCAACTATATATTGGAGGTAAAATATGCTGAGTGGTGTTTCTGAAATAAACTTTTGCTGTGAAAATCGTTTGTGATTTGATATCTTTTACCAAGCATTTGACGTAGAAGCCTCTGATAGTTCGCAGAAAGTTGGTGCAGATCTATTAATCACATATAGACTCCGAAGCTTTATAGAACGTTTAGATAATAGTTGATCTTGTATTTTGCAGGTATGTCTTGAGAGTAACCGCGTGAAGCCTTTTGAACCAGTTTTGACTATAAGTGTTTGACTTTCTTCTATCTTATTTAAATCACCTACAAAAAAGCAGGAAAATACAGGCTCTCAAATTCTTCTTCTTCTTCAGAACATTTGTTAAACAGATAGCTTTAGTAATCAGGTAAGAGAATTCTCCTCTCACGATAAATGAAGATCGGTTGAATTTAGTGAGGGGATGGGGATCCATAGCTGTTCTCACTCCTTGACCGTAAAAAAGACCCCCACTAAAAATAAGCATATCTCCAATTTAACAATATTTTGACTATCAATTTTAGGATATTTGAAAGAAAATTAGGAATAAATGTTCGACGAAGTTTTTGAGAAAAAAAAACAATTAAGCATAATTTGCTTAGAACTAAAATTTGAGGGCTCAATATAAGCATAATAAAGCTGTTGTTAGCCTGCTTGCTACCTTTATTCGATCAAAATTTAGTAAAAAAAAAAAAAAATTTAAACCATTTTTCCTCGATACTGAGAAAATTTTTAAAAATTTTTAAATGCCGTTCGAAACATGACTGATAGCATTGCTCTCAATTTAGCATACCACACGAATCCATTGACTCCAAAGGCTATTTACCGTGAAAGAATAATTTGCTAAAACTGCCTGATTTTGCGCGGGAGAAAAAGACAAAAAGAAAAAAACCAAAAGCACACACGAATAAAAACTTCCTTCACAGTTTTTAGATAATCTAAAGGAACAGAAAAATAGCTCAAAGGCACCCGATTAAAAAAATACGTCCACATTTTTCAAAGGGTCAGAACAAAAAAAACAACGCACCCGAATACATAATTCCTCCCCATGTTTCAAATGGTCGGAACAAAACTGCGAAAGTTGACAGTACATGGGCAAAATTAGTTCCAAACATAAAGTCCAAAATCTTCAAATAGATTTTTACTCTAAGCTCAAGGAATCAATTTTTGTCAATTGTGATAAAAAAAAGGCGGTTTTAAGATGATTTATTGTTGTCTTGAGGTGAAAAATTATATTTCACTTGTGATCATTTTCTCTGAAATTGCGTATGATTGAATTACCTGCAGAAAAAAGAAGTTTCAATTTAATTGACTTTGACTTATCGTAATGAATCAAGTTTAGATTTTTTTAAAAACAAGTAGAAAAAAGCCGGTTGCTCTGCAAGTAGCACAAAATGTTTCGACAGAAGCACGTAAATTAGGACTTAGAAAACTGATTAAGGCTTAGATACCAAAAATAACCAGTCTGGGGTATTTGTGAAGATATTGATCTCCCTAGAGACCTAATTTGACTTTTTTGAAATGATAAACGAGGAATTGTTTTTGTTCTGCTCAAAACGTTTGTTTTTTTTTAGCCTCTTATGACGGTGTTTTTGTTTGAAAAAACTAAAAAACTAAAACTTCATAAGGTTTGGCAAAAAACCTACTAGCAAAATTGAGATGCTTTCACATAAATCGACAGAAATCAATGAGAACGATGAAAAAAAAGATAGCCGATTGCGCAATTAGCTAATTTTGTTCTAATTACAATAATTAAGTACAGAAAATCAAGAAACTTTCAGAAAAACCGTCAAAAACTTACTCCAAAAAGCGAAAAAAAACACCCGAGAATCGTTCTTAATGAAATCCGAGCTAAGGCTGAATTTGAAGTTTTATCTTGAAAAATATAAAACTCCAAAACTTTTTTTGAAGTAGTCAAAGTGAGGAGGAAAAACATTGATTTTAACAATGGTTCCACATAAAATCTATAAGAAAATTCTTCAAAAATCGAATCAATAACATTGAATTTTTATATTAAACGTTGATCTTAATAATGTTATACAGCTCAGAGTGTGTCCTATGTGGGGTTCAGATAAGTATCACAGAAAAATATAAAACTTTATGGTGCAATAGGCATATTGTTTTGGGCAACTACTCAAGAAAAAATGGCTAGTGCCTTAAGTGGGATGATATTGTACAATGCGACAGCGCAGCATTTTTGTCTGTTTTAATAAAAATAATCTTAGAAAATATTTTTCAAGTAATTTTTTTCTCAAAAACTTCTTAGTGCCAAGCTTTGCAATAAATTTTAAGACTAACCTCACGAAAATTTCTAAAAGGGCAATTTTTGGTCATCCTGACAATCCAATATCATCGGTGAAATTACGCAAGGAACATTGAAGAAGAGAAAAACATCATTTATAAAATACGAGAGAAAAAAAACAAAATCGAACTATAGTTTTTGTAATATTGATACTTTTGGGTGGAAAAAGAAGAATTGTTAATGTAAAACAAAATCGATTTGAAATTTCCTCTTAAATCTCTTTTTAAGCTGGAGATTGTTCACTTGTCAGGAAGTTGTTTCAGGTTTTATGTTAGCAGAATTTTGCATGTTGGCTTTCGATTGAAATTTGCTAGTTATTTTTTTTGCGGGGTAGGGGGGGGGGGGGGGTTGCCGTTGCTATCAGCTTAAAATTCCTAACTGTTGCAGAAAACTGAAAAAACTCGGCCTCGAAGGCGATTGTTTCTTGATACCATAGAAAAACTCAACAATTGTGTTCGGGCATTTTTGATTTTTAAAAAATCCGTTCTTTTTTTTTTCAGGAGACTAATCAGTTTTGCCACACTCAATTTCAAGCATATAAAATAATATTTTGGAGGATGCTAGTAAAAAACTGAATTAAAAACGAAATCGTTTTCTCTTAAACATGATGCTTTTAACATTTTTCGCTGATAATATTTGTCGAAGACGCTGATACAGTAATAAGTCAGCTTGAATATTGTTGTGAAAATTTCTAGCAACAAATCAAAGTACTCTCGCTAAAAATAAGAGTTTTTAATATTCAGTTAAGCAAAAACGAAAAAAAAAATTATTCTAATCAAAAAATAAAAAGATTTTATTCGAAATCAAAATTTGGAGCTATACTTTATCCACATTTATTTTATCTGAAGGAAAAAAACTTAGAAAATGGCTTGTAGGTTCAGAATTTGACAGTCCATCAAACCAAGGTCGATGAAGAAGCGATTGTTTTCAAGGAGAGCAATTCTTTTAATCCAATTAGGTACTGCCTCGGACTAAAATTGGTATCTGCCAATTATGAAAAGCTAGATTGAAATTTTGAACAGCCTATCTCATTGTACTCCTAAATCATCAAAAAAATTCCATGAGAGCTGTATCAACATGGAACAAGATAGAAAAACATAGTTTAATTGAAAACGCTCTGATTTATTAGTCTACTAAAAGTTTTATTTTTTTAATTTTTTTTTTTCAATTTTCAGCGTGAGTTTATTTGTTTCCTTGCTTTGTTTGTTTTGTATAAAAAAGTAGAACTCTGGCTATCTACTAAAACTAAAAAACAGTCTAATTCACTCAATAAGCTGATATTTGGTTATTATGTACTGGAGTCACGGGACTGAGAAAGGCAATGTTTAGTTTCGAGCGATGAAAATAACCAGATTTTTTCAACTTTTTGTCGTTCTCCACAACTGCTAGAGAAGCACTGTTAAAGTTTTGATGGCTGAGACTGTTTATCAGAATACAGAAAATTGGAATAAATTGGTTCCAAGGTGTAATTTTTTATTTGATTGGGGGAGGGGGTAGCGGAGAGGTGTCCTTTAAGTCACAAAATCCCGGCTAAATAGTTTAAAAATTCGACATAAAATTGTTCGTTGGAGAAGTAGGGTTAGGACATCCTATAGGCTCGGTGTTCAACAATTTAGTACCAGCCAATTTAACACCGTACAATTTATTACCTAATAATTTCAATACCAAGCAAAATTAATACAATTTTTAATACAAAAATTTCCTATTTTAAAAGTTAACACCAAAATTAACACTCAAACACCAAACACAAAGATATCGAGCACCTTTCATTACAGAAATCAACAGTTTGATCAAGAGGCGTTGAGAGCATCACCATGGCATTTCAGCCGGAAAATTAGATGCCCAAAATGTCAATACAGCATTTAAAAAATCTCAGCGAGAGATTTACCCCGACTGTCGGTGTTGCCAGTGCCGTTTTGTCAGTAACAGAAGATTTGGCCACTAAGTGTGCCCTCCAAAATAAAGACAAACTGATGGAAACGGCTGCGTGCACACGTGAGAAACCAAATCTTAATACGCAAATCATGCCTTTTGCGCAAAATTTCGAAATCCCTCAAAATTTTGAAAACTTGGAAACTTTATCCGGTATGACAGTGAATCCATTGATCACGAGCAAATTGTTTTATGCGGTGGCCTCGAAATCCTGAGAGTTCTCGAAAAATCATCTTTCTCGTTGGCCGATGAAACTTATAAAATAACTCCTATAAAATTCTATCCTTTGTATTCGTTTTATTAGGCTAAGCCAGAGTAAGTTGTGTCTTTTTTTCTTTCTTATCATTGAAATTCAAATTTTAACTTTTAAATTTTGATATTTCAAAAAAAAAACGTTTTTATGCAGACTCCAAGAAAACGTATCTAACCGCAAGAACTTGGCACGTTCACTAGCAATTTAATCCCAGGACAATAGCGCTGATTTTCGGAGTGTTATGTTGGGACTAGGAACGATTTTTTAAAATTTCCTTACCAGCTGTAAATGTCTAAAAAATCACGCCAATTTTAGTCAAAGAACGTTTAATTATTTGCGCGCCTTCAAAGTTCGTTGATTGATTGGTCGTTTTTGGTTCGAATCATTGTAACAATCCGAAATCTTGGCAAGGTCAATGCTGTTCAAAACTTACGCAAGTTAAGTAGGGCAAAATTGTCTGGCTATAAATGGCGACACTTTTGTGTTTTATTCTTTGATGTTTACCGAAGTCCCCTTCGAAATGAGTTCTCTTTTCATTTTAGAGTAGAACGATAATAAATTCTAGCAATCGTTTTAAAATGCAGTGGTTTCTAGTTTTTAAGGCAACAAAAAGCAGCGAGTGAATTTGTATAGTGTTAATATGTTTGAGATAAAAAAGTGGGAACCACAGGCTCACCTTCACAAAAAATGAACTTAGTTAATATCTTGGACATGGTTTGACTGAACTTAAGCAGTAGGTTTGTTAAAAGGCCAAATTTTGACTTCAAATTTTCGTCGTAGCTGAGTATTTTAGCTGAGTATTTTCGTCGTATTTTTTTAATTGTTTTTTTTTTGTTTAATGAGAAATCAAAATGAGGGCTTAGCTTAGATCTGGATAAAAATTTCCCTGTCTTAATTTATGAACAGTTTCATCCATCATTTTTCAAAATTTCAGCCCTGATTGTCTGTAGAGAAAATCGCATCCCTTGGCTGTTTTCCGTGACTGATTTTTTTTTTCAAAAAACAACAACTGTTTAAAAATCACCGGGGCAAAAGTTATTCAAAATTTGAATGCTGGTTTATTTTTACAAAAATTTTTTTGCTTGATTACTGTTCTTTTCTTTTTGCGAACTGATCATTGAACGTTGACTGAAGAATAATCTAAGCTACAATCGCAAAACTCTTCGCATGTAGGAATGAAACTTTTTCTTTTACTTTTTTTTGTAAAATGAATAGTTTTTTTAAAAAAATTGTCGAGTGTTCCAAGTGAGTTTTCGAATGAACCTTCCTTTTTTAGACTATAGACAAGATCACTCATTTCCTGTCGTAAGGAAAAATCCAATCTAGTAATTGAGCTAAATAATTGGGTGAAAAAAAGACGTCTTTTGTAATGAGTCAGAGAATGACCTCATTGAGTTCGTTATTTCTTTTCTTGCGGCGACAATGACTATTTGTTTCACGGTCTTTATTTTTAACCGCTAATTGCATGCCATAGTTGGCCGCACGTCAAATAGTTTTAACTTATTATAAACAGCTGATTAGTCACAGTTTGAATTCAAATAACGTCCTCTTTCGTCTGACATTTAGACAGTTGGCATATTAAAATTAGTAACGAGCGCGAATGAAAATGAAGTCACTTGACATATAAAAATCGATTAGCGTCAGGCGATTATATTGAACCAATTCAACTTCGCTAAACCATATGGTAATTTTTATCGCTTTTTTGCTGATGATGGTTTTATAATTGCATGCGCTTTTCATTAAAACACGAATCATGGGAACAATGAAATATTAATCAAATTTTTCACTTTTTTGATGAAAACTGCGGACATTAAAATGGTCAATTAAGTTCTCTCAATAATTTTTTTGACCGTAAACATCACTCTAAAACTCATGCAAAGGAAAACAGTTTTTTCGATAAGTTATTGGTTATTTATTGATCTCTCCCGACAACCTAACAGAATAACCAAATGTATTGAATTTTGATGACTTTTAAAAGTCAGTTGTCCGAAATTGGATGTCGTAAAATAACCTCAAAGAGAAGTCCCTTTGGGTGGTGAAGGGCTCGAATCCCTGAGTAAAGGAAGCGTCCCCCCTACCCCTCCTAAATTACCCCGGATTTTCAAAAAAAAAACTCAAAATTTTTCTTTTTTTAATTTGATTTTCCGAGCTCTCTCAAAATATTAACAAGACTGCTCGTATCAGGGCGAAGCCCTGAATGTTCCGACTGCCTTTTAAGGGTTATGGAGCAGTAATAACATTAAAAAATTCAATGAAACAAAACAAAAGAATTTTTTTTTTTCTAAAATGTGAAATTTTTTAGTGAAAATCATCCCCCCATACGCCATTTAAAGTACAAAAGGATAGATTTCGCTCCTTGTAACAAACCAATTATGGCAAATAAGCTTCTTTTAACCAATTTGGAATGATGTCTAAGACGGATTAACTCTCCGCTTACGCGTTAATAGCGCGAAAGATATCGCGCGTTAATTGTCCCAAATTGGCCAAAATGGCAATCTTTAAACCCCCGTAACTTTACGAAAAAAGATCACAGGTGAAATATCTTTTCAAATTTGAGCTCAGGGCAACAATACCTTTCGAATGATATAAAAAATTCCGTCAAAAAAGGCTAGTTAAAAAGTCGAAATTTGTCTGAAGGAAAAAAAAACCCACCCCGAGCACAAATATTCCGTTACTTTCGTATCGAAAGTCGGAACAAAAAGACCCTGATTTGGCCAAAATTTCCGCACCGCAAGTAAAAATTTGAAAAAGTCCATAAAAAGCATTTTTACGCACTTTTAGGAAACTGTTGGATCCCCCCGCCCCCCCCATTAAATCCGCCCTTGTATTATATTATAGTTTTATATTATTTTTTCTATATTATATTATATATTATATACGAGTATTAGTACTCACGAGTATGAGTACAATGTATACTCACGAGTCGCCGAGCATGAAGTAGTTGTCCTTCCACTGGTACAGCACTTCTATGTGTTGCAGTTGGGTCAAGTCAGTCCCCCCTCCCCTCCTGTCTCTCACTGATCTGTCCAGGGCACTCTTGTTGCTCTCCATCAGAGAAATCTAGCAAATTCACACCACATCACAAGCTGAATTTTCATTATTATTTATAAAAAAATCTTGTAATAAACAATTCAGACTACATCAAGAAAAAGAAATTTTTCATTAGATTTTTCTGCAATTTTTCTAACGATCTTGTGATCTTGTGAACTGGACTAAAAAAAATTTAAATTCGAAAATTTTATCCATTAGGATAAAAATTGGCACTGTAAGTTGAGTTAATGAATAGAAGTGATTATAAAAAAAAGTATTACAGTCACGGGTCATAGAAGCTGCAACTTTTGTTTTTCAAGACATGAAAAGAAAGAGAACTTTTTCACGTTTCTGCCGTTTTCTCTACAACTACTCGATATTCATGGTTCAAAATTTGTTATCTGATGAATGTAATTGTTTACTAATAGTAGCCGGACAAAATGTAAGAAATTGGTTCCAAGACCTCGTTTGGCCATTTAATTAGAAAGCATCGAAATCTATTCTTAGCAGCGAAAAAAACCGTAAACAGCGGAAGCACTATGAAACTTAAAAGTATTCATTTGAAAGCCAAGAGCCAAAATAAGCTCTCATACAGTTTTTTGTATGAAATAGTAGACAAAAAACTCTCAACTACAAGTTAAAAATTAATTCAGTTTTTGGCTTTTTACAGAAAATTTTTTTTAGTCAACTTCTATGGTTCTTTTTTATGGTTCTTTTGAAAGTGAAATGACAACTATAACAGGGCCTTTCTTAGATCCTTAGCTTTCCAACGAAATAATTAACATTAAATCAAATCCGACAAATTCATCGCAAAAATTAAACTCATATTAGTCGATAGACTAAAAAATTGTCGTTGAGTAATAATATATTTGCTTTCATGGAATAAGATAGCAATAAAATTGCGGTTATTTTGATATGCAGTTTTTTTCAGCTATCCGGAACTTTTTTTCGGCGATGCCTGGGAACAATTTTTATAGTTTATCCAGTAAATAACCAATTTAAAGCAATATAAATTAGGTGTCTTGAAATGGACATGGGGGGTGTGCGACAATATTTGTACAAATCCCAATGTATTGCTAAAATTGGTTTTCAAATTCTTACCTCTGTCGTAAAAAAAAATTTGTCAAAAAAATTTTTTTCAAGTGTTTTGGAATAGCTCAGTTTTAGTCAATACAAAAAAGTTTGTTAATGTTTTCCATTTTCTCAAATTATCCCTCTTCGCCAATCATTGAACTTTTCTGTTGCGAGGTTCTAAAAGTTATTTTGAGGTAAGAGCCATAAAGAAAAACACCTCTTCATTATATGGTACGGATTTCAATAATTTAGGCAATTGATTTTTGGTTTGAGCAAATTGAATTCTTTGGCTAACAGGAAACAAAAAATTTCGGCTTGCGGAACAATTTTTTTTCGGCTAATCTGGACGAAAGTTTTTTGGCTACTCGGGTATTCGGCTCCGTGACATGCCACCATTGTTTTTTTGCAATTTCAGAAATCCATCTATCAAATATGCGCCAATTCATATATTTCAAAAGTTATGGAATTTATATGCTTGTCGAACGGTCACCGCACAAAACTGTTGCTTTCTGAATAATTTTTCCTGATCTGATATAAATAGCAAATAAAAATGTCTTCACACTTTTACAGAGGAGCTCACCATGGATTTCAAATCTCAAATGGCTGGCTTTGGTTTTGTTAAGTTTATGGATTTTCTCTATCTTTTGTGTAGTTTCAGCTTCAAATGTAATTTTCAGTATTTTTAACAAAGGTTTTGTTTGATCTGTTTTAAGATTAAGCTCGTTTTTTTTTGGCTAAATTGCTTTTTCATTTAAGGTTTTTTAAAGTTCCAAGTGTTATATAGAATTGTAGTATTTAATGAAAACAAAAAGATTCTTATTTTTTTTCCTGCGTAGTTTGCAGGTTTTTTATTATATAATATAAGTGAAAACCAAACTCGTAGCACTGTTAAAAATTTTAGCAATGATACTTTTATTCTACAAACATGCGCATATCGTGTTCTGTTTTCAGGGTATGATTTTAAAATCTGCCTATCTTAGGTTTTCGACCCCTACCTTTGACTATTTGGAGGTATCAATTTTTAGCTTACGGACCTTAAAATTTTTCTAAAGGCGCAAAAGTCGCCAATATTTATTGTCTATGAGGAGGAAGCTCGGGCCAAAAAAACGCGATTTCTTGTTCAACATTTTCCAAAAAGTACTTAAAAACGTTTTTTTTTTCAGCTTGGCCTGTTTTTTCAATAACTTGCCAGCGGCGCAGAAAGTTTTGTCAAAATAGGGTCTTTTTAGTGATATGGGACAGCTCATAAAATCAATTTGGTCGACCTAGAAGAAAGATCGACAAAATTTCTGAAAAGAACCCCCCTTGTTTTAAATTAATGCTTAGTTTTAAATTAATGACCTCCATCTCAAATCGAATGGCGTCGACATTTCCGAAGTTCATGAACACATTCTCACTCATGAGGAAAAGTGTTCGGAAGTTACTGGACACTGGGTTCATGGAGTATCCCCCGTCCAGCAGGTCCTGGCTTAGTTCCCACTTCAAGTGAGTCATCGCTCCCTCGAAACTCGATGCCGCGAAGCTGAAGCAAAACAAAAGAAATGAAAAAATCGATTAGTTTAAGGATTTTCAGATGCTTGCTCGATAGTTACGTATGATTATGCGTTGAAGACAAAGTAGCTTGTCCCTCGCCTTTATGGTAAATTTGATTGAAGATATTTGGATATTCAGGAAAGATAAATGCACCAAAAAATTTTTTTTTACCTAGCATAAGTTATCATATCCAGAAAAAGTTCTTCCTACAATCATTGGCTTTTGAAACCCAGACAAAAACTGAAGCAGAAAATTGCAAAGTTTAAGCAGAAAATCGCGAAACTTGGAGCCGAAAATCAGACGCTCATCAATAATAGTATTTTCCTTCAGACAATCAGTTTGAGATCTTGTGTACTATACAATAAGCGTACCGGTCTGACAATTCATCGAAGTCCGGATGAATGACACTCCAAGTTCCAGCTTGGTCCAGGGGTACAGTCACGTGGGCAATGGTGGTCTGTTTGTTGCCCCAGTCTGCGGGACCCCGGATGAGGACAGCTGTGAGTTGGGACTGCTCCTTCCTCACATACTGCAGCATCTCGTGGAGACTGGACTCCAGGTAGAAGGGGATCTCGTCGTAGTAGTGCAGGGTGAACTGTCGCTCCTGACACCTAATTTTAACCAATTGAATTCAAGGATTTGTTCAATTTCATCTGTTTTGCCTTTGCTCGACTTTATCGGACGTTGTTCGACTTTGATCGACTTAGCAATTAAGTACTTAAGTATTGTTTCTATGGAAAAATTTTGGTAAATTTTATTACGTCGCTCCGGTACAAATGGAAGGGCATTAGATTGTTTTCGCAAAAATCTTTCTAATAAAAGTTCAAACTGACAGCTTTCATAATAATTGGGCAGTTTTCTAAATCAAAAATGTCGTTTTGAGCTTGTATTTGAAAGTTTGCTGCTAAATAACCACCATCCTTCATTCTGTTATATATAGAATATGCGATGATACTAACAAGGGTCGTTTGAAGAGCTCGTCTATATTCAGGGAGGTGAAGTTGAAAGTCTCACACGTGATCAGATCCAGTCCCTTTGCCATGAAGATGATTCCTGACGTGAATAGTTTCCGAATGAAAAGACAAAACTTGACAATAAATCTGGTATTTTACTTCAACCTTTTCTTGGCTATCAACCAAAAAGTTGAAAGAAAAAACTGAATCTAACTAATTGTTTCTATTTCTTTTGGTATTTGCTTCCTTTTGAATCACTGGATTTACGATTAACAATGCCATTTTTAACTTTTCTGCCAGAAAAAAATGACAAATGACATTGAAAAGGCCAGTCTAAGCGATCCGATTTTAAATCAAATGCTAATTATTATCGAGGTCAAAACTGGCTTCAACGTCGATTAAGATCAACTGAGTTTGAGCATGTTTAATACCCGTATGTTTGTGTGGACCCGTTTGTTTCTTCTGCTTGTAAGTCGTCGCTGGAATGTCCTTCGTCTGCAAGAGAGTGCTGATACTCATGAATGCACTCAGCATACACATGGCCACCACTGCTAGCAGAATGACCAAATAGACGGCAAACTTCACCACCCGGGTGGGGTTGCGAGGCTCGTTCTGAGAGGGCGCAGAGGAGGGAGGGGGGTCCGCATTTGGGTCAGTGTAACCCGCCATATTAGTGTCATCGTTCGCCTGAAAAAATTATAAATGAACACTAAAACCCCTCCAAGTTTTTGATTTTTTGAGTATTTCATTAGTTCAAGAAGTACTTTTCTAGACCTTAATGATATCAAATCTGAGCAAAACTGACATTGTTTTGAACTTCATTGATTATGTAAAGCATAACTTATAAACATCATTTCTCTTAAATTTTTTACCATGACAAGTTTCAGAAAAAATTGTTCTCATCACGTTATTGCCTTTGAAAAACTGATGTTAATTTGAACACATGGGATTTTTTATGATCCATATGATCTTAAGGCCGAAAAAATAAACAATTAATATTTTTGAAACCAAGAACTGTTTTTGTAGATTTTATGAAGTAGAAGAAGGAAATTCCACAAAGTACCTGGAATAAAACACTGGTCGCAGTGGCTGGTCTACTTCCGGCCAGACTATCATCCAGTCCTATGTCGTTGAAGTTGCCACTGTTGCCGAAGTTGTCATCAAAGCCACCGCCGTCCAAATCATCACTTAGTTCTCCGTCGAGAGGTTCTCTAAAGAAACTGTTATCGTTGCGGGGCATTTTGAGAATTAGCTTTTACTTTCAAAAAGTTGAATGAAATCAAATCTAAAAAAGCTGGAGTTTAAACTAGAAAATTAGGGAAATACTACTTCGAGGAAAATAGTTGCAAAAGTTGTAAGCTCAAAAAATATTGGAGTTCAATGTGCGCTTCTCTGGACAAGTTAGATTTGAAAACAAGAAATGGTGTTTGAATACTGTCCATTCAAATTGTTTCGCGGGATCAAAAATGAGCAACTAATTCCTGTGTCAATTAATAATTAATTACTTGGCAGCAGATAATTCCACGCACTTGGTAGAGTGTTTGTGCACATCTGGCAAATTAACGAGGAGAATGTAAATAAAAGTGCATTTCTGGAATAAAAACGAACAGGTGAAAATTAGATTTAAAAAAAAACTGCTGCTCACATTTGAACGAAAAACAATTTGAAAATTAATTATAGCAATTTCAAATCTATCAATTGGGTTATGCATGCATGTTTTTCTCTGATTAACTGAATTTTATAGAAGTTTAAATCAAAGAAGAAAAAAGTTTCACGCGTGAAACTTCCAAAAACTGTTTACCAATTAAAAAATGAAACATTGTTACCCGGGTCGAGATCGGGGACTTATGTTTCGACCATTGCGACTCAAAATGGGTATGTTGCGACTTTGCGCGCCCGAAGAAATTTTATGCGACTTTGCGCGACCCAAAGAAGATATGTTGCAATTTTGCGCGACCGAAATTAGGTATGTTGCGATTTTGCGCGACCCAAATTAGGTATGTTGCGACTTTTTGCGACTCAAGCCTCTTGCGGAATGATGGAATTTCGGTCGCAGAAAGTTCATTTCGGCTACCCATTTCGATCGCAACATGAGTCGTGGACCTCGAGCGGGAAAGTCATCAACCTAAACACCTAAAATACAAAATACCGATCTTGTTATTACCACTGTTGTTTTTAATTTTTGTGTCAACTTTTTTTGTCGTCCTTTAGAAATGTTCTGCGCACTTTTTGCAAGATTTTGACCAAAAAGTTTCATTTTTGCTGGCGCAGGCGTGCGAATTTCATTGCGCGCCTCAAAATTGTTATAGAATGGTTTCAAAGGCTTATTTTCTGATTTTAAAAAAGTTTTCGGGTTGATCAACTGAAATGGAATTCGGAAAATAGTTCCGGTGTGGTAGTATTGAAGTATGTGAAGTTGTCGATGTCAATAACGTCTTCTGGACTTTTTGATTTCTGATTTCTGATGCTTTCAATTCCCAGGGAATCCACCCCCTTTGTTTCATTATTATCAAGATAACCTTTGTTAAATTTTGTTTCGGCCATTTGCACCTTGAAGGCAACAGTAGCATCTCCAATCTGCTTCAGCCAACCACTATTTCTCTAGAGTTATTGAAGCTAACGGAAGTAGATATAGAGTAAGCACCGACATACGAGATTAAGAAGTATCAATATTAACTATATAGGCCGAAAATAAATAGCATGTCAGGCAGACTGCGTATGAACATTGAAGTGATTCTAGGATATGACTAGTCTTTTAAAATTTGTCGGTTGATAAAAATTTGTAGTTTTCTCACTAACATTTTAAAATGGCTGAATAATGAATGTGAGTTTTAGCGTTAAAATTCTGTGAATTGATTCACCTGATTGTTGGAACAATTTGGGGACTATAATTGCACAAAAAATTCCCCAATTCATGAAGGACTTTCTCGAAGTAGTTTCAATATAGCAGCCAGCTTGATTCTGATTTACTTTGCAGAAACCAAAAACAGTTTTAAAAAACTTTGAAATTATATAATAAACAAACGTACAAACAATTTGCAAGTAGGACAGAATGTTCCGACCATAGTCTAAAAACCACAAGAAAAAAATTTTTTGCTCCAAATTGGTGTCGTTATTTTCTGAGTGGTATGATGAAAAGATCTGAACAAAAAATTGGAATTTAGGAATATTCGACAGTAATAGTAAAATAGGCAATTATTGTAGAAATATGACTAAGAAAACAAAAACAAGATTTAAAAATTAAAACCATTTTCTATATACTCTTGTAAATTTTTTTTCGAACTTATCAACTTTTCAGTTTCCAGATGGCGCTCAAAAAATTAAAAACAATTTCACCTGAGTAAAATTAAGTTTTAATGACCTAACTTAAACAAAAACAGTTGTAAGTGCTTTATTCGTTAGAATTTAGACCAAGAATCAAAAACTTTAAACCTGTTTTTCTCGATATTGGGCCAACTTTTTGGCATGTTTTTAATGTCGTTCGAATTGCAAAAGAAAGGGCTTTACTAATGTTTATCATTCGGCACATTCTCATAATAGTTTGTGTTATCTAATTTTGCGTGGAAAACAAAAAGAAAAAAGAAAAAACTAAAACAAACCCAAATAGAAAGTTCCTCCCCATTTTCATTGGTCGGAACAACAACAATTCAAGCGTGCTCGAATGGAAATTGTGAAAATATCAAAGATATGTATACCAACGGAGCTGAAAAAAAAATCCCTAAATTTTTCAAAAAATTTATAGTTAAATTTTAAAACGTTTTTTGAATCAGTTTTAAAGTGTTTTGCGCAACTCTTTGGAGAAATTATCCTCTTCAAACGTTCATAAAAGGCTCACCTTAAAAATAGTGATAATCGTAAGTATAAGAATCTTCTTCTTCACCTAACATCAAATATAAAATAAACCAAAAAAAGTGTTTAATTTGTGTGTTTTTTTTGTTATTCGCTCATTTGTAAACTCTGTTATCTGAGATGTTGCACTAAAAAACGTGAAGAAATTTTGATTTTGCGCAGCATATTTTACCGTACATCTTTTTTTGAATTTTTAGAACGAATGAATATAGTCAGAATGTTTGAATTTGATAAGACAAAATTAACTTGTAAAATTAAATTTTGTCAAAAAGATTAGAAAGAGGAAAAATGCAATTCAGAAATGCACCATTTTATGACAAACGTTTAAAGCATGTAAGGGGTTTTCCACTCAAAACACATAAGTTAACTGTGTTATAACTAGGCTCATCAATCACATTTTTCCAAACACATTGATTTTGAATTGATGAAATAATGATGACAACAATAATTTTGACAACAATAATTTAGCAATAAATCAGCAATTTTTTATTGATGAATCTGTGATGTTCCATCAATGTTCCAACCATGATCGTACTGTACTCATTTTGCAGAAATGCGCAACTAAATTTTTGATTTAAACTTTTCACATGAGATTTCGTGATCAAGTTTGACCAGAGTGAAAGTTTGAGAATAGCTGAAATGAGAATGCAAGGCAGCCAAAACGCTTAAGTTTTAGATAAATATTTCCAGACTTTGCAAGGTTTTTTTTTCAAAAAAGACTTATTCGAGAAAACTTGGATCGAACAAAACTTATATATGATAAAAGTCTTTATATGAAAAAGTTTTAATGTGTTCGCTGAATATCAAGGTTTGCGTTACGCAATTCTTCTAAAATGATTGTTGCTCAAAACATCATTCAGGATGACGGTCAATTTTCTTGACAAAACTTTCTGATTCAAATATAGTCCACGCTAGAAAAATATCAAATAAAATATAATGACGAAAAAATTATATTCTTTTTGTAGTAGTTTTTCTTGAAGGAATCATCACTACATGTTGCATCTATGTTTCATTGATGAATCATATATTTTATATCAAGTTTCAGTCATGGGTCATCAATGAAGAACCAAAAAGCATGCAGCTATTTTTCTTAATTGGATTCTTGGGTCAATTGAACGTATAATTTTTTTTCTACACCGCTAACAGTGAGCATAAGGTAAACATAAATTAAGTTCAAATGGAATTGAAAATTTTATTTTTCGCTCATCACTAAACTCAGTTACCTTGAATGTTGATTGAAAAAAGTGACAAACCTTTGATTTCTGCCCAGTATAATATACTATACATCTCGTTTTGTGGTTGTTAAAGTGAATGAATATAGTTAAAAAGTTCGATTTGGTATGACAAATTCATTTAATCTGAAAGTAAAAATGTTTTCAAAAAAGCCTTAAAAACAAAAAAAAGTTCCGTTTCTAAAGAGTTTTAAGCAAACAATAAATCAAAGATATAGAAACATTCAAGTTTTTAAAAGGACAGCCCGCAATAATCACATTTGGGTTGGAGAATCCTGTCCTGTAGTATGATAAAGTTCAAGGCATTTAGAATACAAAAAAAATAAGAGTACTAATGGCAACAAAAGAATTTAAACAGGAACACGTTATCATTTTCTCAAAATTAACAATCAAAAAAGCCAAACCTCCCTCATTTAGCCGCTATGGAGTTTGATTAGGCTTAAACTCCATCAGAATTTTCATTTGATTGATTTTATGATAGTTTGATTCAATTGAGCTCTAAAATACAACAGAGAAAAGTTTAAGATTCATTAGTTTTTATTCGATCATTTGATTGGACGGAGCAATAAGTAGCAACTCTTAATGAGGAAAACAAATATGTAATGATTTACTAAAAATGTATCAGTTTAGGGTGGCAATTTTTTGAAACTCATCGTATCTATTTGATCTTTTGAGTTGATTAATTGTCGCGCTGCTGATGTTTCAGTCGCATGTTTTTAATGCATCAACGGTAGCTAATAGAACTTAAAATAACATTAGTCTCTCATGTTATTTCTATTTTTTTTCAAACATCTTTTCAAATTTTCTAATAGGTTGACCCAAAAAACCGTCACATCAAAAATACCTCAGATATGAATTGAAACCAAAAAAAAAAAAACAAATAGAAGTTCATGGCCTTTCCATTTAGTTTGCAATCATCCCAAACTCGGCAAAGACAAACTAAAATCTCTATTAACTCATATATATTGCAGAATTGCAAGATGCAGTTTTTAAAAAGAATTTTTTGATATTAGAAAATACTTCCTGCAAATAAACTTTTAGTCTGCGCCAGAAAACAAAATTGTTTTATTTTCATTTTGAGCTTAACCAAACATTTTAGCGATAGATATCTGCTGGTTTCAATGGAATAATGCAAGCGTTGGTCAATCTATATTCGAGAATAAAATATGTCCTATTCTTCTATAACATTGCCCTATTTAATGTAGCAAATGTCACAATAAAATACATAGGAAGTTGCGGTTTTATTTTGCCTCTACATATAACTAGAGTTTTTCTCCTTATTATGAATCTACTCGCTGCTCTCTTCTTTGTTTCAAAATTAGGCTACAATTCAAACCGGTTTATCATTGAACAATTTAGTGGGTTTTTTAAAAAAAAGATCCAAAGACAAAGTACCCTCACACTTTCAGATGTTGGAACATTTTTACCAAATCAGGGTGAGTAAAAATAGAAATTACAGAATTAAATCGAAAACACTTTCAATCACAGTGAAAATTGCATAAAGCAAAAATTTGCGAAAAGTGGTAATGTGGCAACTAAGCAAACAAAACTTAAGCAGACAGTTGAAAGACCGAAAATGTAATTGACACAAAACAATTTCAATTTGAAACCATGATAGCCGGTTGGTGTGCAAGTAGCACAGAATATTCCCAGCACGTTCTCAGAGTTTTTTTCAAATAGATCTTACGAGCAGGAAAGTTTATAAGGAATTAGGAATAAACGACAACAATTGTCTTCAATTTCGAAAAAAAAAAATTTTTTCTTCAATTTTTTCACAAAACATTTCAATTAATTTTGATTTTTTTTCCAGAGCAGCGCTAAATGATGTTTCCAAAAATAGTTTTCTTATTAATAAAATAAAGTTTTTAGCCTAAAATGCCAATATTCATATATAACGAGCTTAACTCGGTCGCTTTACTGTCTCGATATTTGACCAAAAACCGAGGACAATTTTTTGAAAATTGTTTAAAACTGTTCGAATCGCAACTGAAAAAGCTGTAATATGGTACATCATTCGACTCATTACGATGATTATTTGTGGTACCTGGTTTTGCTTGGAAAAAAGTAAAACAAAAAATTTAGGTTAACTATCGGCTAGTTAGCCTCAACTAGTTTTTCTACACAGTGAGTTATAACCGAGGTGGTTATCTCATAGAGTAATTTCGGATAGGGTACACCGTCTGCTCGTCACGCTATCTTATTTTCGGCCGGATAGATTCGTGCAACTTCTTAGTCTAATACCGATCCTAATCTTACTCTTATACTATCTAGTCTCAGGGTGTTTAACTAGTCTCTGCTAGGCTCAATAGATCTAGGGTATACTGGTTTATTGCGGCAGCTGAAGTCTTCTTGGAGAGTCAACTAATTTCTAAGTTAAATTCAAATCTCTCTGGTGCTGAAATTACAAGTAATTCCAGCACTTACAAATAAGTGGGTTGTTAGTTAGATGGATCATGATTGGTTAATATTAAATACTTTACAGTGGTAAAATATCTAATTTATCCAATCATAAAATGTAGTTTAGATCAGGTTCCACCCATCCGGGTTTTACAGAGTTTTTTAGAACAGTCTTTCTGCAATTCAAAAGATGGATGATGGACGTTGGTATTTGGCGAACATAGGATGTAGCGCGGTGGGTTAGGCCGGCTATAGAGCATGCTCAGGACGTCCTCTCTGGTGGGTTAGGCCAGGAGTGGGAGTATGATTTCGTGCGGTTTCTGTGAGAGGTCCTGTTATGTGATAACGTTTTATGTTGGGTTTATTGTGGTTTTTCTTATGTTTCGTTGGTTGTGTCCTTTTTTCAAAAATCAAATTGTTTTTGGTATGGGTTTGTCTTTCGACTTTTTTGTGTTTTATTATTTCTTTCTTAGACTTTATAATAGTCTTCAAAAGAATAAATTATCCAGTTTTAAACTGGGTTAATCCGGTTTGGGTACCGTTGGTTTCCTTATTTTAGTCATGCTGTTATTCTATGTGTTGTGGTGTTTAGTAAGCTGCATTGGTTAGTTTTGTTTAGTATATAATTCCTTTCCAACCGGGTTAAAGGAAAGTTTGAAACTTGTTATCGTGTGTTAGAGTTGTTGAGTGTGAAAGCTTGAAACTGAAATTCATTATTTAAACAATTCTTCGTGGGCGAGCTGTGCGAGTTTGGATAGAATTTTTGTGCGAGTGAATGAAAATATCAAAAGGTTAGTACTGCATTTGCGTTTTATTAATTTACTAGATAGAATTTCAATTTTATTGCTTGTTTTGGGGAAAATTTAAGTTACAAATTTTCATCATTATTAGAATTACTGCTTTTAGGGAAATAATTTATAAATTAATTTATTACATTTGTATGAATTTTATTTAATTTAGCTGGTGCAAAAGATTATTAGAGTTTGGGACAATTTGAAGAAGTTTTCTATTTTTTATTTTTCTTTTGTGTATTTTGCAGATGATCGTGAGATGAAGACTAAAAATCTAAATAAAACATGGATAAAGAATGGTTAGTGTTTTATTTTAAATTTATTAGTATATGTATAAATTATACTTGCCTGTTAGTCGTCGGGGAAAATGTCGTGGATTATGTCGGAATTTGTTAGTAACTTTGCTAATATGCGAATGATGTTTTTAGTTTGAAGCAGTGGCCAAAGCAATTGAAGTGCTTTAATGGTTTTTAGTTCTTCAGTGCCAACTGCAAAATCATAAGGTGTGTTTTGGATGAGATTATATAATTTGTGGTTATATTTAGTGTTGTGGATGAATTCTAATATGGGGATTTCTATAGGTTGAACAAATTCATGTGGGATAAGGAAGGGTCGGGATTCTTCTGCGTTGAAGGTCTTGGTGATGGGACAAAAAATATACATTTGGGTTATGGGATCATAATTTCGAAGAATACCATGATGGTTAGTATCTTTAATGCAATATGTGAAGTTAAGAAAGAATGGTGAGGTGTATTTGGAATTGATGAATTGGAAACGGTGGTGTGGTTGTCTGGAGGGAGTGTGTAGGTCGAAGTGATTTTGTATAAAACGATAATATGTATATGTGTGAGTTTGTTTAGTGCGCAACATAATATCGTGTGAGCAGTGCAAATCTCTTTAATGTGGTGCAAGGAAATGAAAGGTTAGTGAAAATATTTGGAAGCGTTCTTTAAAACTTTCGTAGGCTTGCGTGTCTGTTAGTGCTTCTGAGATGATGTGGTCAAATTTGCGATCAAAGATATTGAGGGTAAATACATATGGTGTTTTAATGAAAAATTTTTCTGTGATTTGTGGGTTAGCGAAGCGGTCATCGTCTAAGAATTGATCTTGGTTAGTTCGGATGATATTATGATCGTAATATTCTAGCGTATATTCGTTAGCACGGGGTGCAGTGTATGTTTTAGTGATTTTTATATCCAATGTAAGTAAATTGTCCGTGTGTTAGTGGTGTAGTTAGTCGATATAGCATATCTTGATTTCGTTCTATATCGATGTGAGTATTAGATAAAGGTAGGCAAAGGGGGTTAGTAAAATGATAATATGATGTCCAATGAAGTGTAGGCATTAAAACTTGTTCATCTACAAAGCTACGTGTATCGTTAGTATCTGTAGGGGTGTTCAAAGTATATTGTGGAAATGAAGGTAAGGTGATTGCTAAAAATTCTTTCGTGTTAGTGTGATTTGGATGAGTTATATATTCACGTGCTGTTCCTGGTTTTGTTGGAAATGGATGGTTTGGGAATTTTCTTTTGAAAGTGCGGTAAGCTCTATTAGTGCTAAGAGATGATTCGGTGGATGTAGATGATGGTGCTAATGATGCGGTATAAGCTGAAGAGGGTGTATGGGTAGGTGGGTTTGATGATTCTATTGTGGATGAAATCTGATTTATAGTGGGGTTTTCAAGGTGGAAGGGTTGTTGTTGTAAGGTGATAAAGTTATCTAGTTCCTGGGAGATTTGGGGAGTATCTGGAGAATTGGATGATCGGTCTGAATGAAATGAGGAGTAGGTTGGGGTAACTTGTGAAGCATAGGATGGTGTAGAAATGGATGGGAGTGGTTGAAAAGGGGGTTTCGAAAAAACTGAGGGATTGGTTTGAAAATTATTGGATGGAGATGGTTCAGAGTCTGCAAATTCGTCAGGGGTTTCAATATCTGGGTTATTGAGTTGTGAGATGGAGTATAAAACTGAGATGTGTGAATTAGTGTCTGAATTCATGCCTGATGTTATAATACTGGTTGGGAAATCGGGTGGTGGGAAGGCAAAAAGTGGAATTATTGTAATTGGAGTGTTGAGGTTGGTTGGGTGTGAATTTGAGCGGTGTAGGGATCCAAGTTGTCGGCTCATCGTGGGCTAAAAAAATTATTATTTTGAGACTGAAAAGCGGTGGTATGGGGTTGTTCTATAATTTGTTCATATGTATTTTCATCTAGGGGATGGTGTGTCATTATATGTTGAATGGGACTTTGTGATATGGTTGGTCTAAAATTTGGATTATTTGTTATTGCTAAATTTCGAAAATTTCGTGGGACTAGTGATAATGGATGGTTATGTGGTAGTGGTGGTAACTGTGGTGCTGTAGGCGTAATGTCTACATTGTTATGTTCTTCGTCGTATGTGTTCTGTCTTGTTGCTATTTTTGTGTTGTATTCCTTTATTTGTGCATCTAAAAGAATTTTGTTTATGGATGATGAAAAAATTCTAAAAAATCCTGCAAATAGTATGCGTGCTACACTTGCTTGTCTATTTACTTGCGTGTGTATAGCGCATGTATTATAGATTCCTTTTAAAAGCGAAAAAAGAAATCCTATAAAGTTAAACATTGCGTATAAAATAGTCAATTTTTCTAAGATGTAGTAGGGCCATCCTAGAAAATTGAGAATTTCATTTTTTAGTGTAACAAAGCTAAAAATATTTATAGGTGAAATATCTTGTGGTCGGTATTTTTCACCGTTTAGATATATATAGTCTTTAATGTCTTTAAAATATCCGCTATAGTCTTGTGTATAAATATCTGCAAATCCTGCTGTTTCGGCAAGTTTGCGTAAGTTTTGGTCAATTGATTGTCTTTGTATTGTGTCCATTTGTGTTAATAATTCTTGGAATTGTTGTGTTCTAATGTGATGTTGTATATCGGATTTTGAATATATTCCAATTGATTGTAAGTCGATATTTGGGTTTCGAACAATAGCTCTAATGCTTTCAGGTGAAAATTTTTTGAGTGATTGCATTATTGTGGGATATGGAGTTAGAAGATAATATTTATCTTCATCAGGGTTCAGTTGAACTACATTGTGGCTATTTTCTGATCCACATGGGACTGCGGTATCCCAGAAATAGGTTCGTCTTGAAAGTGTGTCAACGAAATGTACTTTATTCTTATAAAAGATAGGGATTCTTTTATAGCATCGTTTATCTTCAAAAACATATAGTGGTGATACTTTTTTGGTACAGGTATAAAACCATAAAATGTTTCCTTCATAATCTAAAAAATTTGATCTATTTCCTGATAGTAAATATCCTGCGTAGGGTATTTTTAATACTGCTAGTGCAAGTGATTGTAGGATTTGTGTCCTTTCTAATTCGCATAGCTGGTGAAGTGTTTCTAATTCAGATAGTGACATTTCTTGAAAAATTCGGCTAATTGTATAGTCTAATTTCATATCTAGGTGAATATCATAGTAGATGTTACCGAAATATGTACTATTCATTAGTGATAATTCTTGTAAACGTGTGCTTCTAGTGTCATGGGGCTTTAGATGTCCACCAGGTTGATTTTTACTCCTTTGAAAATCAACTGGTATATATGATGTTCCTTCGTTTATAGGGTGACTTGTGGCGTATGGGTCGATTTTTACTTTTCCAGTGGTCATGTCGAATCCTTTTTCGTATTCAACTAATATCTCGGAGTATTGTGTTTTGTGAAGTGGGTTTCTGTATTTACATGCAAGTTCTGTTTCTTGATATATTTGAAAACGTGTCAATTTATTTTCTATATTGTGTATGTTTCTAAAATTAGAACTTTGTCTTCGTGACGGATGGACTTGGTCGTATGGAATTGATTGTATGAAATATTTTTCGTGAAATTTTATCATACGAGCGTGTATTTTTGCTACTTCAAATGTTGTACATGTGTCTTCAGGGAACCAAACAATTGTTGCTTGTGTTCGTGTTGTAGGGTCACAATAGCCTTGGTCGTTTTTACAAGGTAATCTAATTAGTTGATAGATCATTGTGTTGTCTGATAAATCGCGTGTGAGTTGTATTTTTTCGAGTTGTATTTTCCAATCAAAAAACATGATTTCTTGATATCCTTTATTTTTTGTGTCTGCTTTGCAGTTTGATGGGTCATTTATACCAATGTGTGGTATCCAGTGTTTATCGTGTATATCATAAGTTATTCTTCCGTGTGCGCCGTTGTATGGGTATTTTTCATCTAATTTTATATGTCCTTGATATCTTTCAAGTTCTGCTTGATGTACAGAATCTGCAAAAACTTGGAAATATACTAATTTTCTATCAGTGTTTTTATTTCTTGTGATATTGAGTCTTAGTAACTCGTTTTTACAATCTTCGGGATTGAGATGTAGAAGTCGTTCGATATTACTTTGGTAGAATGATTCGTGGTCAAGTCGGTTTTTATTTCCATTTGAGACTTGTGAACAATGTACTTTCTTTTCGGTAAATGTCGCTGTGAATTTATATCCTTTAACTGTTGTTGCTCGGGCTTTTGAATAAAGTGTCGCTATTACATTTGTTGTTTCTATAGCTTGTGGTTCTGTTTCGCATTGTGATACTTGATTTATTGCATATTTGTGTAATGTTTTTTGTTCGTTTTCGTCACAATCGTAATGTGTTACTAATAAATCTTGGGGTCCTGTGCGGGGGGAAGGGTTTATGTTTTCATTTGAGGTTATTAGAAAAAGGAGTTGGAGAAAAATTAAAATTTTTAGAATATACATGTGTATGACAATCCTGAATATGGGTTATAAAATGTGATGTAACCAATTGTCTTTTTGGTATATCTGTCGTATTTGTATATTACTTCAGTTGTTATAAATGGTGGTGGTAGGGATTGAGCTGTTATATTTGGTGGATTTAATGGATAGGGATGTTGAGTAATGTTGTTTAATTTAACCGTGATTTCAAATTTTAATTGTAGACTATTCTGTTGGAGTATTTGGATGTTATGAGCACGAATGTCTTCGTGAATGTCTTGTCTATATTGTAGTCTATTTAGTGCCCAACTGTGGAGTCGGTTACTTTCTAGGTGTTGTCCAAATAATGGTGGAGGTGCTGTGAATGTATTCCAGTCTAGTCTTAAAGGAATATTTGTTGATGATTGTTCTCGATATCTAGCGTCGAGGTTATTTGGGAAATTTAAGTTAAAAGGTGGTGGTGAAATCTGGCTTATTGATGGTGTTGATGGTAGTGATAATGTTTCTGGTAGTGATGAGGATGTTGTTGTATCCGTAGAAATATCTATTGGATCATTGATTAAATTTGGTTCACCTTGTGTGAATGAATGTGTTGTCCAATATGGTAGTCGTGATGCTGGGTTTGTAGGATTAAAGGGATTTTCACGTATTTGTTCAGATGTTGGTGTTGAACCTAAGTAATCTGATGGTAGGCTTGAGGTGCTACGTTGTGAAAGAAGCGTAGGGGTTTCTGGTAATATACCAATGGGGTTTTCTGGTGTACTTTGTGATGGGGATTGAGGTATATCAAAATGAACTCGGGGAGTTTGAAAATTTCTGTTTCGTCGAGGATGTATAATTTGTCTATTTATTTCGACTGTATTTTGGTTTTGACTAGGATTTCGTATTCTACTTAATTCTTGTGGTAGTGTTGGGTTAGAAAAGATTCAAAGACATCAAAAAAAATATGATGAAAGGTTTAAATATTGTGAAAAAGTTTGCGAAAATGTTTAGAATTATGGTAACTGGTCGAGAGAAGAGCATTTAAGAAATGGCTTCTCGATCGAATATTTTTTGTTGTTTGAGGCAATTTTCAAGTGTGGTCGAGTTATTTATTGGTTTTTTGACAAGTGGGTCGAGTTTTGTGAAAAAGTGTTGGGGGCAAATTTTATGGTGATCGGGAGGTCTTCTTTGTCTTTATTTTCATTTGTCAAATGATCTGGGGTATTTTTGAGATTTTTATACTTTAGGCTAATTAAAATGGTCGTTCTTTTACTTTAGGCTAATTTAACATATTTGTTTGGGGGGTATTTGAGGTCTAGGTTGGGGAAATATTGTTGATCTTTGGTTTATTAGATAAGGGAGGGTCATGATATTATGGTGATATTTATTTTAGTTGTCAAGTTGGAATGGTTTGCTTATTTTTGACCTGGAGGTCGCAAAGTTATAGTTATAGATATGCCTAGAGTTTAATATCGTTCGTCTAGTTGATCTGTGTTAGAGTTAGAGAAGGTGACGGATTGGATTAATCCTATTTTGCTAATTATGAACTAGAATCGTTGCGTGTTTGTCAGCATGTTATTTTGAAAAAATGAAAGTTCAAAATATTTCAGAGGTGCAAAAATTATTAAATCTAAACTTAAAGCTGTTTTTGAAATTCGACTTTCTTTAAGATTTTAGATTGTGGAATGAATGTTTTATAGTTTTTACGTGGTTGATTTCTAAGTCGTGATGACTCTCTATGTTCTGATTTGTCGATTTGTTCTTGAGGTATTATTTTTTCTGTCAATTTTCTATTTTTTCTTTCTTTTTCATCTAGTTTTTTTGTTGTGGTTGATTTTTTATTTTGATTTTCGAGATGAACGTCATGTTGTTCCTTTGTTTCATTTTCTGTATGTGGGTTATTTTGAATAACTTTTAAACCTGTGAAAGAATATAATTGAGTTAGTTCGCGTAGTGCGTACTCTTTTGGGTAATAAGACAACAGGTTGTTTCGGTGTTGGACAATTTCTTTTTTGTCTGAGTCGGTAATTTTATATGTGACATCTGTGGGTTTGGCAATTATTTGGTATGGTCCTTTACGAAGGGGTTGTAATTTTTTAGAGATTCCTTTTTGAGTGTTAAAATTGGGTATTAAAACAAATGTTCCAATTTTTAAATCGGAGGCTGGTGTGAAGCGTGAATTTATTTGTTCATTAATGTTTTGTCTTTGTAACAACTTTTTTGTTACTTTTTGGTAAATTTCATTGTGTTTTTTATCTCTATTTAAAATCCATTCGGTGTGTGTACCGGAGGCTAATTTAAGAATTTGTGGGTGATGAAAATGATCTTCATCGTGTGTGTGTAAAAGTAGGTTATAACAAATTGAGTCTTTATTCGGTTGACAATGACTTTGTGCATTTTTATGAGAATTTGCTGTAAACATAATCGGTTTGCGTGGCTTTTGATTACAAACCATTTCATATGGTGACATTCCTAGAGTTGTCGTGATTTGTGAATTATATGCTAAGGGAAATAGTTTTACATCTGCTGACCATTCGGTATATCTTGTATCATTTCCATTGATGATACATCTAAGATATTCTTGTAGTGAACGGTTCATACCTTCGACTAAGCCGTTTGTCCAAGGTGCGTGGGATGTACGTGGTTTGTGTTTGATGTTATATAGATGACATAGTGTGATAATTTCATTATTTATGAATTCTGTACCGTTATCTGTAACTAGAATTTCTGGTAGTCCGAATTTGGCTATCCAGTGTTCATATAGTGTTATGTAAGCATAATAAGCGTTACAATGTGGTACTGGGTTAAGTGCTACATAATGTGTAAACGCGCGTCAACAATTACCATAATGTAGGAATTTCCTTCGGATGAGGGTGAAATTGGTCCTTTTGTATCAAATGAAATACGGTGGTTAAAGTACAAACTTTGTCCTTTAAAATCTTGTTTTTGTGCTATTTGTTTTTGATTTGGATAAGGTTTTTTTAGCTGACATACTATACAATCATTGCATAGTACTTTTATCCAAATTGGTGCATTTGGAAAATAAAAGTTTTGTATGAAATTTGAATATGTTTTCTCTGATCCAGAGTGTCCTTTAATGTTTTGTGTATGCGAAATATTAAAAGCTATAAGAATCATACTTAGAGGGAGACAGGGAACTGTAGATTCATTTAATTTGTATTCTAGAAGGTCTGTGTTTTCATTAATTGTTGTATTATTGAATTTTCGAAAATATCGGAGGAGTGTTTTATTTCCTAAAATAGTTGTATCTGCCTTGACGGGTTTAGTTTTATATTTGTGCCATGATTTTAGTTGTCTAATTACTGGGTCAAGATTTTGATATTGCTTCAAAGTATTAATTGTAATTTTATCTGTTGGGAGGAGAAAAATGTTTTCTATTTCCAATTTAGATAAAGGAATTGTATCAAGTGGGTCATGGAGGTCAAATACTTGATTTATTGTGTATTTTGAATCGTTTGTTTGTGGTCCTGATAAATTTATTTTATCAGTTAGATTTTCTTTTTCAATTAATGGAAAAAGGTCTTTTTTATGCGAGTGTTGTTTTACTCTTTTTTGTTGGGTGTTATTTTTTATCCATTGTGAGTATGGAATTGGTTTGAAAGTTGATGTTCCAAGTAGATCAACTTCGTAGTGATTATTTTGGCAATCTAAATAGAGTGGGAAGTGTTGTAGATTGTTTATCTGTGATTGTTCAACGTCAGTTTTTACTGCATATTTGCATTCTAGTCGGGGTGATGTTTCGTTTTCTGCAAGGTAGAATTTTATATTTTTAGGTATTTCAACTGTAGTTTTACGTGTAAGTAATTCAGGTGGTGTATTTCGACTTAATGTGTCTGGTATTGCAAGATTTTTTCATGCTGTCCAAACTATATGTAAGTTTGGGAATTTCATTAGAATTAGTTGAAATCTATAAACTCGGTGATTTGGATTAGATTTTTGTGTAAAGAGAAAAATGATTGGTTTGTGATCTGTGAAAAGAACTGTTGGATGTTTTGATCTAAGTATCAGAAATTCATATTCTGTTAGTGTATATATTATAGCTGTACACTCTCTCATTAGAGTTGAGAGTCGTAGCTCTGCTTGAGTGAATAATCGAGAATTTGCTGATATAAGATTCATTTTGTTTGTGCCATTGTGTGATTGTAATAATGCTGCGCCGATGCCAAAATTCGAAGTATCGCACATTGCATAGAATGGTTGATTTGGATCTGGAATTGTATTCGAAATTTGTTCAGTTAGGAGTTTTTTAATTTCTTCAAATCGTGCTTGATGTTCTGTGTTCCATTCAAAATTATTTTGTTGTCTAAGTATATTATAAAATGGTCTTAGGTATAATTGCATTTTATAGACATATTTACTTAAAAAATTTAACATTCCAAGGAATTCTTGGATATTCTTTTTGTTTGTTGATGGTTGGAGTTTTTGAATAGCATCAATGCGTGATTTTAAGGGAGTGATTGTTTTTCTTTCTATATTATGTCCTAAGAATTTAACTCGTGTTAAAAAGAAGTGTGATTTATCGGGGGCGGCCTTCAGATTTTCGTTCTGAAGTATTTTGTGATAATGTTCTAAAACTTTAAACATTTCTTCTTATGTCTGTAATTGCATAAAAACATCGTCTAGATAAGTGATTGCGTTTTTCTTGAGTATAAGTGGTCTAAAAATTTTGCTCATAAAAGCTGAAAATGCTGCTGGTCCTATGGATATTCCATAGAATAGGCGGTTGAATTCATATTGCTGATTTCCAATAACAAATTGTGTTAAGCGTCGCGATTGTTCATCTAGTGGCATTTGATTATATGCACTATTCATATCTGCGGTTGTAAAGTATTTTCCGTTTATTTTTGTTAAAATAACTTGTATTGGTTCAATAGGCCAATTGCATTTTGATTCGTCTATTAGTGAATTAAGATATCTAGCGTCTAGAACTATTTTTAATGATTCTCCTTTTGCTAGGATGATAACAGGGTTGATAAATGTGTTACCTTTTGGTTGTTCTTCTTTGTTTACCGGTGAGATTATATTGTATTGTTCTAAAATATCAAGTAATCTGTTCACTTTATCGTGTAAATGAATTGGTACTTTACTTGCTCTTTGTTTTTTGAAAAGTGCGTCAGGTTTTAATGGGAGATGTAGTGATGAACTGATTTTGCCAACATCAAATTTAGATGTTGCATAGACTGATGAATATTTTATTAGCTGTTTGGCTAATTTATCAAATTCGTCTTGTGTTATTTGTGAATGTTGAAAGTTAAACATTGTTAAAAACTTCTGTTGAGATTCTGTGTAGTTACTTATGTTGAATGTAGGTTTGAAATATGGAGTTTTTGTGAAATAGTCTGTATTTCTTTTTTCATTACTTATTATATTATTTATGGATAATTCTTCATTAAGAATTGTGGATTGACAAATATCTAATAATTGGAGTATATTATTTACGCGGTATGCTTTTTCGTGTACTGGTGATATCGTAGCGTTGGTTTCGCAATAGCCTAAAAGTCCTAAAGGTAGTGTTACTTGATAGGGTGTATTGTTGTATACATGTAGAGAAATAATATCTGAATTCGAGTTTTTCAAATACTTTATGGATGAAATTGTGATTTTGAAAAACTTATGGATAGGTTTGAATTCAAAATCTGACATATAGAGTTGTTGTTTGTTTTGTTTTTTATCATATTGGTGAACTTGTTTTATTGAAAAATTATATATGTTTCCTGATAGTGGTTTCAGGTGTTTTCTTTGTTGATTATATATCGGATAAAATTTTGAAAAGAATGGTGGTTGTTTATTTAATCTTTGAAAAAATGTTAGGGATGTATCTTTTGTTTTTGTGTATTTATCTTTGATTAGTATTTTACTATTCAAAATGTTGATTGTTGGTATATATTTAGAGATAAATGGTATTCCAATGATATTGTGTTTAATATCAGTGATATGGATTATTTGTTTAAATGGTTTATTTAAAATTTTATTTTGTTCTATTGTTCTTGTGGGGAGAAGAAATAATTGAATTTTTCCATAGTTTACTAATGTTGATCCTTGTGCTGTTGCTAGTTTACTGGATGTTTCAAGGGGCGTTAGTTTTGGGTGTAGTGATTTTATCTCATTCCATGTGGGAATGTTTATTATGTTTGATTCTGCTCCTGAATCAATTAAAAAATTAATTTCAAGATCTGGTGGTTGAAATTCTTTGCTTCTTGGACTTTCTAAAAGAAATGGTATTGTCCAAATTTTTTCTTTGGGTTGTTCTTTTTGTATATTTTGATAGATGTGATTTGTATTCAAGCATTTTGTTTTGTCTTTTTCATTGGATTGGTTTGTAGTTTTAATTTCGTTAGTTTCTTGTACCGTTTGTGTAGAATGGATGGGTTCAATATAATAATTGTGAAGGAGCTCTAATTGATTTTCGTATATATGTGATGAAAATGGTTGTTCATATATGATAGGTTCATAGTCGTTTTCGACTGCTATCATATTGATGGAGATAGTGTTTTCTGTATCACTTTCTGAATCTGATGATTCACAGTTTATTTGATTCAGTTGTAGTTCATTATTTCCTGTGTCATCAATACCTGGGGGGTCTGATGTCGTTGATTGTACTTGATTAATATTTCTTTGATGTTTAGGTGTACTACTTCTGTGGCGATTGTTAGAATTATTATAATGGTTATTATTCCTGTGTGGTGATTGGGAATAATTTCTATAACGATTATTATAACTTGAATGTCGATTTTGTGAATTGTTTCTTGATCTGTTTTGGTAATTATTGTTTGTTCTGTTGTAGTTTGATCTATTATATGAGTTATTCCTTGATCGATTGTTCGGGTAATTCTGGTTTCGATTGTTTGAATAACTTCTATTCCGATTATTGGAATAGTTTCTATTTCTATTGTACGATGAGTTTCGTGATTGATTGTTTGGATAGTAATTATTTCTTGATTGGGAATTAGATCTAGAAACAAATTGTGTTGTATTTGAATTTGATCTGGAGTAGTTATTTCGACTATTTGATCTATTGTAATGATTTTGTGACGAATTTTGTGTATTTCTTCGTTCTGGTGATCTTCCTCTATAACTTGAGTTATATGGTGATTGATTTCTCGTGTAATTGGTATTGTTCGGAAGTGGTTTTCCTGAACTGTTGTTGCTGTATACATTTTTGTTTGGTAGATTTTGATCTTTCTTCATGTATTGATAGAATGATTTATTTGGTTCTCTATATTTTTGAGGTTTGTTTTGATTGTCCTGTTGTTTTTGTCTACATTGAAATACTATGTCCGTATCGTCGGCAATAATTACACCATTTTTTGAAAGATGGTTTGCCTTTAAAATTTGGGTGTTTTTCATAAATATTGAGTATTTCAGTGATTTTTTCAACGAGGTCTGTATCTGAATCCTGTATATTATTGATATTTGTGGTATTTGTTTCAATTCGATTAACATATTGTAATTTCAGATTTTCTGTTTCTTCAAGTTTCATTGTTATTTCTGCTTGCTCTAGCTTGTCTACTAGTTTTCGAAAATCTAAATCGGGCTCTCGAATTGAGGAGGGATGGGATGCTCTCTTTTTTATTGCTATTTTCCTTAATTGAGGTGTTAAGGTCATCATTAAGATTTCTGTCATTTTTGTGTTTTTATAATCGTGTGTATTTAATGAATATGCTTTTCGAACTAGTGTTTCGATACGTACTGCTAATTGTTTGATGGTTTCATTTGGTAATCTGCGAATTTCATTACATAAAACTCTTTGTTGTTGTTTGTTTTTTCGGAGTCAAACATTTTAAAAAATTCTTGTGTAAATCTCTTCCAATTTGATTTTATTTCTATAGGCAATACTGAAAACCATTTTTGGGCTGCGCCGTCTATGGTTGTTTGTATCAACGCTGTGCGTCGATGTATCCAGTTTTGATGTAGTGGCGTATTAATTGGTTCAGGTCCTATATTTAAAATTAAATTTGCTGTTACTGCATTTAAATAATCTTCTACAGAATATTCAGGGTCTGTTCCTGTGAAAACCATTAAGGGTTTGTTTGATGTTATTGATGATCCACCCATAAGGTATGGATTCATTGTCATTTGTAATGATTCTGCTGCATTTGGCATTTGTGAAAAATTAGAAATGTGATTTTTTGTTATTTCGTGTTGTTGAAGATAATATGGAAGTGGTATTTCATTTTGCATTTGTGTTGGTTGATATGAGTGTGTAATCATTGGGTTTTGTGGCTGAATTGGTTGAATGGATTGTGTATTAATTGGGTTTTGCATTTGTATTGGTTGTTGATTTTGTGTATCTATCTGGTGTGGAGAAAAATTTCTATAATGTGTATATGGTTTCTGCATTCCTTGTCCGCGATATTCTTGGGTATATGGTGCAAATATATCTGGTTGTAAATGATCATCATCAGAGGATAGATAATCCAATTGATGAGATGCTTGTTTTTTATTTTTATTTTGTTGAAAGAATGGGTAATTTTCGCTATAATCCTGTGGAGGATGTGGATTAGCTTGAAAATTTACTGAATTGGTTGTTGCCATTGGATTATTCCAATATCGAGATCTGATTTGATTATCATTATTATTTCGTGGAAGATAGTTTGTTTTTGATGGATGTGTATAATTATAATTATGTTCCGCAAAATTGTTTCTTGTGAACGTTCTGCGTGTTTTTGACGGTATTGTCATGGGTCTATATGTTTGGTAATCCATTTGTGAATATTTTGGAGCAACGGAAGGTTTAACAGTTGATTGTAAGGTTACCTGTGTTAGTGAAGTGTTTGTATTTCTTGGTGTTGTTAAATTTGGACGTATCGGTGAAATACTTTGTTGTGTAGTTGTTGTTGTTTGGACCATTTCTTCATTTATGAAGTGTGATGGTGTCTGAATATCTTGTTGAGTGAGATTCCTAGTTCCATTAAGGTTTTCATTGTGTATTACGGTCGAATTTAAACTGTTATTTCGGGTATCAGGTAAAATGTATTGTAGTTTAATGGTGTTGCATCAATGGTTAATGGTACTACTCTTACATAATCTCTTATATAAGATATTGTACTTATTGCTTGGCTTGCAATTGATTGTGGGATATTTATAAATGCATAATGAGACCATTCGGGGTCCCAAACGTAGTCTGACTGTTCTGTGATGGCGGTATCATCGTTTGAATTTTGAGGTCTAAAATTTTTTCTTGCTTGCGAAATTAAATCTAGATTATGTGTGAAATAATCTATTATAAACCATGCCAAGATTTTTTGTAAGTCATGTTTTGTATGTTGTGAAACATCATCTTTAGTGAAATTTTCTTTAATTATATTTAGGAAAGATGAAAGTAGTGTGATTTCATGTCGTACCCTTATATGTTTGGATGTCTCTGTCGGTGAGACATTTGAGATTGGTATTTCGTTTTCTAATATTGAGATATAACTATATATTATGGCAAAAACTTCATTAGTAAATATGGAGTTTGCTCTTTGTGAGTTATGATATTGTATGCTTTTTATATATTCTGAGAATACTTTTGAAAACTCTAAATCAAGGTCGTCTGTTTGAATTACATATTTGCGGTGATTCGGGTTTGGTGAGGTTAATTCTATGGTGTAGATTTCGTAGTGTTGTGTCAAATTACATATATCTTTCAGATAGTGATCAATAATTTGTCTTTTGATCTTTACATCTGGGAACTCTGCTGTACATGGGCTGATTCCGGGTTCAAATAAATTTAGTAGTAAATTCTTGCAAAGTATATGTTGTCCTCTATCAGTGGGTGCATCTACGATAAAGGGGAAGATATCATCATCATCTGGACTTTCTTCACCTGGGGTGTGTATTGAGCTCATTTTTTCGTTTGATGACTGTTAATATGTAATTATCAATGTGTCTAATTGGTTGATTCCAATTGTATAAATGTACTGGTTTGTGTTTATATTGCTTTTTTATTCTTCTTTTTCCTCTTTTTGATGAATTCGATGTTGTTTCTGAGTCGGAAAAATATAATTGATCGTGAATGGGGCAATTTTTATCTATAGATTCTTTTAATTTATAGAGTTCGTCTAAATTGTTGGCTTCTGATTCTGAAAATGCGTTTCTATTTTTGGAAAATCTTTTTCGTGTTATTTGTCTTTGTTTAGTTATTATTTTTCTTTTTAGTGTTTGTCGTTTTGTTCTAATATATCCAACTGTTTGTGTGTGGGGTGTGATTACAAGGTCGTATTTTTTGTTATCAATTTCACAGTTGTGCAAAACGATTGTTTGTTTGTTTCCTAGATTTTTAAATGTTATAAGGTTTAGGATGACGGATGCAAAAAGTTGTTAGATGATTTCTATTTTCTTAAATTGTTAGTCCTTACGATTTTTTGGTTAGCTTAACCTGGGTCTATTTGTTCAGGGTTGGAGAGAAAAGTATATCTATTCCGAAGAATGATTTTTACTTTCTCGTGGCTAGTATAAGCTAAGGTGTTAACTTACTTAATCTTACTTAGGGGTAGTGATTGTGTTCAAGATTTGGAGAATAGTAAATCGATCCACAAGGTTCAGGTATAATTAGAACGCGAGTAGTTCGTTAGGTATTATTTTAAACTTACTAAGTCTATGATTTATCCTGGGTCTTGATAAGAGGAGGGTTCAAGTGAAGGATGAATAACCGAAGTTTTTCACTGTTTATCCTAATTTGAATGGTTAGTTTTGTTGAAAAATTTCTATTAGTCTTGGGTTTTTTGAAAGGGTTGGATAGTGAATCGACGTTTGAGGTCGTTAGACACTAGCTAAGTGGGTGGGGGAGAACAAAATTGTTCTATTTGATCCAAGGATAGGCCTTGATGATCAAGTTTAAATTTTAACTGAATAGAAAATGAATTAAGATCCAAGGATAAGCCTTGATGATCTGATTTGAAAATAAAATGAATTTAAGTTTAAAATGGTTTAAATTTATTTAAGGAAAAGATTTAGTGTTTTAATGATATTAGTGAGTTTATGATTGCTGTTATGTTTTAGGTGATGAAGCTGAGACAATTGGGTGATTTACGATTACTAACAGTTTATTGTCATGCTACTAATTTTTATTTTGATTTTCAATAAATATTTTCCAAATATGTTTTTTATATAATACTGCAGAATTTTAGAAAAACGATCTGAGATCTTTTTATCAATCGTTATTGTATATTAATATTTTGTTTAGCGCCTGAAATGATCATGAAGATTGACTTCAAGATTTAAGTTTGCAAATGAAAATCTAAATTCATTGCTAATAAGATTCTAAAAATAAAAGTTTGTGTTGGCTTTTGCCGTACTATCATATAACTATTTGGTAAGTTTCTATTTTGTCGTATGTCGTCTCTGGTTCGAGGTCTTCTTCCAATTCCGGGTAGTTCTCTTATCGTTCGGAATATTGGCTTTGATCTATTGAGTCGTAGAGACATTTCGATTAAATTATTGTCGTGTAACATTTTAAAAATGTTTTGTCTAATTTCTAATCTATTTTTGGTTAATTCTAAGCTATTAAGGTCTTGTTCGAGACTTATGGTCGCACCAGATGAGTTATAACCGAGGCCGAGGTGGTTATCTCATAGAGTAATTTCGGATAGGGTACACCGTCTGCTCGTCACGCTATCTTATTTTCGGCCGGATAGATTCGTGCAACTTCTTAGTCTAATACCGATCCTAATCTTACTCTTATACTATCTAGTCTCAGGGTGTTTAACTAGTCTCTGCTAGGCTCAATAGATCTAGGGTATACTGGTTTATTGCGGCAGCTGAAGTCTTCTTGGAGAGTCAACTAATTTCTAAGTTAAATTCAAATCTCTCTGGTGCTGAAATTACAAGTAATTCCAGCACTTACAAATAAGTGGGTTGTTAGTTAGATGGATCATGATTGGTTAATATTAAATACTTTACAGTGGTAAAATATCTAATTTATCCAATCATAAAATGTAGTTTAGATCAGGTTCCAACAGATAATTGCTGCTCGAAAATGTTTAAACTAAATAGTTCTACTTGCTAAAAATCTCGTTGAGTGGAGAACTTGGGATTTAAATGTATTTTGATTGCAAAATAAGGCCCCATGGTCAAACAACAGAGTAAGGACATCACATTAATTTGGTAGTGATTTCAATTTCAATCAAAGCCAGTTTCTTCTGAAATGTTTAAAAAATTATTTGGAAATTGCTTAAAGCTGATGTTTTTAGGATTGATTTTCGAGCTTTTAATGTTAAAAACAGAATTATTTTAAGCGAAATCAGAGTTTAAAAATTTTATTTCGTAACGTTTGTCTATACTTTATTTACAACAAGGCTCATCCAAAAAATCTGGATCAAAACAACAAAAAGCTAATTTTTTTTAAAACTAGCTTTAAAGAAAACAAGTAATTTTCTAAAATTACATTACTAAGTTGTAGGTTTTCGTTGCACTCGAAACAAAAGGGTTTTGAAACTTCAGAAGTTGATTGGTTTTACATTAATTTGTTTGTGCAAACTAATACAAATTTAATTCAAAGTAAATTCATTTAGAATATAACGATATTTGATTTCAGCAATGGAGTTATTCATGGATCCTTTTTGACAAACAAGAAAAACTTGTTATTGTTGATTCTCAAACACATATTTTTGTTCTGTCTGAACCAGCGATGATGGTGACAACAGATTGTTGCAATGCTAATCAAATGAAATTAATCAGCTCAAAAAAGACGGTTACGTTGTCTATGCAATGAAACCTTTTCCGTTTTCAGATGCCAAAAAAACCTCTCGACTGGAACCAAAAAAAAACTTATTCTGGTGGTATTTACACCAACCGAAGTATCTAACAGCTGAAAATGCGTAAGTGTTATATAAAAGCTAAGCAATAATTAAGTAACAGTTACGAAGCTATGCAAATTTCATTCATATGATGTAACTTTTCGGCTGGCTTTAAGTTTTCTTTCTTCCATAAAGTAAAAACAATCGCTCTTCTTCATTATTTTAGAAAAAGCCGGATCATGTTCCAATTTAATGCTAAAAATAATAATATATAAAACTGCAGCTCAACATGTTGAGAATTTATAATCCAAAAAAATATTCAAAGCTTATATGAATTATTTTTCAGTTTTCAGCTGTTTTAAATACTGGTCCATCAAATGAACACTGGCACTCAACATGACTGAAGCTCTGGTGAGTTTCGGATACTCTTCGGGGGTCGTGACTTTGCTGAACTTGCTCTTCGTCTCCTGTATAGCACTCTTCTTCCTACTGATTCGTCTTTCTAGCCTAGACTCGTTGGATGTGGATTTGAGCTGGTCAATTGCTATCCAATCATCAAGAGTGTCATTCTCAGACTGTCTGAATAATAAGAACAAGATGATTAATTACAGATGATTTTTGATTTAAAGCCTTTGATGTGAAATTATGAGTCACAAATACATTTGTTGCCTGCATATTTTGAAGAGCTTACAAAAGTCTTTTCCAGCTCAAAATTAGCTTCAGAAGTTTATTTCACCCAAGCTTAACGTTTTGCTAGTTTGAAAGTTGGTACAGCAGAAAAAAAAGATTCTGGTTTTATAATTAAAAACAGAAGCTAAGTTGACAGTTTTGGCCGTATAGCAGAGAAAGCTCTCTTTAATCTATAAAACGAAAAAATGCAGTTCATCAGAGAAAAAAAAAGATAAAGACAACTCTCAAAACGCGCCAATTCGAGGGTAACTTTTTACCATCACAAATCGCAAGAAAAAAAATGTTCACTAGATTATTAAGAATTCTCAAAAAGCTGTCAATTGAATAAACAAATTTCAAAGCATTCGTTTAACTTTACGTTTATTTGATTATGGCTTTTATTGGATTTAGTTAAATTCACGACAAAGAAAATCAACTTGCGTGCGATTGCTGAAAAAATAATTGATATCATATCGAATGTAAGAATTTCTCAATGGGGGTTTTGGGAAAATCTCACCTTTCTTGTTTATAATCCCTCTTAATTAACTTCTTATTCGTGGCAAAATTCCCGACTGTGAAATCTTCAGGCACTTTCCCACTTTTGTGTTGCAACCTCTCGTAAATATTACCATTTCTTCTCTTATGCAGCGCTGTTGTCGACAGACGCTCCGAGACGGGACCTGCGAAGTCGGAACGTCCGACAGGGCTGACCATTTTGATGTCGGCGTTTGCGGTCTGGATTCCGCGATCGTCGGCTATGACGTAATCAACGGTGGGTGGCTGCGGGTCGACTGCGGCGTCAGCGAAACTGTTCTGTGGGCGAAGAGTGCGGCTGGTTTTTGGATTTTCCGGCTCAGGAACTAATGGAAAAAAAGATGTGAATTATTTTTATTCGAGACTTGAGCCTTCTTTTTAATAGTCAACCTTTTAATCAGATAACAAAGACTCTCAAAAAAATTCTCGTGAAACTTTTTTCATATTTTAAAAAAGGTAACAATAAGCAAACTTTTAAATCCAACAAAAAACTATCATGCTGATTCCTGGCCTAAAAATTTAACCATTTCCCATTTAGAACGTTTTTTAATCAGCAAATGAAGACTGTCAAAACTCAGGTGAAACTTTTTTCTACATTTTTGAAAAAATAAAAAACGACCCTTGAAACCCATCATAAACTACTATGTAAAACCTAACAAAAATTCTCACCTGGGTTGCTCATATTGAGATCGGGCCGCGTTTCATATTGTGGAATAGAGGGTTGGGTTCTGGGGGGCTTAGGAGACACGAAATTCCTCCCTCTAAAGGTACTTGAACTCTTCAACCTAAGCGACTTGTGACTCTTAGCCGACATCTGGCGTAAGCGATTGGGCGATGGCGTGTTCGGAAGGCCTTGTTCGGCTAACCGGGCTTCGTAATTTCTGATATATTCATTGCTCAACTCAACTCGTCGAATTCGTTTCAGATCTTGGTCGCTGTATTCGACGGTGTAAATCGGTTTTCCGAAAGGATTTCTTTTCTCGGAGTGCTCGTGAAAAGATGCCGACTGAATTTTAAGTATAGGTACTCTGGGTCTCGGGTGTAAAACCGAAATGAAACTCGGCTCTCGTGGATCGCCGACATTTTCCAAATATGGAAGCGGTTTTTTGATTACATCAAACTTCAAGTTTTCGCTTCGGTACAAAGACGTGTTTAACATAGTTATAATTTTATTTTTTATCTAAAACTTAATTGAATTTGTTTGTTATCACAGTTTGAACGGCTTAAACCAGTTTTACTGTGTTATAAAAATAAATACAAGAGTTCACAACTGTGTAAATGGTTCTTCATAAGTATTCAAAAAGAATGTGGTTTGGTCTTTATAATAAGCTGTAGATTTGATATTAGACGACTTTTCAGATTGAGTTTAATGAAAAATTCACGGAGCGTTAAGTGATTTTCAAGCTCGACTAGATTCATACAAAGCAGAGAATACTGTTTAAGGCACTTTATGATTAGCATGAGCAGATAAAAGTATGATTACTCAGGTGTTTTTATTTGATTATGGTTCGGATCTAGTTAAATTCACAACAAAGAAAACCAATCTGCATCTGATTGCTGAAATAATGATAGACATGAATAGTTTTGGGCTAAGTTTTTCTAACATTCAGTAAAGAGAACAAGACTATAGCCAAAAGCTATTTTGTATTCATAGCTTTTCAGTTTTTTTTTCGCTTATTTGGAGCTGCAAGCTTTTTTGCTACACTTAGGTAAAGCAGAAAAAACCCTGCTCGGAATCTTTTAACACGGTAGTGGTTACGACAAGTCTGGTAACTGCGCAATTGAAAACGAAGTTTTGAAAAAAAATTTGCAAAAATGAAAAATGCAGTTTTTTTCTCAGAAAGATTCTAGAAAAATAAGAAATACTTAACTAAACTGGTTTTGAATCCAAATTTGAAGCAAGCGACGGAATATTTTTGCTCGTTGTGTCTTCCTTCAGAATAACTTTGTTTAATAACTATCTCTTTCGTGTTTTTCATTAACTTCGTTCTTTAACTAACTCTTTCGGGCGTTTTTTTTGATAATCTGAAAACTATCGCAGCTCAAATTAAAAATTTATTTAAGCTGCGAACAGTTTTAGTGAAGTTATGTGTGTTTGAAAAAGTTGCGGTAATTAACGCACGATTTATTTTGTGCTGAAAATGCGTGAGCAGCGAATCATTTCGGCTTTGAAATGTTCCGAATTGAAACAAGACAACCTAATTGGTCCTATAAATACGTTACTAGACGGTTAAAATATTTTTCTGTATTACTCATTGGATTTTTTTAAACAAAATTTCAAAATTTCAGTAAATTTTTTGATATCAAAAACTACTTTTGAAACCGATCAAATTAACATCCTTCATCCCAGCGTTCATTTTAGTTTAAATATACTAAGCGCTGCATGTAAAATGCACTATTCTGATTGGCTGAAAATTCGAACTCAGTGCCAAGTTAACATCCTCCCCCCTAAACGGATTTGGGGGGGGGGGGGGTGTTAATTTGGTCCTTTGAAACGTTCAAGGCCAAAATTTTCAGGGCTTCGCCTTGATACAAGCAGTTTTCATGTTCCGACGTGCAGAGCAGGAAACATAGCTATGAGTTGTTATTGAGTAAATTGAGTGCTAGTGACAAAAGACAAAGCTGGAGATGTGATGAGAGGACTGGGGGAGTTTGTGTCGCGGTTATTTGTGTCGTTGTTGTTGTCGGCTGTTGTGAGTAGCAGTGGTTCTGTGTTACACAAGAAGCTTCCTTGGCGAAATGGATGACAAATATTGAAACACAACAAGTTCTTTCATGAGTTCACAAAGTCAGCGAAAAAAAGCTCCCAAAAAGAATTTCAAAAAAAAATTGTTCCCCTGTTCGAAAAACCTTAAGTTTATCAATCTTGTTTTATAGACTTTCAGGCTCTCTCGGAACATTCAGTGATTCGCTCGATTTGAACATTTTTTATTTATTTGAAACTTTCTGACGTTTTTGGGCTAAAAACTAAAAATGAGAACTTAAAAACTAATCGCACGTAATCCTAAAACACATAAAAAAAGTTGCACATAATCCATTTTTCTAAGTTGCAAGTTCAGATTACTAGAATAAAAACTTTAACTAAATAACTGATCCATCTTTGTTGGCTTCACAAAATTATGCCAATTTATTTAATAATTTTTTTTTGGTAGCCAATTATCAAAATTATTGCGGATCGTTTCAGAAAAAATTTAAGTAAATATTCTCACATCAATTTTGAAAAACTTCGGTAGGGTTTTTTGAGCGTGTCAAAAATTTTCGGCGTCAATTTTTAAGGTGTTTAATGAAAAAAAATTTTTTACAAAATGTTACCAATAATATACATCTATAAAGTATCAGCCCCGATTGCAATAGTTGTAATAGTAGCATTAGTTGCAGTAGTCATGAGTAGCGATAGCCAAAAAAAACGCAAACATCCCTTTAGTGGTCTGAACTAAATTAAATCAGACTTGAAAGAGCGATTTGTATGCGCAAAAAAAAGAGTAGGAGCCATTTTTATGTAATGATGCAAGTAGTTTTGTTTATTTGGCAAAAACATATGTTTGACATTTAAAACTCTAACCCGTGTTGACCTCCTTACAAAAAAATGTGAATCGTATAACTCCAAAGAGAACAAAAAGCTTGCCATACAATCACTTTTATGGAAACAAAAAGGCGTATCAGCAATTTCCATTTATGAAACGACTATGATAAGCATTCTTTCACAAACGTTTCTGTAAGAAATCCTTGCAAAAAGATTGTTAATTAATTTTAAATTAGCTGACATTGATTTAAAAAAAAACAATTAAAAAGTTTTTTTGGAATCGTTCGACAAAAATGATTTACAAAATACATTAAATTGGGCAATCCCAAAGTGCAAGTTGGATTAACAGAACTAATCGAGTTTGACTGCCAGATTTTATAATATTTTAAAACTGTTGAAGCATCAAACATAAGACTAAGAAATTCAGAGTAAAAATTTTGTTACAACTAAAAAGTTTTGGTAATGCCACCCACTTTCTTTAGTTTCTGAATTTCTAAAAAGAAGACAAACAATCTGAGTTTTCGAGCTTCTTTAGAGAATGAAACTTGACATTTTTATTTTTGCATGTTGT
>NC_087066.1:7695776-7871542 GCF_963678635.1 Symsagittifera roscoffensis
ATTACAAATCTTGCATCGGGGCTAATACTTGTTTTAGATTATCTCTGTCTATAGTACCGATCTGTTTTGTAATCGCCTCCAGCTCATTGGATGCGGAATTCTGTGCAAAGTTATGGGGATGAACAAGGTAAAGTTCTTTTTATGCATTCAATTTATTGCCCCCTCCCCTCCCCCCAATATGTACATCCATATTCGAGAATCTTTAAGACTTTCTCTGTCAATATTAATGAACTCTCTATAGTGTTTACATGTTTGTATGTCTCTCATTTTTGATGAAATTGATTTCGTGAGCTTGAAATATTCAACCATCATGTTTGAGTGGCATATTTGCCTTCATGAATGTCAGTTCAAATTGACTACTCGAATTAGATCAACTCAGCATCAAATCGAGCACAGGTTCTGGGATGGTCACATTTTGCGATCAGTTTGAGGTCAGCTCCATTTGTTCTGATTGCCCAAAAATAATATTCTCTCTTCAGCTCTTCAGACAGAAAGTAAGCTCGAGAACAACTGAGTTTGAGCTTGAATTTGAGATATCATCAATTTCTACGCTTTTATCATTAATCCAATGGTATACGACTATAGAAAACAGACCAAATCAGCTTGACTTGAATAGATTTCTGCTGCACACGCTGAACAAAAACTATGCCTAAACTAACTTGAGTTTTATAAGTTACAACTTGCTTGTTTATACCATTTAAATCAAAATTCACTAACCATTCACTTCGTTTGTTTTGCTTAAAAATCTGACTATGTAAAAAATTATTACGTCATTGCATCTTGTTTTGTTTTGCCGAAAAATGCAGTCAAAAAATAGCCAAGAAGTAATTTTGAACAACGACATCGAGTCCCGAACGACCGAAATCGAGAGCAACGCCAGCAGTATCACCTTGGCAAAAATACAGGAAACTATTTGGTGCAAACGACAAATTTCAGTTGAAAATCTTCAGCAATACTTACACGCAAACCGCAGACATCTTTCAGAAACCGATATAGATTTAATTCAACATGCCTCGGCAAAAATTGCGACAATTTCGCCTCACGTCTCTTTGCAAAAAGCCGAGTTGAAACTCGTGTTTTCAGACCCGACATCGAAAGTCGTCGTTTTCAGATCGGGTAAAAAAGTGTCGAATCGATACCTCGGAATTACGAAACCGGGTCAAGGCGCTGCTTTTATTATCAGAAACAAAGATTGTTATTACTCGTTTAAAGAGTTTATAACCCAGTTCAATTTTTTGCCCTACGTTTGGTTTGTGGTTTATACTGTTGCTATTTGCGCTGCAATATACACCATGCTTGCAGTATTTAAGAAATTGAAATTAAAACTGCATATGTCTGGTTGTTTAAGCACAAAAGTTGCTACTGGATTATATAATCCCCATTGTGCTGCTTCTAGTTAATGAGCTTTTATTTTGTAATTGTAATGAGATTTAACCGCAAAATATATTTTTCTATTTTTATATTTTCTGAACTTTACAATAGAACTTTTTCCATAAATCAAACTTTTTAGCATGTTGCTGTGCAGTATTTGTAGTAGATTTGTTGGGGGGGGGGGGGGGGAGGGGTGGGTGGGGTCAATTACGTATTTGAACCCTCGATACCCAATATGTCTACTTTTTACACTATTTTATGACACTCATTTTCAGTTGAACATTTTCATACCTCGGCAAGCTGCCATTTTGAGTGATCATTTGTTGTTATTGTTCTTAATTGTATTCCTTGGTATGTTTTTGAATTGTATATGTATGTGTCTCTCTCCTAACAAAACACTACGATAAGCTTAAAATCTCTCAAATGGCGTCCTTGACCAATACATACTAATTTTGGAGGGGAGTGCGGGCCAATATAATTGAATTTTTTTGTCAAATTCCTTGGTAAACCATTAAACAAGACTGCTCTTATATCAGGGCAAAACCTTGAATGTTCCGACTGCCCCTTAATCCATATCGAATAGATTTTTGCGAAAAAAAATATATTGAAAAACTATAAATTTTGGACAATATCAAAGATCAAGTGTAATAAGTGAAATTAATACGACCGATTAGCTAGCCTCAATTCAATTTGGAATGGAACAAGTTTGTTTTGCGGTTTAATTCGCCATGCATATAATTAATTTGCATTACGCTTTCAGGATTATGCATAAACTCTTCAAAGTGCGCATAAATTAGTCCAGAGCATGAACAAATTGGCAATTTTCAAATTGGCAACTTGCAGAATATGATTGGAGGCAAAATAAATTTTTTTCAAATTTGGTTTCAGGTTGTTTAAAAGCTATCGTTTTGATCGCCGAAAATGGATTGAATGAAAATTACACCAAGCATAATTGTTCAGTTTTCTTCAAAAAAAATTAAGGCAGACAGTTTTTTGGTAAACAAAGATCAGCTTAAACTTTGTTTAACTTCGGAAATTGAATTTACTTTTGGAATGTTTTTACTGACATATTGTTTTTTTTTGACATCCATTGCCACCTTTTCTTTTAAATTCCGTACAAAAATTTCTTTTGTTTTCCAATCATTAGTCAAGGGAATCAAATCACAAATGGATTTTCCAAAATTGGGTTTGAAGACAAATCCAAGTTTCAGTTAAGAATCTATCAAAAAGTGTCAAATGACTTCTTAGTTTTACACATTAACGACTTTTTTGTCTCTGGATTCTTCACTTTGTCCTAAAACTTGAGAAAAATAACTTGAGCTCTCCATATGCGGAACCAAGTTTCATCTTGTACAACATCTTGTTCGAGCTTATGTATCTAAAATTATGCATTATAATCTCTTGAATCCATGTAAATGATAACGGCTTTTTCTCCTTTTTCCCCACTTCCGAGTTTTACAAGTAATATTTTTCGCTGAGTAAAGGACAAAGGCATTTGCTCATTTTCCTCATTTTCCTTGTTTTCTACCTAGTGGTCTATTTAACTTTGACACTTCCAACATGAATTCTTACAGAATTCCTGGGAGTTATTTGCGTGTCGAAAGTGATTTCATCGCAACCGTCGTTAAAATTTTTTGTTGGGGCTCTCCTTTTGTTTGCCTCAGGCTGCCGGTTGCTGCATCAATTTCTTAATTTATAGTTACCAAAAAAAAGAATTTTTTTTTTCTATTTTTATTTCAGATTCATCAATCAAAAAGTTTAGGTAAGAGAAAAATCATGAATTGAGCTACTTTTTCAACAACTCAAAAATTTGTTCATTTCCAACAGAGTTTTTGCTTAAAAGCATGTTCAAAGTCTACTGGGTTCGGTGCAAAATGTATCATTTCAAGCAAAATTATACCAACAAAATTGAGCTGAGAGTGGTTATGTTTCCAAAAATTTTAAACATTTTTAGCCAATCGAAGGTTGGAAACGAGTAATGAACGGAAGTAAATTAAGAAAAAACACTGACTTTGTTGAAAAATCTCAACTTCTAAATTTCAATGAAAAAATAGATGATCTTAAAGCTCTTTGAATTTCTAGACCGATTTATGATTGGCCTTTTTTTGATAACATTAATCCAACTTGACAAAACTGGATCAACAGGTAAAGTTTTTTCCGCTGGAAATCCTAAAATTAAACTTCGCTTTCGAAACTAGAAACCGTTCACGTTTTTTTTGCGCCAATTCCACGTTCGCATTTAGAGAGTGCTATTTACGTCACTTTCAGAAGATTAATTTCAATTGAACTCAAAAAGTGCAAACAAAGCTAAGTGCATTCATAAATGCATCAATATGTATGAATGCACATCTCTAGTTATTAGTGTATTTTCAGATTTTTCCTGAAAAAAAATCAAAAAAATCACCGAGACCTTTATAAGAGTCTTCACTGTCTTCCTTACTCTTAAAAATCATGAAAGAAAGTATGTTTTCAATCCAATTTTGCGACATTTTTGCAAATAATTGAGGCTAGCTTTTGCAAACAAATATACCGAAAATGCGTAACTTCAACTTTTTTGAGGTTTTGATCAAAAACATTTATTTTGACGAAGCGACATGATTGTGAGTTTTTAAGGGAAAGGGGAACTGAGACCTTCAACCCCCTCCGTAATCCACTACTGACACGATGGTTGAACATAGTTGAGCCACACATGGATTTCATCAGATAAATAGACCCTCCATAATAACGTTGTCCATAAAACTTGGCCACTTGAATTTTTCAATTTAAAATTGAGCGCAAAAATAAAACGATATCAACAGTGAGCTTCTTAAGCTCAAAAGATAAAGTAATTGGTAGCGCCATAACCATTTTGAAAAACTTTTGCATGATTTTGAGTTATAAAATCAATTTTACAACAATCGTGGTTGCATGATTTCCTTTTGAAGCTAGAATTTCTAGCTGAATTGTTTGAGCAAATCACCTTTTGCTGAAACAAATGATCGTGCATTTACGCAAACGATATTCTTCATTTTTTTGCAGTTTCGAAAAATGAATACCTTTTCGTAAATTGTTTTTAGATAGTGATCTCATTGTCACTTCATATTGTTGAGTGATCCATCCTACGATAAATTCGTAATCTATTCCCCTGTCATATAGTTTTTTTTCAAATCATTTAGCTTGCGATTTAGTTAAATGTCTTCCGCTTTGTCGCTTTTCTTGTCGGCTTCTTTTTCTTCCGGCTCTCTGTCCTCGTTTTCTTTTTCTTTTTCTTCTTTTTCTTTCTTATCTTTTTCCTGCTGCTCTCTTTCAGCCTGTTTTTCCTTTTCTTCCCGTTCTTTTTTCTCCTGTTCACGCCTTCTTTCTTCTTCCTGTTCACGTTTTCGCTCTTCCTCTTGTTCACGCCTTCTCTCCTCTTCTAGTTCACGCAGTCTGTCCCGTTCACGCTCTCTCTCCATCTGTGCTTGCTGTTCTTTCTCCCGCTGTTGTCGTCTCTCATCCATCTGTTAACACATCGGATCAGTTTTTTATAGTATTTTTGAATTATATTCTATCTTTTAATGTTTAAAAATCTAAGGCCTCAATAAGAGACTATTATTAATCCATTCTTTTTTGACACTGCTATCAGTCCGCCATTTTAATTTTTGATTTTCCCTAGAAGCGAATTTCAGAGTCGACGAAATTTGAATGACGTTTTTGTAAAGCTTACAAAGTTTAGTAGGCCTATATAATTATATATTTTTTGTATTTTTAATTGATCCACTGACCTGTTGCTGTTTGCGTTTCCTCTCCTCCATCTGTTTCTTAGTCATGTCTGCAGCCACAATCTTGGCCGCCTTTCTGAAGGTGATACAGGCACAGATGGTCACAATAAGGAGTAATATTTGGAACAGTAGAATGGCAGCTACCAACAAAAACAGCAGCTAAACAAAAGTAAAAACAATAACAATCGAAGAAGTTGCCAGACAAAAACATAGCCAGTATCGAAAAGAACTATTAACACATTGAAACTCTTCGAGTTACAAGAAATTTTTTTGATTGCATATATTTTGATTACACTGGCATATTTATTGCAAACTGGATGATTACAATCAGGATCATCCCAAGCAGTTTGCAATTCACAGCCAAAATTGGAAAGGCCAAAACTTTGCAAGTAACAGCCATTTACACTGGTCGTTATTTTATTATGACAGAAAGTGATTTCAGTTACGCTTATTAAATGAATGCTAAGGTAACTTTTCAAGAAATCTGACTTTGAAACTTGTTAAGACAAAAAATAAGTTTTTTATTGAAAAGCGACAAAAAAATGACGTGATCTGAACAGATGAGAAGAAACACTTGGCTCACCACATTTTAAAATTAAAAAAAATACAATTAACTTTTAAAAATTTTTTTGATAATTTTTCAATAATCGAACAAAATCATAATACTTTGTTGACAAAAGACATCTAGTAACAGATACGATGTCTAACAGAAAGGAAACGCATCGGAGAAGCCCAGTAGGCATGCACGACCTGTTTTCAAATTTTTAACTAGCGTGATAATCATGAAATTTCATACTTCTTAGATCCAAGATCATTTCAATGGTAAAAGCATAATAAATGTACACCCGGTTACACCCTACTTTCAACCATTTTCTCAAAATTTTTCTATACTTTTTTTTCGTTTCGGTGGGCAGTGGTTTCAATTTTTAACCTCAAAACTACCAGAATCAGATTCTTAAGATTCAACAAAAACTATAATAGCAAGTCCCGTCAAATCGTTTTTACAAAACACCTTCATAAAACTGTTTGGGTCTGATAGTGGCACGTTGTCTTGGTTTTTCTGAGACTGAGAGTCAGTTTTTTTCCGACATTAGACTTTTTTTGTGAATTTTAAAACAGTGTCATTTGTGTGCAAAACTTTTTTATTAGTTCATGTTAAGACTTGAATCATTTATGTATAGAATGAAACATAGCCAACTAACATTTAGAAAAGAATGATGAACGCAAGGAAACCTAAAAAAAGTAACTTGTTTTTTCAAAAGCCTTCAAACTTCAAAGAAAAAAAATAGATGACCTTAAAACTCTTTGAACTTGTAGAACAATTAATAATTGAACTTGTAGAACAATTAATAATTGACAATTAATAATAAACAATTATTAAAATTTTTTTTGTCTTACCCCCCAATTTGAGAAAACTGGATCAATACGTACAACTTTTGTTTCGCTGGGAAATCTGATAATTAATTACAATTTTCGAAATAAGAAGTCAAGCTCGTTTTTCGTGATCTTACAATTTTGCTGTTCGATAGTGGAGTTTGTCTTCCTTTTAACAATGGAAATGCACTGAATTTAAAAAGAAACCAAAAGTCAAACCGCGAAAAATCAAAATTGAGCGTGAACAAATTTTAAAACTTTTTCCTGAAAAAAAACCAAAAAAAATAGCAAGACCTATATAAGAGTACTCACTTCGTTCATTACTCTTAAAAAATGGGAATGAAATTCGATCCCTGATGTACCCTTAAATGTTTGCTCAAGATTGGTCACTAAGACTTTTTCTCAAATTGCTGGTGACGAGTGTCAGGGTAAGACACGGATAGATTGAACACAGGCACCCGGTTTTCCACAATTTCTAACTTGTTTAGAAATTGGAAAGATCACAACTATCAAATCTTTTTTGTAGTCTAAAAGCTTATCTTGTAATTGTTTTTCTTGCCCAATCCTGACGCCCAATCATAACAGTGTAAAAATTACGTCAACCGTGGTCTTTTTCTTCTTGAAGGAAAGTGAGTGTTTTGATTTGTATAATGTTTGTCTACTTACAGTTGAGCTCACTGACAAATAAATGCACAAGTTTTTTTTTACCAGAGTGATAGTAGCAAAAAAGTCTCTAATTTGAAGGAGTATCATTTTTCTTTCCTTGAAAAATGTTGCAATTATGGCGTTAAGGGTAAGTTCCTGGTTTTAAATAACCATTAAAAATCTCTGCTAGGAGACCTGATAGTAATTTTTTCAATTGTTTGAAAAAACAGTGATGGAAATCTTGCATTTTGAACTGTTTTTTTTAGACAAATCTAGTGACATGGATAATTTCAATTACTCCCATTTCGATACAAAATTTTCGAGAAAAGTTTAATTCTAGGTTTAGTCTCAAGCTTCTAATTTTTTGAACCATTTTTTTTGTCGGATCATTATTTTTAAACAAATTTGTTTTGGGCGTTGAGTCTGCTCTAGGCATCCGTTGTTTTCTAATTTTCGAAAATTGTTGTCAGAGCCGTTTATAAACATTGATTTCAACAAATCATTTCAGTATTGGCATTGTTATGAGTTGTTGTAAGCTAAATTATGATCAATGGAAGTTATATTCAGTTCTGAACATCGTCTAGCTGGCCAAATTAAAGCGAAAAAAAAATTATAAAAAAGACAAATAACCATTCTATAACGGCCTAACTAGCCCCATTAGCAAGGTTTATTGACCAAACTTTTTGTGAAACTGGTTCTTTTTTTTTGAAATTAAACTTTCTTCAGTATGATAAACAATACGAACAAATATGCCTTTCTATGGAAAGTGCTTCAACAATTTTAACTGCAAACTTGTTTCTACACACTCCGGCGTGAGTCGCAACGAAAAGTGACTCGTTGTTTGTTTTGTTTCTTCACTTGTGTTTTAATTAAATAAAACGCATTTTTTGTTTTAATTTTCAGCAAAACTTTTGCCCTGTTTATAACACGCATCTATTTACAACCTTCAAAACGTCTCAAGGGTAATTTTAATTCCGAAATTTTGGTTCAAACATTTTTAGCGTCGAAATCATTTATGTTTAACAAAACCTTTTTAGACTGAATTAAAAGGTAAGTTTTGTCTGCTGGGAAATCTAGAAACTAAAATTCAAAGTCGAATTTGAAATTCATCCACGTTTTTGCGAGTTATTTGATTATTTGATCAGGAATCCAAACTTTCCTCTGAACATAGCTGATAAGATAATTCTTTGGAGTTCTTCAGAGCAGCTGATAGATGCTCATGAGAAACCCCAAAATTTAGGGAAACTGTAAAATATTACAACTTTCTTAAAAGAAAAGTTCCTATCTTCGAATTTTCTAGAGAGAAAAGTCTCTATCTTACAATTTTCTCATAAGAAAAAGTGTATCTTGTAACAAGCCTAATTTTGTAAGAAGTTGTAAGACTCCTATAAGAAAAGTTCTAAGATAGCGACTTTTGGTCAACCCGGGATTTTCAAATGAAAACTAAAAAATGACAATTTTTGTGTTTTTCTCAAAAAGTTTTCTTGTGTTTGGCTTCAGAAACCTAAACTTTTTTATGAGTTCTACGTAATATTTTCAAAATTCAAAACCTCGATTAATTTTTATAGAAATTCATATCATACTTCCGAAAATCATTTAGGCGTAAATCAGCCACTCACTATGTTATCTGAGAAGTCTTTGGTAAGAGCATCGTTCACAGGGTCCAAACTTCCCCCCGAATGAAATAACTTCTTGTTGTAGCACTTGGTGAGGAATGCGACACTCCCCTCCCCACTCCTGACCAGGGGGTACTTCTTCTCAGGCCACGCCCCCCACTTGAGGAATTCGATGTCGTAGAAGTCAGTGACGCCTTGGCAACAGGTGAACGGGGCCGTGTTGAACAGACCTGAAAACCGAAAAAAAAAATTCAGCATAGCGTTTCGATTATGAAGTGATACTTTTCATCTTAAAATAAATGACTTTTTGAATGGCGCTATAGTGTTTTTTGACGGAACAGTGGAGCACTCGTTCGAGTTCTGATGAAAAACAATTGTTAAGTTAGTTTTGCTGAACGAAGTATGAAGTCTCCAGACGTAAATTGAAGCTCATTTTTCAATCGTGGTTGTCTGCATGAAAATAGCCACGCTTGGCAGTTGCGGTATTGCATATTGCAAAAAAAAAATTTGCCCACAGCGGGTATCGAACCGCAAGCTTGTTTTCATTTGTAGTTGATTAAGACCATTTATCAACGGGGAAAGGACCAACATTAGAGCTGTACAGCTCATCACGGCGAACCGCTGTTGTGACCCTGTTTAAAAACTACATGCAATTTGTTCGTTTTTTTCTGGGCTGGGCAACGAGCACGGATCATGGTGGGCCTCGAACATCCGACCTTTCGATTGAGAGGCGGAGAGGTAACCACTTCACCACTTCACCACCGCTCCCCTTAGTTATTATAGAGACAGAAATAATGATGATACATACCATTGGCGTATTTCTTCCAGTTGGTGTTGTCGTAGTCCTTGATGCCATCCACGCCACATGAGCCGTACTGTGTCTGGATCATGTTCCACGCTATGCTCTCTGGATCAATGCGGTACTCCCCGTGGTACCTAACAAAAGAAATCAATACTTAATAGTGAAATTTCGGCTCGTCTGCAACCTCCTTCTCGCTGTAAATATGAAGACCAGATGTGTTGAAAAGGACAATTTGAACACCACATGCAAAAATTAACAAAGATAGTTAACAAAGATAGTTAACAAGGATAATTTAACAAAGATAATTTAACAAGGAAATTAGCAAGGATAATTTTTTTTTTAAATTAGTTTCGTCTTTTTCTTTCTGCGTGGTATGATAAAAAGATCGGAATTTTAAAAAGATATTGGGCATCTTTGACAATCATAGTAGAAAAAGCCATTCGGAAAACAGTTTTTGAATAAAAATGACTAGAAAAAAATTTAAAAAAATGTTTTTGCAGAAGTTTTTGGAATATTTAAACTTTTGTTTACACAATGGCGCTAAAAAACTCCAAAAACTATTTATTGAATACAACTAAGTTTTCACAGCTTAAAGTAAGCTTAAATAAGCTATTGTAAGCCTACACGCTCACACCATGTTAGTTAGAAAATAGAACAAAAAATAAAAGTTCAAACCGATTTCTCTCAACACTGTGGAAAAAGTTTTGAAATTTTTATGTCGTTCGAATCTCGGTGAAAGAGCTTTAAAATAGATATATCATGACCCATTCCGATAAATATTTGTAGTACCTGACTTTGCGTGGAAAACATATTGAAAAAAAACCTAAAACACACCCTATTACAAAGTTCATCCCCATTTTTCAATTGGACGGAACAAAAACAAAATGATAACGCTAAATTCGTTTTTCAAAGTTGAAACTCAAATGTAAAGGAAAGCCTTCAACATTCATCGAATTCGAAACCCTCTATAATTCAAGTTTTTAAAAAACCCAAAATCTTACCAATGTTTGCAAATGTGGACAAGGATAGCCAGTTTCTGTTCAAGTAACACAGAATGTTCGGACCATAGTCCAAAAGAATACAAATTTTTTTTTTCAAACAAGGGTCCTTTTCACCCGAGTTGTGATAAACGAACAAAAAACTGGAACTCAGAAATTCTCTACAGTCATATCAAAATTGGCATTTGAAGAAAAATGACTGAGAAAAAATTTTTTGAAAATTCTTTTAAAAAATCATATTTTAATCCAGAAATCATTTGAGGTTTTGAAGTTTTTATTTCGCAAATGGTGCTTAAAAAACCCAACAAACTTGTTTTAGTTGAGTAAAATTATGTTTTCACGCCCTAATTGAGCAAAAACAAATTTTTGTAGGCCTGCTCGCTTTACATTAATTTCCAAATTTAGACTAAAAATCAAAAGTTTCGCCCTGTTTTTCTCAATACCAGACGTTTTTTAAAATTTTTTAATGTCGATTCAATCACGTCTGAGAGGGCTTTAATAACAAAGAAAAAATTAAAAAAGTAAAACACACCCGAATACAAATTTTTTCCCCATTTTTGAAATGGTCGGAACAAAAAACTCATTGATTGATGAATAACTCCTCGTTATTGTTCCGACTTGGGTGTTTTCCTTCAGTTTCAGAATTTTGAAAAAAACTTGCATAGGGTCAAGTTAAATATCGTTTTGAAGTCCGAGTAGTCGCATTGTCGAGATAAGGGGTCAAAATGTAGCGAAAAACTAGTTGGTTCACACTAAAATGAGAGAAAATGGGACAAAACTTACTCTTCTTTTTTCGAGGGTGATCCAAACTTTTTCTTAATTTACAGGGTACAGTTATATTTGTTTAGCAGTCAATTCAAACTATTTTTAATCTTGGACATCAATCCCTCTACCTTAAAAAATTGAAACGAAAAAATCTTTTGAACAAGCAGTATTTCGATTTTTAAACTTTTCTTTTCTATTGTCCATTCAACTTTTTGTTGCAATGATAATTTTGGCTGAAAAATTTTCTGCACTGGCACAGCAGAATTTACAATTGAGTACTTATTCAGTAACTTTTTTCAGTCAACATTCACAACATTTACTGTATAAATACTATATGCCTCATTAGACTGTCGATCATGGCAACTTTCATCTCGTCCTTGTCTCCAAACTTCTTCAATTCCATCACGAAGAATGCCAACAGAATCACACTTACTAAAAAGCGCACAGATAATCTATTACGAACAAACATAAGGATTTTTTGTTACGAACATCGAAAATGGGGGTCTTTATGTTAAGCGGATTAAAAAGTACTCTTATGCTATTTGAAAGTTTAATCAAGATGCTAATGCCTAATTGGTTGAAATTCATGTCAGTGAAAAGAATCTCAGCGTTTCCAATAAAAACAGAAGCTCAATTAGCAGTTTGATAAACGGGCAGTGTAAGAGAAAAGACCCAAAATTGTTGGAATTTTGTTTTCGGGTGCTTTAGTTTTTTTGTTCTCCACGCAATATCAAGCACCACCAATTTTGTCAAGTGATATACCTTATTGAAATTTTTTTAGCTGTAATTCGAGCGACAATAATTCCAAAAAATCTCCCAGTGTAGAGAAAAATTGGTTTGAATTTTTTTTTGTTTTTTTTTTGTTTTAATTCTAGTGAATAGAGTGAGCAAGCAGGCTTGTAATGTGCATATAATAGTTAGTTTTAAAGTTGAAACTGACAAATTTTAGTCTTAGTTAACTGAAAGTTTTCTCGGAAATTTTTTCAGTGCTTCCTTGGGAATGAATTTTAAAGAACGAATCGTAAAAAAAAATTTTGCAAAAATCTCGATTTGTTTTTCATATTTCGTTTTGATTTTTTGTTTTCTTTTTTTATACATGTCAAAAACTGGCGTCAAATGTAATTATTTATTCTTACTAAAAAGTTCTAGGTTTCATTCGGATCTCTCATTACACCAAAAACAAAAAGAGCCAACTGAAATTTGGAAAAGAATAATGAACGCTATTTGCGCTAGAAGGAAAGGAACTGACTTCATGACTGGTGTTTTTTGATAAAATTACGACAATTCGAAAAAACTGGATCAATAGGTATATTTTTTATGTCGCTGGGAAATTTGATTCCATTTTTGAAATTACAAGTCGATCACGCTTGTGCTGTTTGATAGTGGAATTTGCCTTCCTATAAACAATGGAATGGAAGTGAACTTAAAAAGAAGTCAAAAATAATTCAGCGAAAAATCTAAACTGAGCGAGAACTAATTTTAGGGCTATTTCTGAAAAAAGGCATCAAGACTTTTATAGAGTACTCAAAACGTTTGCTACTCTTAAAAACGACGCTATTTGAAACAAGAAATGTTTTTTATTTGTAGTTTTTGTAGTTTTTATAAGATTAAAGATTATTCATTGTTCTTAATTTGAGGTTAAGCAAAAAATGACCCAAAATTTATTCATGTCAATTAAAAAAGACCCTATCCGTTCCAAATTGATCAGCATCTCTTTCCTATTGGTTGAGCTAGTTCTGTTTTTATTTGTGAACCAGCGAAAAGTATCTACAAAAAACTGATAGGAACTGGTATTAACCATTTAGCTAGCTTACCCAGGATAAAAATTATTCGCATGAGGATGACGAACTTGAAGCAACAGTCGTCCACATAGCCAGAGAACCTGGAACAGAAAATCAAGTCCAAAATACTAGTATCAACTGGCACAGCGGCTTATTGTGTGCATGGCGACTAAAAGAGCAGTTTAAATTAAACGCGCGCAACGGAAACTACATTTTAGTTTGAGTGCTGGTTGACCAAAAATGCATGTCGTGATTACAAAACCAAACAGGTCAAAACAGGCATCCGGTGAAAATGAAGAAGAAATAAACTATCTATATCTGACCAGAGGATGATTTCGACGATGAATGAGATTGATGTGAGAGCAATGATGGCCACTAGTACATTGGAGCCAGTGTCCAGGTGACTTCTATCAACGGCCAGAAGAGTGAACTCATGTTTGGTCACCAAGTCAGAGTAGTACCTGAAGAACAAGTGTGAAGTAACCCGCCGAAAGTGACGTGACTTGAGTGAAAATTCCTTGAATATAATAGCTGTTACGCCAATTTTACATAACTATTATGTAACAGTAACATACTTTCAGCTGGTTTTTTAGTAACTGGCTTATACTTTGACTGTTTTATATACCACCCTGCAAAACAGTTGGAAAATGAACTCTGTGAAGAAGTTGTTAGCTAAAAGATGTTGATAAATGCTTGCAGAATGGATGTAAACAGAATCGTTCCGGAAATAAATAGTAAATTTAAATTTTTTCTGCTGGTATAATTTCCTAAAAAAAAGAACACGATTTTCATAAAAATTGACAAAAATAATCAATAAAATAAGAACCTAATCAATTAATGAAAACAGACTTGACCAAAATTTAATTGCTCAGCTTCAGCATGTAGTGAATGTTCTGTTTATTTACCACATGATTGCTGCACTGAGTGCAACAGTGCAGATGATGAAGAGGAAGGTGAACACAAAATTCACACATTGCTTCTTCGGCAGTGAACACGACTAAACCAAGTGATGTGTGCGAACAAGGGTGCAAAACGTGCTCAGTTTCCGCTATGAAAAAGTATCATTTTCAGCTTTTTAAAATAGTTTTTCATATTTTTTGATTTTTGCTTTTTTTTTTGAAATTTTGTATCATTAGTATGAAAATTGAATCTTATTGAATTATGTTAAAGGTTTATGAGGGAATTAGCCCTGAAGTTTTAAAAAAATAATTGTTGTCATAAAACCATCTGATGTTTAAAAAAACAAGGATAGTAAGATGTCTTATGTTGAGCATGTTTTGAGCATGAAACTGACGTCTCCTTGTTTCCTAAACGACAAACAAATTGGAAAAAAAAATCATTGAAAAAATCTGCTCTTTTTCCTTTTCCAACCCCACTTGCAAATCTTTATAATTATATTTTTGTGCACCTTGTCCGATTGTCATGAAAATTGACATGCAGACTATTTTGGCCATGACAAAATAATTAACCTTGTAAAACCACTCCTTAGGCATAAAACTGATGCTCGTGTGAGGTGGGGGGAGAGCCAAAAATTCTTATTGAAAACAGGAATGGGTTAGATATTTCAACTTATTACTCGTTACAATGATTTAAAAAATTGCTGGTAAAACCATTTTGTTTCCTATCATTTGCTACTAACTTTTCTTTCTTTTTATTCTTTTTTCCTGGATCTTCCATTTTTATCTAGATAGGCTGGTTAGTCTGATAAATTTTGACAGACAAATTGTAGCTGATTTTTGATTTGTTTTGATAATTGCAACCGAATAATCAAATTTTTTGACTTTTGATTTTTCAATGATTTTTGACTTTGCCAACTTCATTGGTCTTTTTTTCCAGTTCTACCAACGCTTATGGTTTTATATCGTCTACTAGGCTCAAAATTAGTTTTTTTTATCTGAAATTTTTGTACAATTTAAAAGATCATCATCTCTTTAAAAGACGCTCAAATTGAGTTTCTGTGGAACCCAGGGCGTGTTAAAACGTGTCAAATTTCAACCGACGAATCCACCAAATTGTCATGGGTGGCTTCACAGCGTAAACTTGGTTGGCATGTAAAATGTGTTGCGGAACCCGCTACGAACAAAAAAGATATGAAAGAAATAAGCTAATCTATCAAATAAAAAGACTAACGTTTGGAGCTGCAGAATTTTTAAACCTTTTTTTAGATTTCACAGCAGCAAAAATATAAAGATCAAAGAACAACAGTGTTATTTCAAAACCTGCAACAAACCCTTTTCAAACCTTTTCGCAATAAACCTGGGTAGAGTTTGGCCTCGTATTAGTATTTTCAAAAATCAATTGTAAATTTCTACCAAATTTAGACACAGCATACAAAATATTTTACAAATGTTTAGAAAACTTGCAAAGCCTCACTTATGAAATCATTTTGCAAACTTTTTTACAGGTTCAACAAACGCCCAATTAAATTTTAAAACCGAGCCCGATCTTCTAAGAAAAGTTTTTGAATTAGTTTAAATTGAGAAATTGATCATATCTATCAAATAATTCCTTCGCACTTTTCGATTTGATTGGAACAAAAAACCTAAATATGTATATATTTTTGAATAATTCTGAATGATCACAAGTTGTCAGGAATATCTTTTTTTCAACTTTTTGTTCCAACCGCTTCACGAAGTGTGAAGGAGCTACATGATAGATATGGTTATTGTCCCATTTTTAATTACCCCAAAAAAAGTTCGAAGAAATTCAAGTTTGGTTAAAAAACCGATTGGACGTTAGTTGGATTCCAAATTTTTTTTTTCAAGTGCCGAGAAAGTGTCAACAACCGCTTGTTGAAGCATTGAGCAAACTTGGTTAAATGCAAGCTTTGACCAAATAATTCGAGATATAACAATTTTTTCTCAGCTTTTTGAAAAAAAAAATGTTTTATATCAAATATTTTCAGCTACCCAAAGAAATGCTCAATTTTCTTGAAAAATTAAGGTCACTTTCATAATTGTCGCTTTTTGAAAAGCAATTTGGAATTGATCAAATATGATTTCAATTTATTAAATACCTATGATTGAAAAAGATTCTAAAGAAAGCAGTGAAATAAAATTGGGTTAACGCCTAGCAAAATAATGCAAATGTACTTTTTATAAATTAAATATGACAAAACGAAGTTCAAATTCATCAATGGGGACTTAAAATTTATCACAAGAAAGACACGTTCGGATTTTATATTTGTAACAGAGCGTAAAGCATAACAACAATTATCAGTCTAATCCAAATAACTATATATCTTCTTCGTTTGAACAACGAGGAAGAAACGTGAGAAAGTTTTAGTGACAGGATGCAATTTCGGTGCTGTAATGAACATGCTACTTTCTTCGAAGCAGTATTTCCTGGAAAAAGCAGTATTACTTCAGCAGCCAAATTTGAGTCATGGCGAAACCTTGTTTCATGTTTTCTTACGTTTAAATGAAGAGGCTATATAATTACTTGGATTAGATAACTATTGTTTGTTTTATGTTTATGCTCTGTTACAATTTTGTTGTATTTCAATTTTTTGAGTTGAATTTTAACTTCCGTTTCACTTTCTTGTTGAACTTTTGACGAATTTGAATTTCACTTAGTTGAATTTGAAACTATTACTATTCAGATCCTTCTGTGAAAAAAAACTTATCTAAACGATATGTTCATAAGTTTAATCTGCACAACTGCGAAAGTCCAATTAATCTCTTCTTGTAAAATTCTCAAATCTACGAAACATTTTTAAACTTAAAAATCTTCAATTAACTCAATTTCTGAAATTTTTCGTTTTTTTTTAAAGTGTTTTGAGCAATGGTAAGAGTCCGATCATTCTGCGCTATTTGAACAATGATGATTTATCTACCTTTAGAAAAAAAAATAAGATATTGAAAATTATTAGATTTCTTACATACTTAATAAAATTCTCTTATGACAGTTGTTTTTGATATTCTAACATCACAAAAACTGAAAATTTCATTTCTAGGCCGGAAACACAATTTATCTGGAACTGATGATTAGTTGAAACTTTCAAATATAAACATCCATCCATCTGTTGAAAGCTCAAGTTTTGCCCACAAACGGTAGGTGGCAATTTTTCCAGAAAATTATTGTAAAAATAACCATTCCTCTATAGCCAAAAATCCAACTGAAAAAAAAAAACATTTTTGCATAACAAACGGAAAAATAGTTTTTTTTCGATAAAGACCAAAAAACCAATTTTTGAAAAAACTTAAGAAGGAAGGTTTTGGAAGGTTTTGTAAGTGATACCTCCAAACCAAAGTATTTAGTTTTCCTCGAATCTATTAGAACAATAATGAAAGCCCGGTGTATACCCGCACCGAAGTTTCATGGATAATAATCGATTATAATGGATTTTCGTTGACTAAAATGTTGTCAATATAATCGATTATCATGTCAAATTTAGACCACATAATGGATTTTTAATCGATTATAATCGATTATTTTGGAAAAATTTCAATCCATTATAATCCATTATAATCGATTATAATGGATTTTTATTGACTAAAATGTTGTCAATATAATCGATTATCATGTCAAATTTAGACCACATAATGGATTTTTAATCGATTATAATCGATTATTTTGGAAAAATTTAAATCCATTATAATCCATTATAATCGATTATAATCCATTTTTGTTTTCAAAATAATGGATTATTTTTTGTACATAAAATCCATGAAAATTGAATAAATTTTGTAAAAAAATTACTCTAATTTTTGCAACTTTCTGCAAAACTCGAACAAACACGTTCATCCAGGGGCGACCAATATGTAGTAATTTTCCAAAAAGTGCCCAAAAACAGCATTTTTGACCAGCTCTTCACGTCAACAACCACACCCCCCCGGCCCCAACTCCCCCCCCGCCAACGTACTCCCTCCCCCCAACGTACCCCTCAACGTATCCAACATCCAACCCCCCCCCCCCCCCCCCCCAACGTACCCCCCAACCCACGACGTAACCCCGTCACGTTTACCCATCCCCCCACGAAACCCCCAACCAAGAGGTGCCCCCTCTCTCTCTAATTAGGGAACATCTAACTCAAGTAAGGGACATCATCTCTAGTAAGAGGTGAGGGGGGACATCAACTCTAGTAAGAGGTGGGGGGGGGTTGGTGTGCGATCTATAGGTAACTTTTTATAATTTTTCAATAACTCGATTGAAAATAGGAAAAAAAGAAATTAAGCGAAAAGAAATTAAAACAAAATAACTAACTTAAGCTTAACAAAATTATGAAAAAATGAAAACAACACACAAAAATATTTGAATAAATAGGTTATAATCCATTATAATCGATTAAAATGGATTATTTTTCTTTTGAAATTTTTTTTTTGAAAATAATCGATTATAATCGATTATAATCGATTATATTGGGATTTTATTGCTTTAAAAAATCTTATCATTATAATCCATTTTCAATCGATTATAATCGATTATTTTTGTTATTTTGTAGAGACTGACAATAAAATTCCAATATAATTGATTATTATCCATGAAACTTCAGTGCGGGTAACTCAGTTGATAAAAAAAACAGCGCTTTCGAAAAGCTGTGGTATCAGACGATTTTAGTTCTGACCACCTCTTCTCCTAAAAAGGAGGGTAAAAAATATGGCATGGGGTGTGTTTCATTTCCCTACTTTTTTGAACAAAACATCAGGAAGGTTGACAAAAAAAAAGAAAAAAAGTATCAAAAATTTTTGTTCAAAAAATTCTTTTTTTTAACTTCCTAATTTAACTGAATGGTCTCCACATTATGTGACATTTTCACAGCAACGTCTATCCTTATTGCATGTAGATATTATTCTTTCTTAAAAGAGCATTCTGAACGTTTTTTGTACTTGCAGAGCAACCGGGTTTTCTAAGTAACATATATCATTGAGAAGTTTTTGAAGCTGATTAGCCATTAGGACTTTTTTTTTAAAATTGCAAACGAGACCACATCCGGTCAAGATGATATGGTTCATATCACCTGGGGATTTAGGGGTGGGCGGGTTAGCGGACGCCCCGCTCCTTCCTCAGAGATTGGACCACCTGCCGAACCAAAATGTTCCTCTTTCTACTATTTCGAGATATCAATTTTGACTGACTGCCCCTAAAACTTTTTTAAAAGCGCCTTTGGCGCTAAAATATACTGATTTTGAGGGGGGAGCGCGCGCTGAAAAAACGCCCTTATTTGGTCAGAGTTTCCCAAAAAGTGCCTAAAAACGCCTTTTTACCTGATTTTTTTTTCAAAAATTTAACTGCGGCAATTTTATAGAGGTTTAGAAGGGCTCAAAAATTAATTTTGTCGAACTTAGAAAACGTGGACAAATTTTTGCAAATATATTGTAAAATCCGCCTCCCCCCTTGAGAATGTTTAGATCCGCCCCTGGCTTATACAGCATGTCCCGCATTGGAGTTCCAGGAATAAAAATCGATTATAATTGAGTTTCCTTTAATTCGAAGCGTTCAGTGCTAATCATTCAAAAATATCGTCAAATAAAAGAGTAAATTAAATTTTGAGTGTTGACCGAATTTTGATAACACAGCGTGTTGTAACTATAGAACTTTTCAACTTTTAAAGTGTTCAGTATTAAAACTCGAAAATTTTACATCGAGAATAGCCACGTGACTATTCTCGATGTAAAATTTTCGAATTTTAATACTGAACACTTTAAAAGTTGAAAAGTTCTATAGTTACAACACGCTGTGTTATCAAAATTCGGTCAACACTCAAAATTTAATTTACTCTTTTGTTTGACGATAATTTGAATGATTAGCACTGAACGCTTCGAATTCGGTCAACGGTCAAAATTTAATTTACTCTTTTGTTTGACGATATTTTTGAATTATTAGCACTGAACGCTTCGAATTCGGTCAACGGTCAAAATTTAATTTACTCTTTTGTTTGACAATATTTTGAATGATTAGCACTGAACGCTTCGAATTCGGTCAACGGTCAAAATTTAATTTACTCTTTTGTTTGACGACATTTTTGAATTATTAGCACTGAACGCTTCGAATTCGGTCAACGGTCAAAATTTAATTTACTCTTTTGTTTGACGATGTTTTTGAATGAATCAGCACTGAACGCTTCGAATTTGGTCAACGGTCAAAATTTAATTTACTATTTTGTTTGACGATATTTTTCTAATGATTAGCACTGAACGCTTTGAATGAAACACTTATCTTTTTCTGATTTTCAGCGTTGATTAGCTTTTTGCACTAATTTTTAGGAGTTTACCAATCAAGTTAAAAGACAATGACCGATTCCGGTGGAAGGTTGTCGGACCGAGTTTCAAAAATTACCGCTTCGGCCGAAGGAATCGGACTGGAGATTGCGAAGCGATTCCTGAAAGAGGGTTCCAAATTAGTTATCTGCAGTCGAAAACAACCAAAAGTAGACTCAGCCTTTAAAAAGCTGCACAAGTTAGCAGATGCTTTGAAAATACCTCGTGATCACGTGATTGGACTAGTATTTCACGTGGGCACGAGTGAACAAAGAGCGAATTTAATATAAAAGAAACGGTTAACATAGTTTGGTAGAATTGATTCTTAAGTTAGTAATGGAGCTGTTAACCCAGTTTTGGGAAAAGGTATACTAGAAACAGACGATAAAATCCTATGAAGAACATCTGGAACTCAAACGTCAAAGCTGGGTTCCTTCTTTGCAAGGAAGCTTTACCTTTCTTGAAAAAGTCAAAAAATGCTTCCATTCTTCTTCTAGGATCAGCAGCTGCTTCTCTTCCCTTGTCTGGACTGGGCATATATGGCATGTCCAAATTGGCATTGGTCTCACTCAGTAGCGGATTTAGGGGCGGTGGGGCGGTGCGGGGGGGGGGGGGCGGACGCTCTTTTCCCTCAGGGATTCGACCCCCTGCCGACCCAAAGGGTCCCCCCTTTGCACTATTTTGAGATTTCCATTTGGCTGACTGACCTTAAAAATTTTTTAAAGGCGCCTTTGGCCCCAGTCTATTCTAATTTTGAGGAGGAGCGCGCCAAACAAACGCGATTTTTTTGTCGAAATTTTCCAAAAAGGGCCTAAAAATGCTATTTTTGGCCTGTTTTTCAAAAGTTTGCCTGCGGCGTAGAAATTTTGGCTAAAACAGGGTCTTTATAATGGCTGGGAGAGCTCAGAAAATCAATTAGGTCGACCTAAAAGAAAGGTCGACAAAATTTTCAAATTTTTTTTGAAAATCCGCCCCCCCCCCCCCCCCCTCGAGAAATTCCTAAATCCGTGCCTGTACCTAATACTACTAACTAATTCCGAAAACTTAGTTGAATCAAAATGAGTGCAACGAGATAAGTTATATTTTTTGTTACAACTTATATTATAGTTTAACTTCCTAATCTGACCGTTTCATTATTATTTACATAACTTTTGTTAAGTTTCATTTCGGCCAATTGCACGTGCCTTGAAGGCAACAGCAGCATTTCCTATCTATTTTAGCCAACTACTATTTCTCTAGAGTTATTGAGGCTAACGGAAGTAGATATAGACTAAGCACCGACATACGAGATTAAGAAGTATCCTCTAAGCCGAAAATAAATAGCATGACAGGCAGACTGCGTATGAACACTGAAGTCTTTCTAGGATATGACTAATCTTCGAAAATTTGTCTATGGATGAAAAATTGTATAGCTTCTTCTTACTAAAATGTTAAAAATATAACGAAAACTTTTTTTAATTAAAACTTCGGCTCTTTTTCCTTTTACCCCCCACCTCACGCCAGTTTCAACTTATTAGTGTAACGAGTGGTTTTACGAGGTTGAGTATGAGGACCAAATATGTTTGTTGTGGCCTTATTAGTCTGTATGTAAATTCTCATAACAATCGGACAATGTGGTCAACAAATTTACATGTAGAAATTTGCAGGTGGGGGGAAAAGGAAAAAGAGCCAAAACTTCTTTGGTGTGACGGGGGATGAGCCTAAAATTCTAATATTTGGATTCATTGATTGTTTTCTCTTCATTCAAAAATGTCTCATCTCCGTTTCCTTCATGGTCTCATTTCATTTTTAAATTTCGCTCAAAATTTTGATTAGGGCATCCTAGTTCAACACAGTCTATATAAAACAAAAAAAACTTTGTTAAATCTAGTCTCAGTCATAGAAATTTTGGCTGTTTCGGTCATTTCAACTAATGACCTCAGTTTAAACTTTCAAAAAATTAAATTTTAGAAGTGAAATTGACTGCTTTGAAGTTTACTGTCGCTAGAATATTAACTAGCATGGTTACCGAGGGGTTTCCTGGTAGTGAACGGGAACTGTAGTCCATTTCCATCATTGTAGGCGTCCATGACGAAAATGAGAACGGTGCGATCCTCATTCTTGTTCCGACTTCGTGCGAGCCCAAGAAATTATGTTCCATATTTTAGACCCAAAGAAAAGCTCTGCGAGCAACGAAGCTCAACAAAGTTTTGCGAAGGAAACTAAATCATGCGCGCCTTTGAGCGTTCAAAAGCTGCGGATGGCCTTTGTTTTATTGATTTTTTATTGTAATTAATGTTCTAGGATCGCAGTGGTGACTTAGTGTTTCCGTTTTTAACGTCGAACACAATGCAGAAACTTTGTTAATTTTCATTTGGCACTCGACTTAATCCTCCAGGTTTGAGTTGAGCGCCAAACCGACAAAATGTAAGCACATTCGAAATGGGAGCACATGCGAGCACAAAGAAGCGCCATTTGATCGCAGAAAATCGGCGAGTGACTCTTTTTTTAAAAGACCGACTTCTTTTTCATACTTTTGTCTCGAAGTGACAGTTTTCATTATGACAAAAAAATCCACCTAAAGCAACCGGCTTACAAAGACAAATTTACGCCAAAATACGAGGGCTTACACCTGTTGGGTTAAAATAATTTTTTTCTTTAAAATTTTTTTGAGCTATCTAACATTTTGAAACTCGATACTCTTCGACGCTTAAGCACTGCAAAAAAACAAATAAAACTGAATTAACCATCAAACAACGTTATTTGATTCATTTGATTGGATTAGACGCAATAAAAAAAAATAAAAATATTTAATTCAAACGGTCGTTTTGGTCTTAAAAGAGCATTCGTGGCTCCAAAGATTTTGTGACCCCTAAGTCTTTTTTATCAACCTGTTTCGATCAAACCAAAATTTTTTGTTATAGTCGGATATATAATGTTCGCACAATAGCTAAATTGGGTATGATACAACCCTTATTAATTTTTCCTTAAGTCAGCTCTGTCACAACATGGTCTCTTTGGTGGAGACAAAAACATGTTGAAACAAAAAAAATGTCTTTAACAAGTTTTTAATCTAACCAACATTTTAAACCTCAAAAAAATCTAGGACAACAAATAACTTACGCACATGTAAGAACAGACATAGTTATAAAGCTACTCAATATGAGTCAATAAACCAAAATTTATTTCATCTGAAGTTTATTCTACCGGATAAGGCAGAGAAGCAATAAAAAAATAGATCAAAATGGATTTGGAAAAAAACTTTAGCCATCTTAAGAAACAAATTTCTATTAAAAATAAATTTTAAATGTATCAAATGGTGCCTGAGACAACCAAATGATCTAAGTTATTTTATTGACCAGTTTCTTAATACTAAAATTGACTATATTCTGATTAGAGAACGCTCGCTAATCGTAAGCATAAAATTTACAAGAAAATGGTACGCCTTTGTGAACACCAGTAAATTTTTCTGTAATTTGTTTTTTGAGTCGAACGGATCACGTCAAGAAAATCGCGGAACATTGTTTTTTCTCAAACGAAATCAAAAACTTTCACAATATTCCATCCAATTTGGTAAAGTTTCGAAATTTAGCATTGGTGGCTCTATCGATTTTTTCAATATAGTAATTTAATAAGCTTGTTTCGACCTAAACCATTACGAGGCCAAGATGTGCAACGGATAAGTGCACAATTTTGTGTCTGTGTGTTTCTGGATTCTAGAGACAAGTCTTTAAACATGGTAAAATTTTATCGGAACGATCAAAGAGATTGACAGAACAATAGACGAACAAAGGGAGCGTCTTTTTTGCGAAATCCGCTTACAATTCCCAATATACAGTTTGGCCTCGTAATGAAAGTTTTTTTGTTTTAGACAGACCCAAATTTGAAAAGATATAACACTCTCCGGTTTGAGACTATTCTTTAAACTTTTTTTGTTGAAGCTTGTTTAAACATTGTTTTCATGATTGAGTCGACCAAGTTGTAGCATCCTTCGGTTAAACTGAGTCAAATATGTTGTTTTCAGCCAACTGATGTTGGATTCTTTCTTTAAGGTTGTCTATAAAAAAGCATGTCCTATAATTTCCATTTTTTCCATACAAAAAATGTTTGCGAATTTTATCAATTTTGTTTGCAGGTAAATTGATGAAACTTATTGCTGTTTTTTGCTCAATGAAGACCGTTTACTTGTCAAAAATTTATTTTCTTTGCATGCAAATTTTATTTATACGCATTTTCTTACACAAAACTCTACAGCTGAAAAAAAAAATTTTTAATAATAATTTTAGTCGCTGAACTAGTTTGTCAAAAATAATTTCCAAAAAAATAATTGCGCAAATTTCACAGAAAACTGATTGAATATTTTTTCTTCAATACGCTATCAAAATTTCGATTTTCGAAATATAAAAATTTGCCTTTTGAATTAATCATAATTACAATTTGGATCACGCAATCGATTATAGTCTTTTGTGCTCCATTATGTTTACAGAAATTAAGCCGATATAATCCAATTTATTAGTTGAGAAAAGATTTTTTTTCTGTATAATTATTTTCAAACTTTATTCAAATTTTCAGCTTTTTCTGTACTACGCAGTTCTACTCGACTTTTAAACTTACTCAAAGTTTATTAACGTTTGTGAAACAAAACGCCTGACGATTTTAAAAGAACCTTCTTCTCATTTTTTACAACCAAATCGAACACTTTCCCTAAGACTTATCCCCTCCTACCTTATTACCCTCCCACATCTCCCCCCCCCCTCCCCTCCCCCCCCCCCCTCCGCCCTAACTCATACTGTCATACTAACCCCTGCCCCTCCTCTAGATACTTGCCACCTCCCTCAAACTAACACTTCTCACATAAAACTTCTCTTAACCTCCTCTACTGATATGTTCTTCAGCCCAAGATAACAGCACCGCAAGATTGGGAGGCCTAAATGCGTAAATGCGTCTAGGCGATGTGAAGAGAGAGAGAGAGAGAGGAGAGAGAGAGAGAGGGAGGGAGAGAGAGAGGGTGTAAGTATGTGTATATGTGTAAGGGTAGAAGACGAATAGAAGAAGACACGTAGAAATACAACAATACAGCGTTTTTTTACAAGCCAAATATCAAAATCAATTTAACGATTGAAGCGATCACGTTTTGAATAAAAACGGATTTTTTGGAAAAACCAGACTCTTGCTTTAAAAATGATAGAATATGTTATAAACTATTATAAAGCATCATAATCAGGGGCGGATACTTCAAAATTTAGTCGACCGTTTTTTTAAGTCGACGAAATTGGATTTCTGAGTTCTCCCAAATCACTATAAAGACCCTATTTTTAGCTAAAATTTTTGCGCCGCAGGCAAATTTAAAAAAAAAACACCAAAAATGGCGTTTAAGGCCATTTTGACTAAAAAATTTTGCGCGCTCCCCCTCAAAAGTTGTATATATTAGTGCCCAAGGCGCCTCTAAAAAGTTTAGGGTCAGTGAGCCAAAAATTGATATCAATATCAAAAAGTACAAATGGGGGACCCTTTGGCTCGCCAGGGGGTCGAAATCCTGAAGAGGCTAGTTTCCCCCCCCCCCCCCCCCCCCTAAATCCGCTACTGATCATAATCAATTATAAAGAGTTATTTTTATGTCTGTTTTCTTTAATTTATAAGCGATTATTAATTTATTAATCTTTTGTAATAGATTTTAGAGTTTTTAGTGACAGACCATGAAAATCCATTTGAATCGATTCTGATTCTGGGACTTTCATTGCAGGATGTTTTCCATTGAAAATGTAGGAAAATGCATGTTCATTGTTAGAGCCTGCACCAGTCAATTGGCGTTTTCCCGTTCTTTGTCAAGAAATCATTTGCTGGCTTGAAAAAAGGATCCCCACCCACGAAGTTTCCATGTGTGTTTATAGGAGAAGGGTGGGGTCCTTTGATGATTTTGTGCATGCTTTTGCTTTCGTCCACTTTTCTTCCTTTTTGTTGGGCGGCCTTCCCCCATAAAATAAACACAACGTTTTCCATTTTCTCACTCACGAGTTCAATCACAGCATCTGTGAAGTTTTCCCATGCATCTTTTTTGAAAAGATTTTGATGACTTCCTATTTTTTTGGCTTCGACAGTCAGAACAGAATTTAACAGGAGCACACCTAAAAGGCTACTTCTGTAAGTTCCATCGCTAAATATATCATATTGATGGTTAAAAAAAATATAAGAAGTACTTTTGTCTTAACTTGTTTTCAACTCGTGGCGCGCGCAGTAGTTTTTGGGACTGGAGGATGGACTCAGGGGCGGATGTAGATTTTTCTTCAATGAGGTGGGGGTGGATTTTCAAAAAAATTTCCAAATTTTTTTACGGTCGACAAAATTGATTTTCTGAGCACTCCCAGTACTCGCTATGAAGACCCTAGGTCGACAAAAGACAAAAAAGAAATATTGGGCATTTTTTGGAACAGTTTGATCAAAAGAATTGCTTTTTTCGGCGCGCCCTCACATCCAAAATTATTATATATTGGTCCCAAAGGCGCTTTAAAATCACTGAGATGGGTGGGATGAAGGGAGGCGTCCGCATACCCTCTAAATTCGTTCATGGATGGAATAGTCAGGTCTCGGAATATAATACTCATATGAAGGACACAATAAGTTAAAAAATATCGGTTGAAAAAATACCAACTCTTTTCTTAACTATGACATCATGAAGCTTTCAGCTCCTCCAAAACTCCAAATTTATATAGATTTATTAACAGGAAATGTTTCAGCAAAAATGATTATTGGCAAAAAAAACGGCTGCTTTTGCGTTCTTGTGGAAAGTTTTTTGCACTAAGGCTCATTTGCTTTGGCACACGCTTCGCATTCAAAATTAGCATGTATTGGCATCAAAGGCACCCCTGCTCTTCAAAAAACCCTTTAGCCAGATGTGGCTGTCGAAGAAAATTTATGAAACCGGAGCTCGTTGGAAAACTATGGTAAGGAGGAGGCTCGGAACGTTCGCGCAACCGGCACGCTTACGTTTTCAACTCATGTCTATATGTTGTCTGCTTAAATTGTAACAATTTTGAATGATAAACTAGCAAAAAAAACTAACCTTGTTTCGCCCACGATGACAAATCACAATGATTTGGTTCTTTGAACTCTGGATATTCCTGTTTCAACTTGGCGAAAATGTTCCGCAAACTGCCTGGAATCTTCCCACTAGAGTTTTTATTCACACTGAAGCACAGCCCGTCAGCTTGTCCCGGGGTGGGGTAAGGATCCTGTCCGATAATCACAACCTTGACCGACTTCAGAGGGCAAAGGTGTGACCATCGGAAAATATCCTTCATTTTCGGCTCAATTTTTCCCTCCGTCTTGTATTCTTCTTTGAGGAATGTTTCGAGTTCTTCGAAGACCGGTTTATCAAATTCGTCCTTAAGATGTTCGAGCCATGATGGTTCGATCAAGCTACGGAATGGCTTGTCCATTAAAAACGAGAAAGAGAATGCTGCTAGGTTGATAACATTCAGTTGGTTAGAACTATACGTCGTTCTCAGTTTAATGAAATGTAACAGTTTGTTACGGAACATCACAAGAATAAACAAGCAAAAAATTTTATCGGTTTTAACTTGCTCAAATTGTGGCCACAGAACAATAAGCCACTTTTTAAGCCTACGTAACGAATTTACCATTTTATTTCTGAGAAATAAGCTTTATGAAGCAGAAAAAGTTTTCAATGATGACTGAGACTGCAAAAATACTGAAGAATAAAAATGACTCAAATTAGCACAACAAAACTTTGCAATACAGTGACTACATTGCCTAAAAGTAAGAGCGCTTGATATCAGTTGTTTTATGTGTATCGACTCCTTCGGGGGATTCGAGATCCCCTAAACACTCAAATATATACATATACTGAATGGCAAACTATTTTTTATCTGACTGTGGCACGGCAGTCAAGATCATATCTAGCCAACAATTAGATGCATACTAATTGGAATCTCACTTAAGGTCAAGGTCAGGACAGGTCTCTCACGACCACTACTCATGAAATGTAACTAGTTTCACTCTATCTGATACCGTTGAAAGATTACAGTATTGTCATTCTTTATTTTAAGTAACTAATTCATTCATCCAATTTCCAATTCAAACATTTACAATCAGTTTTATTTAATTAGTTATTTGTTAGATAGTTTGACATTTCAGACATTTTAATTTTTAGCAATTAATATTAGGGAACATTGCGACCCTAAGGATCTCTTAGTCAATCCCGCGGAGATCTTTGATGACCCTTCTCCCAGACCGGAAAGGATTCCAGATAGAGGAAACGAAAATGAAAGAAACACTAGGGTCGCAAGAGACCAAGCAGAAATCAGATAAGTAAACGAAATTAATACAGAAAGGAGAAAGAAACGTCCCGAGTTAGGACAAAACGTTTTATATCACGAAGCGAACAAACGAGTCAAATCACGATTATTCTTTGCCTTAGGAACTGAAGGTATGAAACGCTTTCTCCACATTTCCCCCATACTATTTTCTCTGATATTAATTTCAAAGACTTTTTCGCCAATCGCGAAGTTTTATTCAAAAACGAAAAGAACTTTATAGTCGAACGCATGCACCTAAACAGCGCCAACCAAGTGGACCGGGAAGGACTAGAATCAAATTTCTTAAGAATCTCGGGTCATTCAGCGAAGTTAAGACTCTCAGGTCCTTCAGGTCTTTTTATTGCGAACTTGAAATTCAAAAACAATCAGAAAGAATTTTGTATCCACCCAGGAAGTACTCCGGAGGAAACGTTTAGATCCGCATTGTTACAAGAAACAGGGTATGCAACGGCATCTACATAACAAAAACAACTGGGAAACAACATCAATTCAATTTTTCAAATCAGAACACCAATAATCCACTCAGGGTCAAACAGAAATCTACAAAATCAGTTCAGAACAAAAACCTACAAAATAGAATAGATCGTGAAAAAAACCAGAATCCATCTTTCGGAAAATTGAACAGACCAGCCGATAATCAGAGAGCATGTTTTTTTTTGCGGTAAGAATTATTCACCCAATCATAAATCATCATGCCCAGCTAGGGGCGTAATCTGTAAATCATGTCATAGAAAGGAAATTTTTTTAGATGCTGTAACTCAACTAAGAAAATAAAAAAGGTAGACAACGACTCAGATTCTACAGTAGAAGAAGATACCAATTTTATAACGTCGGACATCGAATCCGATTGTGGAGTCCTGAAAAATTCAGATATCAAATCTCAACACTCTAACTCAAATTTTCTTTGGGGGATAACTTATCTCCCTCGGTACAATTGATATCAAACCCAAAATTATTTTAAATCAGAAAATTTCACCATCTGGAAAACTCAAAAGCCTCCAAGTTACCTTTGGAATAAAAAACACAGCAGACTTCCTTTTAAGGACAGTAAAAATGTTAAAATGTACCCAAGTTCTTCACTTCCTATTGACAAATCATACGTAGATTATAATCACAAACCGATAGAATTGTTTCGATAGCTAGTAACATGCATAAAATGAATAGGATGGAAATTCAAATCAGCCAAGTTCCTAATTTCAGAAAACAGGACCAGATGTTTGTTAAAACTAGATCTACAAGGTGCAATGGGGGTCAAAACAGCCCAATTCGGCTAGAAGTCGAAGAAAACAACCTGGCGGCGAACTCTTTTTATTAAAAAAAAATACGCCAACAAATACAAAGATATATTTGCGAGACTAAGTAGATCAAAAATCATCGCCCACACACAGTTTTTAAACAACCACTTATTCAATTGAGAAGGGTCGGATAGTACCGAGACAAATACAAAAGAAAGTTGGAGAGGAAATCAAGCGCCTTATTGAAGAAGGTTATTTTCCAGCAATTCCACCCAACCAGATTTTTCTAAATTAATTTATGCACAAACGGTAGAGGGCGACCGACTATTTACATATATTTCCGCCAAAACAAATGCAAAGATGCAAAGATGCAAGGAGGCTCACACTCTCAACCAATCAACTCCCCTCAATGTATTTCATGTACAACCACTAGAACGCAAAAATTCATACGTATTGCCCGCCATTTCTCGCAACCAATCAGAAGCAATAAACAATCCAGCGGAGATCTCATCCAAATCTCACTTTAATTTTGGCAAATCTTCGCAACTGTTAACAACCAACAAATATCAACCAATCAAATCGATCCAAATAAGTTCTAACCAAAACATCCCTTTTTCAGATCTGTTGTCCAATAAATCAAGAGAATCGTAACGGATGACAGTTTCGAACGACTCCTCATCGATGTAGTACCCATCCCAGAGGTCCTCTTTGTGAGAACAAGATCAAGGAGAAGAGCAGGGACAATAAGGGAAGAGAAACCCACACAAAAGAGATGGAGATCCAGACTGACAATCAGATACGCCCAAATTCTGGCAGACCTAAGATTGAAAATAGGAAAGATCGCAACCACACAGAGGAAGAAGGCCCAAGTAAACAGAATAAACGCATCTCTACCGAAGAAATTTGTAGATGAAGATAGGAATGGGTTCCAAGATTGACAGGTATTCTCGATGCGGACATCATGTCTGAACTGGTCATTGAGGACCCAACCTACCTACTCATGAAACAAGCGATCCTCAGCAAGGACTATGCGGGATTTGCGAGAATAGATCAATACTACAAAACGTTTTGAAACGCGGCAGCAACCGTTGGCGGCTGCACCATTATCGACGATCACTATCCCTTCAAAAATCAGTGATATCGAGACTACACGGATGGCAGCCTGGTCAGGAAGCCATGGTGGATGCGGCCCAATAAATTTGGTGGCGTAGATATAACTGAGTCATCGTCAGAATGTGCAAGGAATGCAAGGAGTGTGAATTAATCGGTAAGAACTTGAAATCCATGAACAAGTTTATATCATCGAAACTTCTTCCGTTCTTGAATGTAGCTAAGCAAGAAATTCAACTAGATTATGCGGGACCATTTTTGGATAAAGCAGGGGGAAATATACATCCTGGTCGCTACGACCGCTATTCTAATTATAGAATAAAACTAGATCAACCGGAGCCAAAAAGATCTTGAATAATTTAAAGGACTATATCGCCATTCGCTCTATTCCATAAAAGACTAGAACAGACCAATATTCGGCTTCAAAAATAATGCAGTTAACATTTTCTGCGGCTCTTTGGAAATAAAACACATTTTCTGCCCAATAGGCGATTACTGAGGTTGCGGCCTAGTTGAAAGGAGTATTCAGACTTTCAAAAGGAAGTTAGAAAGATGCAACTGGAGATCAAATTCGAGGATATAGAAACTGAATTAAAAACCATCATAGAGGACATAAAAGTCAACTAAAACAGTGTCTTTGATTTTTCGCCTTTCGAGCTATATTTTGGAAGAAAACCGATTTCCGAATATTCGTTAATGTCCGAAAATTTAAAATCCAATTTAAGTTTAGACTCGAGTAACCTAAAAAGAGACGTGCTAACCGTCAAGCAGAGAAAGAAGAACTGTGACAGCAGATCAGGAATGAAGATCACAAGGAAAGGGTCCAGTAGTCCAGAAGTCGCACCGAGACTCAGAGGTCCACTACATCAATTTCAGAGACACCGCAATATCAGGCCCTAAAGAGGTTAGTTAAGTCAGCTGGTGAATGAATGACGTTGAAGAAAACACTCACTCAGGAACAGTAGGCAGAAGCTTTGAAGACATTGACGGACAGGAACCAGATATTGGCAATATCCCTTAGGAGTAATCTCATCTCGGAAACCCTGAGATTCAGATCTGACATCCCAAAACCGACAAGTTCTGAATTGCAGAGTAATCTTCATAATTTTTTACTTTCGGACCCGGCTAAAAAAGGGAGGTTTCATATACTTTTTTCTGAGATCTGGCAGAGAGTTTTTCAGACCTTCCAATGAGCATAATTCAAAGTTATCCGGAAAAACCATATGGCAATTAAGTTGAAAACTAATTCTCTTTCAAGCAAACAAAGCTCCTCAGAACAAACTACGCAGAAAATGACCAAGAGAACTAGAGTACAGGACAGCACAACGACCTCAGAAGACGATCTAGCCCCACTCTGCCCTCAGCCAAAGAAACTGAGAACAAAGACGTCTTTCATATCGCCATCCTAAAACTGCTTGCTCCTCTAAACAAATGACCAAAAATTGACCGAAAGAACATACACCACTGAGAAACCAACCTCTTCCGGAGCAGGACAGAGACCGTCTATCAAGCCAGTTGTGGAATTAACGTTATCTTCTTCAAGCGCAGGGGGGGGGGGTGATTCCACCCACAATTGTAAACTCATCACCTACCACAGCTCAGACTGGTCCATCGGCCCACGCCGGTACTTTAGAACATCACGCTACGGCAGAAAAGTCCTAACAATCGTAATCCAACCTGAAACAAAAGCAAAAAGCAAGCCGAAAAGGAACAGGAATAACAAACTTGAAGCAAAACTCAAAACAAATAACGACAACCGCATAAGATGCGCCTACGAGCTTAAAATCGAATCAAAAGGTTCCAGAAACACAGGAATTGATACCAGTTTTGTCGGAGTGAGATGACCAGAGCTCTCACATTTGCCAATCGCCACATCATTGTAAGATGAAGGTGTCCAAACAGAAGAAACAGAAAATGACTCCTTTCCCAGATACAGACGACATGGAGGACGACTCAAATTCTAACTCTTCGAGAACATTAGGAGGGTCGAAGAAACAAACACATTTCTACGGAAGCTCGATCATACATGCGGTGGAAGAAATCTCCCAGGGCCAAATCGTCTATCGGTCTCCCATAACGTCATCCATTGTAGAAAATTGTTCAGGGAGGATCTTTCATCTTCTCCAATTACACCGAAAAAAGTATTGAGTGTATTTAAAAGGTCATTTAAAAAGGATTAGAACAACAGCAAAAAAGCATTTGCAACTGAAAACTGAAACTCTTTATTTTGATAAGCAAACCAACAGTGCTCTTATTAAATTTGTCACATGAAGATACTCCAAATTTAAAAAGGGGGAAATGTGGTAGGCAGTCAAGGTCATATCAAGCCGACCATTAACTGTATACTGCTTGGTGAGTTTTTTAAGGTCAAGGCCGCGACAGGTCTCCTTCAACTACCACTCATGAAGTGTATTTAAGATCACTCTATCTAATACCGTTGAAAGATTACAGTATTTGTTATTCTTTTCTTTGTTTAACAAGTCCATTCAACTAATTTCCCCATCATTTACAATCAGTTTTATTCAATTAGTTGATAGTTAGATAGTTTTAAATTTCACTCTGACCAAATGATTGGTACTTTCCGCCAGATCTGGACAATTAAAAACACTCTTAATAGTTTTTGACGTCACGCTAACGTTAGATAGGTATATTTGAAGATAGCTTGACAATACTCTTATATCCATCATCGAAGGATATTTCACTGTTTTTTCAGACTACAAAAAACTGTTTATACTTAACGCAGCTTATAAAAAAAATCTGATCAGTTAATTTAAGATGGCTAAAAACTCGGTAAACCTAAAACCCGGTATACCTAAAAACTTGGTAACTCAAGAAGTGAAATTGTTGTTATTAACAAATGGTTATGACACTAACAGTTTCGGCAAGCAATTACCCCACTTTTGATGTTAATTTATGCAAAATGATGAGCAAAAACTTCTTGGGGGACGGGGAGGGGGCATTTAATCAGAAAACCAAAGAGGAAAGAAAATGAGTTAGGCGGTACGTGGAAGTTCGATAAACGAATCTTAAACTTTCTTTTTGGAGTCAACCTTCACGGCTGGTCTAATCGAAGCCATCGCCAGCGCTGTTTTAAAACTTCAAGCTTTCGGCCAGATACCTCGTGGTGTACAGTCCTCAAGTATCCACAAAAGATCGTATTTCTTGAGTTGTTCCTCCGGTTGAAACCAATCAGTCCTTGAGATGAAAACTGAAGATGTTTTTTTTGACCGAATCCAGTACTTCTGGATGTTTCGTGTGTAGCGGTTTCAACTAAGGCTGCTGAGGGGATGTAAACAAAACAACGACTCATCAAAAAAGATTTAAGTGTTAGAGGAACGTCTTCATGGATAACGCCGCTGACATAATTTTTTGGATGCAGGTTAAGTTCTGCCTACGTTTCTGCTGCAATATTCAGCAAAGCGTCGCTAGACAGTCTATCGGAGGTGGGGTCTTATTAACGCTCGTTTATTTTGAAAACGAGTCGTTTACACACCAACCAAATTCAGGGAGAGAAAAGAGGGTTAGAGGAGCACTAGACGTAGTGTACTTCTAGCTGTCCAGTTTGCACAATTGCTTTGAAACTGGTTTGCTCGGATTGTAAGTGCTTACGAGCGGCGATGAAACTGGTAGCATTATCCGATTGAAGCAGCTTTGATGTGCCTCTGCGATCAAATGATTGTTTAAAATCCGCCAAGCATTTGTCTGTAAAAAGGTTGTCCGTAGTTTCTAAGTGGACTGCGCGGGCAGAGAAGGTTGAATAGGCAGACGTAATTTTTTTTGGAAGAAGCCTTAGTAGCAAGGAAGAATGGCCCTAAGTATTCAATCTGAATAATTTTGTAAAAGAAGTTAATCAACTGAGAAATTGGTGCGCCGAGATGATAATTCAGCCGTATGAGGATTCAAACCTCAACCTTGCAGAGAAGGCAAGGATGTCGACGGCTTTGTCTAAGGAATCTTGAAACCAAAGCTGACGAAATGGAAATATTCAAATGAAAATTTAACTTTTTCTCTTTAGATTAATAAGGAGCGATTTTGAGGTTATTGATGTAGCGGACCAGTAATAGTCGAATCTGGTAAAATTCTGACCGCTTAATGAGGACTTGTAGATAATTCTTGGATATCGCAATCTGCTAACTTCCCTTATCTCTTCAAATGTTTCTACCTAAATCAAGAAAATTTGCCAGTCAAATTAGCTTATGTTAAAAAATTAGGATAAAACTCTTTGTTGATTAAGAGTGGATAACTTAAACTAAGACTAGATTAAGACTAAGGTTGAATAAGATTCCTACAAGTTAGTTGTAGGCTTTTATCTAAGACTAAATAAAAGACGGTGGTATCTATCTAAAGTAAAAGATGTTAAAAAGGTTGAATTAGTTTTCTGATGATTTGTTGCATATCACAAAAGATAGTGAACAAATTCCGAATCTACCAAAAGCCGTTGCGCTTTTAGCAGGTGTATTTAAATTAGTATGGTAAAGGTCATCGATCAGTATAGCTCAGAGGTTAAACGGTCAAACATTAAATAACACATTTTACATTCCCCGCGAAAATTTATCTATAACCTATTACTTTCGCCACGCAAAAGAAGTGTTTAGGCGCTGGGGTGAATGAGCCGGTAAGCTGGTCGGGCAAGACCCCACAGGTGGGCCTGATGGGCAAGAAGATTGTAATATAAAAAAGCACCGTGGACCATGATAGCATGTTTCATAATAACGAAAATTTAAATATAGCCCAATTACTTTCGCCACGCAAAAGAAATGTTTTGGCGCTGGGGTGGATGAGCCGGTAGGTTGGTCAGGGTAATGACCCCACAGAAGGGCCCGATTGTCAACAGGGTAGCACTATAATGGATAGGTCGAATATTTATCCAGTGGTGGCACCCAATGGGTGAGAGAAGAGTTTAGCAGCAGTGAAAGTGAGGTTATAAGGCTCAATTTAAAATTTTATAGTGTTACCAGAAATAACCTAATTTTAGCGTATTATGCCAGCACTAGGAGTTTATTTAGCTCTAAATGCGTTATAGTGTTACGCAGGGTTCGACAGTAAACAAAATACTAGGATACTAAAAGTTTGTTTTTAATGGAGTTTCTGAAAGTTTCTGAAAGTTTTTAATAGCAAATTGACTAATCCTCCTTACTTCTAATTCGCTTCCCGATTTGCAGCTTTGTTAATTGTCCATCTCCTTAACTCATCAAGCGTCATTGGCCGTCCTAAGAGTTTTATCGCCGAAATGATAGAGGTTGCTTCTATCATTGGGTAAGCTGGGGGAGTATTTGATGAACTAAATGTTGGATCGTCCGGATTTTTGTCTGTTAAATCGACTATACTGGTAAACACTCTCTCACCTAGCATCTTTGGAGGCTGTCTAGTTCGCATGGGTCTGGTGTTCTGTCGTGTGTAGATCTCAGGCAGTTTCTTCGAGGGCGGTGATTTCACCGGAGATGACGCTTTCCTCTTGGCTGTACCGGACAGTTTCGGTTTTTTATTGATAAAGTCAGGGTATAATTGCTGATTTTCCGCCTCCGCCATGGCGATTGGCTCGACACTCTTCTCGGTAGGTTCCCCTCCAGGATTCTCCGGAAGAAACGGCGTTTCTTGATTCACTTGTTCGGCCTGCTCATAAGTGTCCAGGAAAACCGGAAGAGTTTCTCTGGAGCTATTCATGGCCGCGTTCCGCCTCGCTATATCAAGCTCTTCAAATTTCGACTGGAGGTTCCTTTCCTTTTGCATCGCTCTTGAACTTTTAAACCCGACATTTCTCTGCGGTTTCGCAGTCTTCCTCAGTCCTTTTGTTGCGTAGAATTCAACTAATTGGTCTCGTTTTCTCGGGCTGGGTTTCTTCTGAGTGGGTTGTTTTTTGATAGCTAAATCAGATTTACGTATTACTTTACCATTTTTTAAGGTAACTGTGTGGTCTGACTCCCTTACAATTTCATCCTTGAGCACTCTATAGAATGGTTCACTCTTCGATCTATCTTAGACTTTTCGAGAAATAGTGGTCTTACCCGGCGGGTTGTTCAATACTGAGTCCTTTATGCCCAAGGCATCTCGTTTTTCTGCCCGTAAGAGCACTTTTACTGGGGAGCCAGCGATGGTTGGGACGTATCTCACTGCATTGGAGATATCATCAGAGGATGAGGAGTTTTCGTCTACGTCTCCGTCTTCTATATCGTCAGGGGCGTCCCTCCCAGTCGTGTCTTCGTTCTCGGCTCATGAGTTTTCTGCCCTTATCTATGCATAACAAAGTTTTGTTCCAATCAAGGTTATTTGAAGAGGGTGACTTGACTAGATTATGCCAGATGGTATTTGGGGATCTACCGAAGTGTGCTTCGAAGGGAGAACAGTTAAGCGACTGTTGAGTTACCGTTCTTAGGCATTTTATTATTTTCAGAAGTGCAGATTCTAGCGATGGTTTTGGGCGATGGTTTTGCCATAACCAAGAGCCTTTCCTTAATGGTTCTGATTAAGCGCTCAACTAATCCAATGGCTCTATTGTCACCCACTGGGCTAAATATCACCTTTATGTTATGTTCATGACAGAATTCTCTGACTTCCTTGGAGATAAAACCAGATACCTGATCTGTTCTAATGGTTCTAGGTATCCCGTGTAGAGCTATGTATTTACTAAGGAAGTTTATGATGGATTTTGCCGATGTGCTGGATGTTATTTGAGCCGATGGGAATTTTGAAAATCTATCCACATATACCAATATGTATTTTTTTGTTCCCCATACTAAAGGTAACGGACCGGCGAAATCTAATTCCATTTCTTGGTTTGGTTCTTCGACCGTTGGGAGTTTCCCTAGGGTATTATGGTTTGAAAGAGGTTTCAAGTTTTTACCTGCTTTAACGCACTCAAAACAGTTGTCGCCGTGGACATGGATTTCGCGATAAATTTTCGGCCACCAGATGTATTGAGTTGCCAGACTTTTCATTGCGAACTGGCCAGGGTGAGCTTCATGTAACCGGTGGAGCATTGTTGATCTTAGGCATGCTGGGATAACTAATCGATTGACCCGATAAAGACATCCTCCGCTGACGTGTAGGTATTTTAAGTACGATTTATAGTAATTTCCCAATTGTAAAATATCTTGTTTGCGATCTTCCTCAATTGCTTTAAATATCTTTTTCAGAACTAGATCTTGTTTTGATAATAGGGACATAAATTTTGAATCAAATATTTCTGGCCAAGAGAAAGGGAATATGTTGACTGTTTTCTTCTTAATAGGTGATCTTTTTACGGGGTTATCCGACGGGTTACTGGTACTTGGTGTTAGAGTGTCCATGTTTTCATTTGTAGTAAGTTCTTTCTATTGGTTAGGTTCTAATTGTTCGGCCATATCTTTCAGGATGTTAAAATTTGTAAAAAAAAAATTCGTTTATTTCGCGAGATGAATCACAATCTTCCGTACGCGAGTGAGAGTTTTGGCACACTGAAATGTTAGAATAGTTAGCTATAGCTTGGAAAGTTTCTGCGGCCTTAGCAACGCGTTTCTCACGTTCTATTTCTTGGCAGGTCATATGATCTGTCGACTGGCCAATCGTGTTGCAGAAAGTGACGTCATGTGCTAAGAAATGTTGGGAGAATTTATTTCTTATTTGCGACCACAAATTTCTCGGCATTAGATGATCAAAACCTAGGAGTGCACTAATCTGATTTACCGATGCGATAACAAATTTTTCATCATCCAGAGAAACTGGTACGGGTTCACCCGATGGGTGTCGGGATATATAATCAACGAATCCCATATCTTTACCGGGTAAATGTTCGACAATAAAGTCGAATGGTAGTAATTTGTCCGCCCAACGGGTGAGACGTGATTGGGCCGTTTCAGTATATTTGTCATCTTTCAGAGCTCCTATTAAGGCTTTGTGGTCTGTTAAAATTGAGAATTGTTTGCCCAATAGGTAATTTTTGAAATGGTCTAATGCACACACTAGTCCCAGCAATTCGAGTTCATTGGTGCTGTATTTTAATTCGGCTATGTTCAAAAATCTGCTTGCGAACGCTACAGTCTTTCAATTCCCCCGATGGTCTTGTTCGATGGACGCGCCCAATCCTAAATGTGAGGTATCGCATTTCACTCGAGTGTTCAGTTTTACATCGAAATGATGATTCGTCACCGTGTTGCAAATTTCTTTCTTAATTTTTTCAAACGCTTCAGTGTGTAATTTGGACCACTTAAATGGTTTATTTTTCTGCATAAGTTCTCTAAACGGTGTTGATAAGGACGCTAAATTTGGTATGAACTTGTTGAATTGGTTAATCGATCCCATTAGTGATCTAATATCTTTTATGCAGTTTGGTTCTTTCAGATTTCTGATTGCGTCAGATTTGTGTATTAATGGTGTCGTCCCTTTTGCGTCGATTTTAAATCCCAACCATTCTATGTTGTGAGTTAAGAATGTGCATTTTTCCCATTTTATGGCTAATCCCTCTTCATCAAGCGTTTTTAAAACGTTAATAACTAGCTTTTTGTGTTCATCCTCGCTACCCACGGTGGCGATTAAGATGTCGTCGAGGTAACAATTGGTATTTTGTAGTTTTTCCGTCAAACGGTCCATTATGCGTTGAAATTCATTAGACATATCGCCTAGTCCACAAAATCCGGTTTTAAAACGGTAGGAACCCGTTACTTCACCCCCCACGATAATGAAATTACATTGATTACTTGCCTTTTTAGAAAGCGGTCTTTGACTGTAAGCGTACTTTAGATCAATCGATGAGAACCAGATGTTTCTTTCGTCGTGACCGCTAATCGTAACTGCTACGTTATCAATTAATTCGAATAGGTTCGGCATTTGATATCTATTACGAAATATCTGTTTGTTCAATAATTTCGAGTTTAATGCTAATTTAATTGATCCGTCCCTTTTAGCTGTAATTACGATAGGGGAGATGAAACAATCTTCAGAGCATCTAGACAGTTTTTCAATGTGCTCGTCTCTTAGTAATTGGTCAATACATAATTTGACTTTAGGGAGAAGATGGATCGGAATACGTTTACCCTTCACCTGTATCGGCTTTATTGCCTGTATCACCTGTATCGAAGTTCTTTGATCTACCGGTTCTTTTTATGAGGTCTGAAAAATGTTTTGATATGTATATTTTAAACTCACTTTGAGATGGTGTCTCTTGGTTTTGGTCTTGTTTGCTATACGATGCAAATCTTATTTGGTTGACGTCTATCCCGATGGGTGATCCTTTCTGATTTTTCCATGACTTATGCCCATTGGGTGGAGGTTGTTTCTGGAATACTACTATTCCCAGATTCGGTAAAATATCGTTTCCGAGTAGGTTTCTTTCAGCCCCTTCGGTGATGAAGCGTTTTTGGTCGCGAGCCTCCCAGCCCTTCGATTGGATTCTCACCCGAACTCTTCCAATAAGGTTGATTGTACTCCCGAAGCCCTGGTATGCTTTCTTTGTTATTTCATCCACCGGTTCTAGCTTTAAAAATCTATCTCGTATCTTCAGTTCATGTAGTAAGTCTTTTTCCATGAATGAAACTGGGCTTGCTGAGTCAATTTGAATTTCAGTACAGTAAGGGTTGAAATTTCCCAGAGATACCTTTAGTGTCTTTTTTAGTTCTAGTCCTTCGTGGTTGAATACTGCTCTCACTCCACGTTCTATCTTGTCTTCTACTGCATTTATTTGGCTATCCGTGTCTCACCACTAGAACTAAAAAATCGTCTAAGTTGACTTCAAATTCGGGATTTTCCTGCGGGTTGGCCCGGGTATTTTCGTTTTCCTGGGGTACTTGATTCTGTTCAACGATGTTTGTTTGTGTCCTTGCTGGACTCCTGCAATGTTTAGCAAAATGACCTTTGCGTCCGCACGTATTGCAATTTCTGTCTCTGGCAGGGCATGTGGTTAAATGTCCTTTTTTGAATTGCTGACCACAGTTGCGGCATTTGTTATTTTCGACGATGTTTAAGGTTGGTTCGTTCTTTATGTATTGTGGTCTCGGTCCCGCATTATAAGTTGGGAATTTTAGGTACTGTTGATGGATTTTAGTGCCTTTCTCGTGAACTAATACATAGGATAGTACATTTTCTGGGGTCAAGTATTCTATACATAGTTTCTTCTGAATCTCGACGTTTCTCATATTTGTGATGAAAATGTCTCTGACTAATTTTGACTCGAGTTCCCCCAGTTTACAATTTTTTGCCAGTTCAGAAAGTGTTTCGTGGAATTTTTCTAAAGACTCGTGTTATTTCTGTCTTCGGCCAAAAATTTAAATCTTTCGTATGTTAAGTTTGTAGTGATCGTACAGGTAGTCTTCAATAATTGCCAGAATTCTGCAAAACTATTATCCAGTAATCTTTTCCCAAGATTTTTATGTAAGAAGCATTTCTGTCCTTCTTTTTCGAGTGCTAGGTATAACTGTGATTTTAGTTTCTTGTCAATGTCTCCGATTTGGAGTCCTCTGAATTTTGCGTTGTCTTCTGCCCTTCTCCTTCTCAATTCTTCGTTGTGGTTTTGTACAGCTATTCGGTGGTGTTCTTCTTTTTCGGCCCGACGGGCTTGATCATCGGACGGGTCCGGTGGTTCTGCCGTAGGGTATACTAGTTCATTTCTTACCGGTGGGTTAATTACGTCTTCGATGTCTACGGAATCTTTCGCGATAATTGTCAATTGAAACTTTTCCGACCACTTTTCCCAGTCGTGTTGATTTTCATTCGATGAGTTGTTCCAAAAAAACTCTAGTCCTCGTAGGTTCGACTCGTTTGACTGCGCCATGTTAAAAAATTAGGATAAAACTCGTTGTTGATTAAGAGTGGATAACTTAAACTAGGACTAGATTAAGACTAAGGTTGAATAAGATTCCTACAAGTTAGTTGTAGGCTTTTATCTAAGACTAAATAAACGGTGGTATCTATCTAAAGTAAAAGATGTTAAAAAGGTTGAATTAATTTTCTGATGATTTGTTGCATATCACAAAAGATAGTGAACAAATTCCAAATCTACCAAAAGCCGTTGCGCTTTTGGCAGGTGTATTTAAACTAGTATGGTAAAGGTCATCGATCAGTATAGCTCAGAGGTTAAACGGTCAAACATTAAATAACACATTTTACAGCTTATATAAATGAAGCACACTCTGTTGATGTTGGATACATTGGCTGTGTCAAAACTCAACGCTTCAACTCTAAAGATTTAGTTACCGTATTGTTTCATTGTCTTGGTTACCATAGAGTCGAACTGAGTGTTTTGAAATTTTTGGTTTTGCAGTTGAAGCGGCTTTCTGTGAGTGCAGAGATTAATGATTCTTTCCTCCGCAGTTAGTGATGAAAAGTTGTTTGACCGAAGTACGTTTTTAAATTGTGTTGACTAAACCATTTAAAGCATAGTTCATGTTCTTTTACTGAACAAAAAGTGATTTTCGTCGCTGCACCCAAATTTCGCTCACAGTTTTGGCTTGGGTTCCAAACAAACTGATTAGGTATCACTTCTTTTTTTTTCAGATTGAAGTTGCTTTTTTGCTTAATAACTTTGTCCCGCTTAGTTTAAAACTGACTGTGTTAAGTCCAGGTTTTCGCTTCCTTCTGAGTAACTGTTTAGATGATGCGTGCATTGGTATGTAGGCTATTGCAGTTCCTACTGCACGCAGTATGCTCCTCATTTCATTAGTTAGCTCACTGAGGGTTTCGATCGAGCAAGTATTATCAAGTTGTCAGAGACAAGGTCCACTGTACAGTACGATGATTTCAGAGTTGTGCACTACTTTTCGTTAAAAAGCAGCGTTTTTGATGTTCGGTTACAATTATTATGTTTAACGTTTCAACTTTCTTAATGAAAACTGATACTACGCCCTTGGGGTTACAGAGCCTACTCAATATTTCTGGGATTGTCTGTTCCTACTATTAAGAATTATTCCGTTGCTCTTCATCAAGAATTTAGTTTTCAGGTACATATGAAAGGTACGGAGGTGTTTATTCTCAACTCGCTTGCAACTGTAAGAAAACTATATAGGTATTGACGGCTGGCATCTGATATTTGTGTACGAATGGTTGTTACAAATGGTAAAAGCAAATGCTGCTTGTAGAGTGGAGCACCTGTATTGCAGAAGCCCGCAAAAATTGAATGTTTGCAGGTCTGCATTAGGCGAGAATAGTCTGAAATCAGTTGCTGAACTAATTAGAACACCAATGAGTGCCTCAGCAGATTTTAGTGGAGACAAAAGGCTGTATTGAAAAGAAGCGTCTAGTCTATGCAATCAAACTGTAATTAGAGATTCAACAACAGCAGCATTGATGACGACAACGGTCAAATTGTCAGCAGTACTCAAGCCGACTGGTTGAGCTGACTAAAACTTTCGTTAGCTGAGAGCCACGTCGCTTTAGAAGGCCTAATAAAAAATTGGAAGATCTCACATCGTTTTTTGCATTCGTAATTTTGATGTAACGTTCAAACTGTCTTGGGTTTCCTGCGTTGAGCCTTATCGATATGTCAAAACAAGAGGCTACCTCCTGGAAACACAACCTAACATATTCGATTTTACTTGGCTAAGCGAATTGTCCCGCCAATTCCTCCTCGACCTTCTCGATTATACTGTAGCAGCGATTCCAATGGTTGAGTATTCGTTGTACTTTCAGTATCGTTGGAGTTTTGAGTAACTTTCAGTTTTGAGTGATTTCAGCTGAAAACTTTGAACTGCTTTATCCGGAGAAACACTCCGTCTTTGGCACCAAGGAATCTCGAAAAATTTTTTTTTTTGTTATTCAGTTTTTTTTCTTCGGAAAGTCTAATGTTTCTTAGCTCTGCTTTGTTTGAGCCGTTCTATAATTTAATTTTCAACTTAGTGGTTTAGTATGCAAGTTGTGTTTTATTTTTTACTAGCTCAAGATACAGTGATTGTTGTTATTTTTTTAAACTAAAGCTTATCAGGCTTTTAAATGATCTTTTAAACTTTGAAGTTGGTTGTTTATTTTTTGGCCTACCCTCATTTATCGAAGAGCTCGTCAATCAATGGAAAACGAAAAAACTATGGCTATGGCTCTGTGATGAAGTTTTGTTAGTTTTTTGAAGAGTTATAAGCTGTTTAGTTTTAAAAATTGAAAAAAACTACACCGTTTTCACACTTTCTAGACTATTTTGCGAGAAAATTTAGAATTAAAACTTTTTGTTTTGGGTTGTAGAGAGCGGTGAGTAAAATGGGTGGCTGAAAAGTTCGAACACTGCTTTGAAATAAAAGTCTTTGATTTTAGACATTTTCGGTGTTGAGCATTTTGTGTTTGGGTCATATTTTTTGTTGGTATAAGCTCTTGTCGTGATAATTTCCCTTCTCTTGTCAGTTTGCACAAAAATCGTGACCTTTTCTTCACAAGGCAAGGGTTCTTTGAGAAAAGCCCTGCCTGAGAAAGGCCATGAGTGATGTCGAACTGATGAATTAAAAGTTCCTTGATCTGTATAAAATACTTGGTGTGTCCTTGAATTTTGAAAGGTTAGGAAGCGACTTTGTAGTTTTTGATGGAGTTGGGCGCAATCATCTTTATTGAGCTGATTTCGCAATCATCTTTATCAGGACATTCTCTGAGGCATTCTGGCCCATTCTGTGGTTTAAGGTAGGTCTCTTCTGAAATAGGGTAGACCCGGCAAAAAACTAGTGAGAATGTGGTAAATCTGAATTCTGACGATGAGAGAGCCCCTGATAGTCTACCCCACCTCAGAAAAAAAGTCTACTCCAACTGAAAGAAGTGGGGTCCCACAGTACCTCATAAATCTGCCACAACCGAAAAGACACGTAACGACCTCCCTCAAAAAAAATTGATCGCTTTCAACCACATCAAAAAACCTGCAACAAAGTCATCTTCAAACCGTTTCATCATTCAAGGAAAGGTCGAATGTTCTACATTTCAAGAAACAATATTTCAAGAGCTCAATATCATCGAAGGCTCTGGTACAACAGTCTCCTTCAAGTATCTCTTCTCTTGTGAAAAAAAAGAAAAGCATTTCAGGCAAACTGTCAAGAAAAGTGACATTGTCAAAACAAGAGCCCACAGAAAACAAAAAACGCTCAAGTATTCAATCGAATTCCACTTCTCAAGGGCCAAACAACCCTCAGGTTTCATTGTGAGGAAAACAGCCCCCTTCTCGAAAGTCCCTAATTGGGAAACTCTCGACGCACACCTCCGTCAGCAGATTTACAAGGTCGTCGTCAGAGTTGAGAGGCACCCAATGGTCGTAGAATTTTGTGGCACCCAGTCGCCGTCAGAATTTCGATGCGTCCCATCTTCGACAGAATCGGGAAGCAACCTACTGTATTCAAAACTTTGAGGTATCCCATCATCGGCAGAGTCTCGAGGCACACCATCTTCGGCAGCGAGACAACTATTGTCGGCCAAATCTCGAGGCACCCCACGGTCGACAGAATCTCACTTGCAGATTCTTTCTTCTTCTTTTGGTCCAAAACTCATCTATATTTCTCAATCAACAAAAATTTGGGGACCGGGTTAATTTTGTGCATGCTCTGAAATCCGTAGTCGTGTTTTTATTTCCCCCCTTTTTTTAGTAAAATTTAGTAAAATTTAGTAATTTCGCTCAAAAGAAATCTGTTACGAAATCTTAGCACCACAAAATCTATAACCAATTTCTTTTGGCTCAAAGCTTCGTTCTAAATTGTCAACAGCCCTTTTTCACTCAGCAACCTCTGAAACGCAGACTTCAACAATTTTTGATCCTGATTTCAGACAAAAACATTTAGAAACTACATAATTTGTCTAGCTCATCTTAGTTTATAGATATTTACAGCTCTTAACATTTCCAAAAGCTGAAAGTATTCATCTCAAAATCTATAGCCATTGTTTTGTTGTTTGAGGAAAATATTTGGCCGTAAGTTTCCATTTCTTAACACATGTGAAAAGAAAAACACAATTACAGTGAAAAAATCCATTGTCAAGAACAAAAAATTAAAACTCTCAGAAGAACAAGGCAGCTGTTGGCCAATAGTGCCATAGATTATAAAATCAGAAAAAGTTTTAAAGGATCTTGATTCCCCAAAATGGGTTCAATTTTTTTTTCGATGGGACCCAAACTCCCGGTTCCGGAAGATGCCGACTAATCTAGTTTATTGCATCGGTGGATAATTTTTGTTCCCAATGGAAATCAGAATGTAACAGAGTGAATCAATTGATCAGATTGAAGCGGCACCCAAAACGAGTGAGACATTTACCATCTGATAGAGTGTGGAAAAGCCTAGATATTGTCTCATAATAATGCTCTCTTAGCAGTACTGTTCAATAATGAAAATAACCAAAACAAACCCAAACCTCTAGAACTATTGCCATTGGACAAGTTCAAAGTGTGGAATAGCACTAGGGTTTCAGTGGTGTTGAGAAACGAGAAAGACAATATCACAGATCTGTTGAGTCTGAAAAGAGCAACACCAGAATTCAACATCCGTACAATTTGTTATATGATGATATTAACAGGTATTCAACCCGCTCGTTTGTAAGGTTTATCAAAAATACAGAATAATCTCTTGCCACTGCGCGTATATCTAATTATAATCTGGGAGTCCATAAGACAAGTAAAACAGAAAAAATGGCTTGGTTTCTGGATAGAATTGAAGCGAACATTGAAAAAAATAACACCCAAAATATGCAAGAACTATTGAATGAGTTAAATTGAGTTTCGATAAAAGCATTCTCTTAGATGTGAAAAAATTGATTTTCAACGTTTCTCTCAGTGATTCTACTGATTTTGAGCAAAAACAGTTTCCGGACTTTGCGCGCTATACATCGAAGGGAATCGCCATGTCAGCAATAAGCCCGAAATTCACTTCGAGTGAAACGTTTTTTGGCAAACACAGAAGTTTTTCGGCTATGGGAGCCTTTTGTGAAGTCATGCAGGCAAAACTGTATATAAAAGATTTCGAATTTATATGAAAAAAAATGTCACGAAAATGTTCCAAATTTGTGTTTTTGGCCCAAAAAATGCAAAAAAAATTAGACATAACCCATCAACCAAACGGTTTGATGTTGAATCAAAAACAGCAGTATTTTTCAGCAAAATGGTTTTTTTTATTGCTTGTGTCTTTTGGCATTTTTCGTCATGCTATGAGTTGAGGAAAAGAAGATTAAACTCTGCTTGGTGAAAGAGATAACACATTGGTAAAAAACGCTTCAAATAAAGTACATGAGAAACTACAGTTCACTCAAGAAAAACCTTACAAAAAATAATTTAGGTTTTCTGGATTTTCATGTTAACGTGGAACTACAACAAAAGCATAATAAGTTGGATGTTATCAGAAAACCATGGCTTTAGTTAAGAAGTTGCGCTCCACTCCAATAAACGAAAGTTTTAAATTGTAAGTTTTTGTTATAAGCTTAAATTTTAGAAGCACCTCATTTTGCAATATAATTGACCAAAATATTAAGATGAATTGAAAACAAGTGTTTGACAACCAATTCTCATGAACATGAATTGCTAAGTTTGCCCCGCGGACACCCTTTAAATTATACAAAAAATCACACCAACAGCCCAAGCAAAGGTCAAAATCATGGAGGTCATGATTTATTAGACATTTCATCCAAGTTGGTCGTGCAGTACCGGGGCAATGCAACCAAAACTTTGCCATTAGGATGCGGAAAATTATCAGAAAGCTGGCAATTTCTTCTACAATCCGTGAATGTTTTTTTTTCGCTTAAACTAAATGCAAGTTCACAAGGTTTCGTATTCTGGTCGTAACTTCAAAATTGATTGACAAATGGATCAGTTTCTTACCACTTGAACAGATGAATGCCAAAGAGAAGACTCATGCATACGAAAAAATCTAGGGCAGTCTGGAAAAGAAGGCACGTTTGCAGGAATTTTAATTGAGGAGAAAACTAAGCTGGTACAAAAGTCAATATTGTGTCATTAGAAGCATTCAACATCTGGGATGAGAGACCGAAAACAAGAACGTGCGATGAGACCTGGAGCAGAAAGTAGACGACAAATTTATGATATAGAGTTGTTTTGCCAAAATCAAAAAACAGCAAATTTAAAAACAACAGTCAAGAACCAACTTTAGTAATTTGACAAAATGAAAAATTAACCTCAACTTTAAAGAAATAAAATAAAACAGTATAAGTTAAATTATAGGAATTGTATTCACTTTGGCCTGAATTTTGTTTTGCAATAACTAAATGAAATTAGATTATACAATCTTGATTTAATTTGGTTGAAATAAAAAAAAGGAATTATTAGTTGATTTCGCAAAATTATGGATACTTGATTTTGATTATCAATCGTTTGTGATGTCAATTTTTTGAGCAGTTTTTTTTATCTTTACCCATTTAAAAACATTTTCGAGTGTGTTTATAATGATGGACATCTGTGCAAAAAAATTTCAATAACTTCTTGAATTTTAATTTTTTGACGATTGATATAGTTTCGATTTCATTTGAATTCATTTTTGGATGAAAGTTTTGATTTAATTTCGAAATTTATTTTACATCTGCGGGTAGCAAAGAGATTACTGCTTTTTCACACAGGCATTTTTCATTTTTCAAAGGACTTGTCTGGACTCATCTCCTGGTTCCTAATAAGCTCAATTTTCTTAGCTTCTCCTGGAGGTATTGAATACGGCAATGTGTCCAGTGTTCTAGATATAAAACGAAAACTTTTCTCAAAAAAAATAGTGTGCTTATTACTTGTTACTACCTCTTGATTTTTTTGCGGCATCCATTTTTTATTGTAATGTTATGAGTGTTTCAACTTCTTCGGCTGAAATTTTTAACTTAAGTTTTAACTTAAGTTGAAACTTCTAATGGAGGTTGTAATTTTTGAGTGTTTTAACATTTTGAGTGTTCTAACTGAGGTTTTCTGCAGTTTGTTATTTTACCTATTTTGACTTGGAATGTACTTTGACTCCGGTCGTTTCAAGGAAATTGAATTTTTGCATGCTCCGTTTGCAATTGCACAAATTGTTGAAATTCGTAGAATGAGTTTAGAGTTTATAACTCAAGGCTTTTTATGACAACTTCTTTTTTTCTGTTCCTTCTGGAATTGACCCAAGTTTTGTCGCGTAATTTTCCTCGCCAAAATAGGTGATGATTTTTATATAAATGCCATGGGTTGTGTCTTCCGGATATTTTTGGTTTCGCAAATAGAATTTGTTCCAAATATTTTTTTGAAGTTTTTAGTTACGTTTTTATGAATAATTTTGGAACTAGTGGCTTTTTTGGCCTGCTGACTCGCGATGCTGTTTTATGTGTAACCGTAACAGATGCTAGGCTTTACTTATCCTATGTGTACACTTGGCTTTTCAGGGGACGAACTGTTTCAGCAGAATTGCAAATTTAACAAGAATTATGAATTATTATTTTAAATTTTTTTGCCCTACTTGCGCATCATCAGGATCAAAACAGTCTTTTACAATTTTTAAAAATATTTAAAATCAGAACAAACGACCAACACCTTTTGAAAAGTCTAAAAAATTTTGATCAGTTACCTTTATAGTGCTGTATTACATAAACCTTACGTGATCGCTAATAACATTTTTGTGTAGATTTCAGAGAGTTTTCAGAGTTTTTGTTTTCAACCGTTACCAGTTTTTGTTTCAGCATTAAAATCAGTTCTGACATGTGTATTTTTGAAATTTTATTCATTGTTAATACATAGACTTTAATTTTAGTGTTAGCTGTCCGCACCTGAATTCTCGATTGTGCTGATTTTTGGCCTTTCCTCGAAATAAGCAGAGCCTCTGAAGTGACTAGTTTATGATTGTTTGCTCTATAATCTCAGACTTCAGCCCAGCAATTCCGCACAATTCCGTACCACATTCCAGCAAAAGCTTTCCTGCTGTGCAGTCATCTTTGCATTTCTCATCAATCCTCATGGCTGAATGTCCCACTGCCTTTCCGATATAGGTAGACTTAGAACAGAATGAAAAGAAAATTTACAGTTAACGAATGCGCCAGAGATTTAGGTTGGATTTAGATTGCAAAAAAGTGGTTGCTTGATTTTTTGTTTTTCTTTGTCATAGGGCCAATTGTCTTGAATTATTTATGATTAATCATCCCTTTGTAAAACCTTAAGTCCTTCAAACCTGCTAAAACTGTTCGTATTTTAAATCTTTAATTTTTTATTCAAGTGGAGTTAAATATCTGCCAAGTTTGCTTTAATATCATTTTGGATCTCATTTTGCTAGCAAAGTAAGGTTTGAGGGATGAAAATTCTGTTTATAATTTACTTGTAGAAACAAACTATTAGTGCTTCGGATATTTGCCGCAGTTTTGCAGCTTGTAGTTGCGATTGATTTTCTGGATATTGAATTGCCAAAATGAGCGCGATTCTGTTGACCGTTTCTCATCTCTCCCTTTTGATGCTGGAACTGTAAAGTTTTCTTGCCCTTAATTATTCCTAAAAGTACAGACACTACCCTGTCCGACAATTTTTCCGGATATTGATTATGAATCCTTTGTTTCGCATTGTACTTCAATGATTCGTCAAAGTTTGTTCAGGAGCTTTTTAACAACCAATGGACCGTGGCATCAATAACATTTCTTTTGTACTGCAAAATTTGCGCAGCCTCTAAAATTAAAATTTTTTGACGTTCTGTAGTACCACCCATTTGTGACTTGTTTTCGTTGGTGATCGTTACAATTGAAAACCAAAAAACCAATAATCTTTACTACCAAGTTTTTCGATAGTAAACTGCAACTTTGTATGCAATTTGATAGCACCGCGGGATAGCCCATCACAATTCTAACTAGCTAATCTATATTCTTCGGAAAAAAAAACACCAAAAAACTGGTTAACGATGCGTTTTATGCTGATTTTTGACTTCATTTGATGATATACATTTTGTTAAATGATAATTAATATCCTGAGTTCGCAACTAGCTTGTGCGAGTATCGTATTTGAAAAGAAGGATTATTGTCGGCAAAAACCGAATAATAGTAGAAATTTCTTCTAGTATCGATACCAATACAAAGTAATACAAAGATATCATAATTCTACTATAGCTGTTTTCGCAATTGTTGTTTACAGGAATAAACAAGACTGCTCGTATCAGGGCGAAGCCCTGAATGTTCCGACTGCTTTTTAAGGTTTATGGAGCAGTAATAACTTTGAAAAATTAAATGAAATAAAATAAAATGAAATTTTTTTTTCTAAAATTTGAAGTTTTTTTTAATGAAAATCATCCCCCCACACGCCATTTAAAGTACAAAAGGATAGAATTCGTTCCTTGTAACAAATCAATTATGGCAAACAAGCTTCGTTTAACCAATTTGGAACAATTTCTAAGACGGAATAAATCTCCGCTTACGCGTTAATAGCTCGAATTATTTCGCGCGTTAAATGTCCCAAATTGGTCAAAATGGCCAAAATGGCCAAAATGGCAACTTTTAAACCCTCATAACTCTACGAAAAATGATCACAGGTGAAATATCTTTTCAAATTTAAGCTCAGGACAACAATACCTTTTGAATGATATAAAAAAAATTCCGTCAAAAATGGCTAGTTAAAAAGTCGAAATTTGTCTGAAGGAAAAAAAAACCACCCGAGCACAAATATTCCGTTACTTTCGTTTCGAAAGTCGGAACAATAAAGTTACTTAACAAAATTTCTCCTTTCTTACCCGACCAATTTTTTATTGTAAATTACCGCAAAATCACCTAGCTATCACATCATACAGGATATTTGCTGCTTACTGTTTAAGATGAAAAAAATAAACATTGGTGGGAAATCTTTTCTCCTTTTCTATAGAAATTGTTAATTATGAGCTAAATTTTCTGAGGTCTCTGTTTTAAGAACAACCTCAAAGAAGTGGTCATAAACAAGCGACAGCTAAGAATTCCGTTTTAAGCAAAAAAATAAGGGCCAATATCGTTTCACTGCCTTAACCCTTTCTCCATTGGCCAAGTTAGCACCAGATAGATCTCGACCAGAAAATACAGCTAATCAGCTGCAATATTGATGAGGGAAATATAAATGGAGGAAAAGGGCTCAATGCTTTGCATAGCAAGATCGAACAGTTTTCCACCACAATCAATGAGAAACTACTATCTAAGCAATCAAAACGAGCTAATATAAATGTTTCAAACCAGGGGAACCACAATAGTTGTTGTGGTGGAGTTTGAGGTGTAGAAAGCAAATAAGTATTTTCCATTATGGTTTCAAAGCCGATCCGGAAAAAACAATTCTTTAAAGTTTCAAGGACCTAGTGAGTAATCCAAACGGCAATGCGGGTCTCAATTTCTTCAAATTGCATAGTAAGCTCCCAATTTCCTTGAACCAATCCTAATTGACCCATCGGTAATTTTCTTCTTTGGCACGAAACTAACCGCCTTCATTAAAACAGTGGAACGTTTGCGACCACTTGCAATCGGCAACATGCTCAGATGCATCGCGTCTTAGTGCGCGCGAAGAAAAACTCTCGCAAAGCGACGAATTTCTTCCAAACAATTTTCGGAAATTCAATCGATATGACGGAGGAGGATCACAACAAGGGGACCCGGGGCTCCAATCCTGTTTTACGAAGCAATAAAGACGATAGTACAAAAACTCGAATCCAAAACAAACGTTTGGTGGTTAGATGATAGAAAATTAGCTGACGACTATAGAATAGTGTTCCGAGACCATGAAATTATTTTGAAATCGAAAAAACTCTTAACATCAACACAGACAAAAGTGAGCTATGTTTTCCGGGACCAACAACCAACAAGCAGTGAAATACAATCGTATCCAATTTAAAAAACTATGTCCGAGAAATTCAGCGTGCCGTCGGCCCTAGTTTTGAAAACTTTCTAAATGAACTCTGTAAAAACTTCAAGCTGATAAAATTATTGACCCAACTTTTTGAAAAAAAAACTCCGGCGCAAACATTGAAACATCTACGCTAGACGCTCGAGAAAAATTCGAATAGCTGATACTTGTTGAAAATGAACCAAATCAACAAATTGTTTCACTAAAGGTTAAGAGTTTCTAAAAAAAAAATCCCGTATTGGAAGCAGTTGAGATTGCCATATGCAAACAGTATCCAATAGATTATGCACCAGATATTGAACATTTAACTCTAAAAATGCACCTTAAGTTAACAATCACAAATTATTATTTAAAAAAATTGGAAAATGGTATTGCCAGAAGGATGGGTTAGTCAAGCGTGCATCATCCCTGCCAGTACTATTGGAAACAAAATGGATGCCATCTTTTAAAGCAATAATTAAAGATGGAAGTGATGGCACAATAATACAATTAACAAAAACTATTCGAAAAATGTCAAAATGCTTTCAAATATTTGTTTGAAAAGCATTGAAAATTATATAGCAAATTGTGAAAAAAAATCATCACTCACAATACTGGACATCAAAAATTGTAAGCAAAACATTTAAAAAGATCCAAGCAAAAACATCAAAATTTTTCCCGGAAGCAATATCTGAAAAAATTGGAGAAAAATGACAAAACGATGTTCTTTTTACGGTATCGAGGAAAAATGAGTTTATACTTAAAGAAGAACTGGAGATATCTTTCCTTGTTTTAGTCATTTTGACAGCGCTTATAACGAAAACTTCCTTGTTGTCACCTAAATCAAATTTTGGTTATAACCTGAAGTCTCATACGATTTTTGAAATGAAAAAAAAAATGTGGCGGATGTTAGTTCCACCTATCTTGGACAAACGTGCCATTACCTAACAACACAAACAATGGGGAAATGGGGTGTTTTCGAACCAAGCGGTACACAGTTTTCAGACAAAACTTCTGAGAACGGAGAATAACAAGGCCAGGACAGATGAGAAACACGTCAAAAGCAAACTAGAAAGGACGAGAGGCGCAGTACAGAGAAGCGTAGATGTAAAATTTTGGTCTTCGGTAATGAAATACTTAAGTTCAGGGAACAAAGACAAACATCAACAGTTAAAGAGACCCCATCAAAAGAAGCTTATGAAACTAAAAAAAGGCAAGATCGACCTATAGGGAAGCAAGGTGAGGGTTCGGTAAAAGCTCTTGATGATGTTGAATTACCAGTTTGGGTGAAACATCCTGTCAGAGATAAATTTAATGAGACACACTTTCTCGCCGATATTGACATCTTTCTTTCGGATCTCAAATATCGTAGTCCATGGGGAGGCCCTTTGTGAGATCGAAGCAGTGGCAAAAACCTATGCTAAATGGGTGAAACAAACACCATCTGACAAGGGCGTTGAGAAGGCCCGAAAGTATCTGAAGAGTATTGGATTAGTTGAGGTACCGTATGTCAAGGGCGTGGGTTTTTGTGTAACGAGGAAAGATACCTAAGAGAGCAAATTTTCTGATTTATTAGATTCAAATCAGTTCAGCGAAAGCAAAGGAACAAGTGATGCGATTCTTATGAAGATAGAAAAAGATATCAATAAGGAGTTGTTGGCTATAAGGAAAAACGACGAATTAAGCTGAAATCGTTGTACACGGATGAGGTTTACTGAGGAGCAGTCCACCAGTATTTATGGGTTGGCGAAGGTGCATAAAGAGAATACCCCATTGAGACCGGTCCAGTAATTGCCTGGTAGCTCTTATTATAACCTGAACAAAGTTCTTGCAAAAAAGTTGTGGGCGCAAAAATCCAAACCAACTCACTAGAAGAGAGAGAAATCTTAGAAAGCATTAGTCTTGCGCCCAATGAAAATGGGATATCTCTAGATGTCAAGAGTTTGTATACGAAGGTTCCCTTCAAAGAAGCGATAGACATAGCTCTGAGAATACTGTATGAGCAAAATGAACCAACATAAATTGCTAGTAAAAGTATGAAGAGACTGTTGCACATGGCAGGTAGTCAAGTCATTTTCATGTGCAATGAAACATGATGGTATGTTCAGAAAGATGGTTTGGCAATGGGGGCATCTCTTGCCGTTATTTTAGAAAATCTTTGGCTAAGGCAGTACGAAACTGAGCTATCAAGAGATATTTCAGATATGTTTAAGCCCGAAAAAATCTTAATGGAATAATATCTTAATTAGCGCAATAAGAAGGTCACGTATAGGTCAAAAGGCGTGGAATGGGAATGCTGTTTGAACTGGTATCACGTAAAATGCGGTGATATATCAGATGATGAGCATCGAAATATAAGTGAGGCCATCTGTTACTGTAGAAAATGCATCGCGGTAACGGAGAAAAAAAGTCCGTGCAGCAAGCAAAATTTTTTCTCCGTTTTGTTGGCGATATTGTGATAACAGTGAAAGGTGATCCTGAAAAAGAGCTACGGGCAGCAAACTTACTGCATCCAAAAACACAGTTCACAATTGTGACACCAAAGACAAATGGGGAATGGATATTTTTGGATTTACTCATTAGTATTGACAAAAACAGTACATCTAACTAGGGGTGGTATCGGAAACCAACAGATACCGGTACTATTCTAAATTTTAGAAGTTGTGCCCCCTTCAGTACAAGAGAAGTGTGATTGAGAAGTGTTCACCGGGTTTTCCGCAATACGTCAACATGCGAAGATTATTATAAAGCGATGGAAATCAACTGTAAACAGTTCTTGGATGACCAATACCCGTAAAGTTTTCGTCGCGGGTTGCATCGCAAGCCCTTGAAAAGATCAACTGGGAATGCAATAACAAAACAAGATGTCTGCGAAAATGAAACCCTTTGAGTATAGCAGCGACTCGCCACATATCTTGGTGGTTCAAAATCGGGGGAATTACAGTCCGACATTAGCAAAAAAAAGTGTGCGATATCACCAAAGCGCAGATAATACTCATGACCAGGAAAATGAAAGTTTAAATGCCCTTTTTAAAATCCTCCTTTTCCAGTGAGCTGAAATCAAAAGGGGTGTACAGACTTTAGTGTTGTGGGTGCAAATCAATATATGTTGGCTAGACAGTCCGATATTTCACCACAAAAACTGAGGAAAACCGAAAAAAGGATAAAAGGATACCCCAGTTGGACAGCATAAAGGCAGTGTGGTAGTGATAGTGGTAAGTTGGAGTTTAATTCGAAGATAATCAACCAGGCGTCCAGCAGCATTAAGTTACTTATAGTAAAGGCGCTGCACATTAGGAAAGAGAGACCGGCAATTAACACGCGCGACGAGTTTAGAAGTGGGACACCAAGGCTATATTTCCAGAATCGAAAAAATTTGGCTAAAACAAAAAAATTGAAAAAACTTAATTGTTAGCATGAAAGTCGCCAGTCGGTTTCTTAAAAACAAGGATATTGCCAGCACTCTAGGAAGGACTTGTCGAATTTTAATCCTTGAGATAAGCAAGGAAATTGCGATCAGGTACTAGACTTTTTCCCGTAAACAACTGTTCACAGTTGGAATAATTTAAATGTTAGCATGAAGGTCGCTAGTCGGTTTTTTAAAAACAAGGATATTGCCAGCACTCTAGGAAGGACTTGTCGAATTTTTACCCTTGAGATAAGCGAGGAAATTGCGATCAGGTACTAGACTTTTTCCTGTGAACTACTGTTCGCAGGATTTTCACGTCTATATGATCAATTCGTGAGGATCTTCACTTCAGGAGGATCTTTCATCGGACATGTTTAATTTCATACAACTTTAAATAAAAGAACTATCGCTTTGCTGGTAATTAGTTCAAGCCAGTTTCAGTTAATTATTTTTTCAAAGAAAATTTTCTCGGTTTTTGTAGCAATCGCCCGGAAGTACATACCGACGGAAAATGAAGCTAGGTAATGAAACGACTGGCTTGCGTCTAAACACTGCTTCACGTGCTTTCAACCGTCTCTTTCAAAGCCAGTTCAATGTGTGGTCTATTAAAAATCGGGTCGTTAAAGTCATTTTTTAAAGGCTATCGGTCAGATCACGCAATTTAACTTTGATTTATGCAAAGTTAGTGAGGTCATGGCTGGGTCTCGGAATTCCTTGACCATGATGTCACTCGTAAAAACGGCTACAACTTGATTATCCTATTATTATTGTTTTTAATCAGTAGATAAAAATCGTATAAATCGGAGATGGATCAACCCTTGCCCTCAAATCCTAGCTTCTCATATTCTGAAAATTGAATTAGTTGTTAGTTGAATTGAACTTAGGACATACCAGGAAGTTAAAAGTTGTTTAAAATGAGTTCTCAATCTCTTCCCAAAACCCTTCCAGATTCTTGAATCTGTTCGAAGAGCGGTCTTGTCGCGGTCTGGGAATGGTAGCAAAATCGTCCTATTACCCCTCCAAATCCTCGGGAATTGCTCCGTAACGATTGTAGCTGCACAATCGTTACAACTCAGAGTGTTCTGCTGTAAATGTCGTCAACTATGATTCTTGTCCGTCTTGTTTGTTCTAGCAAAATTAGTTGACTGTATTTTGCTCAGTCAACCTATTTTGCTTCATGTTATATCGACTCAGTCAGTGTTTGCGAAATTTAAAATAATACGTGTCATGCACGCCCAAATCGAAATTTTTAAAAAAAATTGTTTCGTCATTTCATATTGACCTCTCCCAAGTCGTTAATTGAACGATTAACATTGTTAAATCTTCGCAACTGCCAATTTTCCCATACGGCGGCTATCAAAAAAATTTCGAGGTCTTCATGCATTTTGACCGCCGTTCTGGTCGAATAACACATTTGCGGTTTCTGTCGGTTCAATTTTGGTTTTTAATGTGCCATTTTTATCTGATAGGGTTTTTTTTTCGTTTTTGTCTAAGACTTTTGTTACAGTTCAAACAGGTTTTACTGTAACTGCAACTTCCTAGACTTGTAAGTTTACCAAGTCTGATTTTGATTTTTGTTCTTTTTTTTTGGAATATTTAAACAGCTTCAGTTTATGTTATAACGACTCAGTCAACTTATTTTGCTTAGTTTCGAGGGCAAAATGTATCCGTGTGGGATTATGCTTTTCAGTTTGGACGGGTCGTAAAAACTTCAAATTTTGATGAAATTTTTCATGACAGCAGTTTTGTTTTCGGCTCAACGGGTTGCGACTCAAAGTTTGTGGCCTCTATTACCGCTCGGTAAATGATTTCCACTTTTAAGGTGTTTTATGAACGTCATGTGATACAAATTTGCAGTCGTTTTTACCCTTCGATTCCGTACAAAATTCTATCCTTTCCAATATAAGAAATGGCTCCGGAAAATGAAATCCAAAAAAATTGGACGGAGCCAATTTTTGACAGCGAAATTGCAGACTTGATTTTATGACTCGAACCATCGGACGTAAAAAGGTTCAACGCGTTCCAAGATAGATTTGGCTCCCAATGGTTGAACGTCATCCCGTGCAAAAATTTAAGGTTAAAACTGTCAAACCAACAACTCAGAATTGCGATAGGACTTCGATTAGGATCAAAAATATGCGAGCGGCATAAATGCGTGTGCGGAAAAGACGTTACCGAGGATGGTTGGCATGGTCTTTCTTGCCTCAAAAGTGCAGGGAGATTCTCTAGGCATTCAAACCTGAATGCCCTTATAAAGCAGAGTCTATCGTCTTCTCACATTCCGTCTGTTTTAGAACCACGACACCTCTACAGGACCGATCAGAAGCGACCAGACGGTTTTACGCTCGTTCCATGGGCTGATGGTAAGCAGCTCTTGTGGGATGTAACGGTAGTAGACTCCTTAGCTCCTTGTAGGATTAAGGCCGGGTCTGTTTGTAACCCTGGTACGGCTGCCGCTGAAGCGGAAGAGCGAAAAATTGACAAGTGTAAAGATCTTGTAAATGATGGATATCTTTTCCAACCGCTAGATTTTGAAATTCAGGGCGCGGCCGGCCCCAGCACAGAAGTTTTTTGAGCAAGCTTTGTAAGAACCTAAGCATATGCACTGAGGAGAATTAAAACAGAGAATCTCCCTGGCAATACAGATTGCGAACGCCGCTTGCGTACTCGGAACAATAAATGACAAAATAACTTTCGACTTAAAACTTGTATATTATATTATCTCGTGTCGAGTTGCGTGTTCTTATTGAAGAAACGTAACCCGTATCGATTTTAATTGAAAAGGACTTAAACACTTGTCATCTTCTTTTATCATTATCACTTCCATATCTAAAAAATTCCAAGGATTTTGACTGGAATTCATGATGAAGGGACTCATGACTGTAACCTCGGTTACTATGATACTTTTGACCTTCTAATTTCCAATATAAGAGCAGACTTTTTGAGCCCGTCTTCTTCTTTTGAAGGTCGGCATCAGTTCCAAAAATTGTGTTTCCTTCTAGTCACTGGGTCACTAACTCGCGTTTTCAGATCCTGGTTGAATCATTCAAAATGGTCTGGAATCTCAACCCCTTCGCAACCCCCAACTTTGCATCCATGGTTTCCCAAAGTAAGACAGCTACTGCAAGGTCTGAAACCATCACCCAGGCTTCGGTGCCTAGAAAACTTGCAGCAGCGGGCGCTGCACCTGCAGAGGGCTATAGTTGCGAATATGGATCATTGAAGTATTTCGCACTATGTGGCTTTGGAGGAGTCTTGTCTTGTGGTCTCACACATACTCTAGTCGTACCACTTGATTTGGTGAAATGCAGAATTCAAGTGGACGCTCAGAAGTACAAGTCAATTTTCACGGGAATGAAATTGACTGTAGCTGAAGAGGGCACGCGCGCTCTTGCACGAGGGTGGGCACCTACCTTCATCGGTTATAGTATCCAAGGTTTGGGTAAATTCGGATTCTACGAAGTATTCAAGAATTTTTACAACGGTTTGCTGAATGAAGAACAGCAGTACACCTACAGAACGTATGTTTATCTTGCTGGTAGTGCGAGCGCTGAGTTCTTTGCCGATATTGGCCTGGCTCCTTTCGAAGCCACAAAAGTAAGAATTCAAACGAAGCCGGGATTCGTTGGTACAATGCGAGAAGGTATGCCCATTATCTACAAAGATGGAGGTATCAACGAATTCTTCAAAGGACTGCCGCCATTGTGGGCCCGACAAATTCCATACACTATGATGAAATTCGCATGCTTTGAAAGAACCGTCGAAGCTCTGTACAAAAATGTAGTGCCCAAGCCACGGGACCAGTGCACCAAGGGCGAACAGTTGACAGTCACATTCGCTGCTGGTTACATTGCTGGTGTGTTCTGTGCAATCGTATCGCACCCTGCTGATACGATGGTGTCCAAACTAAACCAGGCTAAGGGAACTGGAGTTGGTGCCATCTACAAGCAAATTGGATTCATGGGACTCTGGAAGGGACTGGGTGCAAGGATCATTATGATTGGTACCCTCACTGCTCTACAATGGTTCATCTACGACACTGTGAAGGTCGCGCTGAGACTGCCAAGACCTCCTCCCCCCAAGATGCCCGAGAGTCTGAAAAAGAAGCTGGAAGCCAAGTCGTAAGCCGATCAATCAAAACAATGCACTCTAAGAGATGAAATAGTTGAAGAATAATTTTGTGGGTCTTTTAAAGCTTGTTAAAACGAGTTTTCTCTCAAATAGATTTGAATTATGAGCATAAAAGATCCCTTATTTTAGCCTCAATCATTTGTCTTGTTAACCAATAATGAAATACTAATCGGTAGCTTGCTGCTGAAAGATAACCATGTAACTAATTAATGTATGTACCAATAAATCGTCGGAGATTACTTGACAAGTGCTTTCATCGATAGCAAGAACTTAAAGCCTACTCGCTGGCAACCGAAAAGAAACTATTTTTATTGTTTATATAGTACGAACTTCTTGAGTTTTCAACATTTAAACAGGTTTTAAAAAGTCAAGAGCGGATTGATGAGAATTTTAGTAGCTTGAATTCAAAGAGCAGTTTGGTGAAGACAGTGTGAGGTGAGCCATGGTGAGATGATCATATGTCAGTCGATCAGAGTTGTCCATGAATCAGTTGATATTTTCATAAAGCTCGCGATAAGCAAGCGTAATCAAATCGGAGTATAGACTTTTTTCGGGTTAACAACTTGGTATCTTGGTTCATTATAAATTACAATTTCGAAGGGTCCCCTCTTACCTTTAGTCTACCCCCCGTCGTAAACCTCTGCTGTTTGTAAGAACTAAAAATCTGTTTGGATGTTTTTATATAAACCTTTGACGTCCCAGGCGTATTGGTTACCTCCAGACAGACGAATCATTATCGAAAATTTAATAAAAACCATTTGTACATATGGTTTGTACATATGGTTTGTAAACGCTTTTGTACATATAAATGTCTACTAAAAAAAAGAAAACAGCGAAAATTTTTATGTGTTCATTACAATCATTACAATTATTTTTTAAAATACAGATGAATTATTTAAAAATCCGCATTTCTCTGAAAAACCAGACCAAAATTACTCTCAGCGTAGCTATGTACCGAGATTAGTTTTGTCTGAGTTTTTATAAAGTTTTTAGACTTTTTTTCTAGCATAAGACCAGAAATTTAATTCGCATGTCTGATAGCATGCAAAAAGCAAGCTCAAAGCTTTCTTTTTCCTTTGAACATTAAAGTTTTGTATTTTTCAAAAAGATAAATCTAAAAACAGCTCTGAACTTGTGCGCATTTCGTAAAAACAAACTGAATTTTTTTGGAATACAGGAAAACATTGACCCCCTTGACAAAGTTGCCCACATCATTAGTTTAACGAATATTGTTTACAAAAAAAATCTTCACGCAAAAAACATAAACGTAAGTTTTCAAACAATTGTTTTAATCTGAAAAGCGAGAAAAAATTCTCGAAAACCAGATTCATCTTTCAATGGTGAAAAAAATTTATTTTGAATGTCTGGTAACATTCATGGAACGGGTTTTCGATTTAATTTTGAAATTTAAAATGAATGAGTTCTTGATTACCCACAATATAATCTATCTGTTATATATTTAAATGCGGGCTTCACTATCTCGCCATGTTTAAGCTTTTTCAACGTATTATTTTTGCATGTTTAAGCTGTATGGTATATTGCAATGGTTAAGAATTTTTTTTCGATTTAAGAATATGATTTTAGTGGTTATTTTATCCAGTTTAAATTAAGCAGCCCAATATCGAATTAAGGATTGCGAATTTGGCCTCCAATTTTGAATGCCCGAATCATTTTAGTTAACGAGACAAGACGATTTTTGAGATTTTTTCAGAAATTTCAAATAACAAAATAATTTACAAAACTTGAAGTTCCCAACTCTGTACTTGGGTGCTGTCAGATTACTCTAAGAGTTATAAATCTTGTCTCCAAATATGACTGTTCAAATCCGTCAGAAAACTTTTCAAGAAAACTTATATTAATTTTTTTTTTTCAGAAAACTTATATTAATTTTCAGAAAACTTTTCAGAAAATTTTCAGAAAACTTATATTAATTTTTTCAGAAAACTTATATTAATTTTTTTTTTCGGAAAATCTGAAATTCCCAACCCTGTAGTTGGGTCCTGTCAGAATATTCTCAAACATTGCGAATCTTGCCTCCAAATATGACTGCTCAATTCGTTTCAGTTTTCGAGATATGATGTTTTTGTGGTTTTTTCAAAAGTTTTCAGAAAACTTAAATTATTATTAGTTTTTCAAAATCTGAAACTCGCAACCCTGTAGTTAGGTCCTCTCAGAGTATTCTTAAAGATTGTGAATCTTGTCTTCAAGTATGACTGCTCAATTCTTTGTAGTTTTCGAGATATGACGTTTTTTGTGATTTTTTCAAAAAATTTTCAGAAAACTTATATTAATTTTTTTTCGTAAAATCTTAAATTCCCAACCCTATAGTTGGGTCCTGTCAGAGTATTCTCAAAGATTGCGAATCTTGCCTCCAAATTTTACTGCTCAATTTGTTGCAGTTTTCGAGATATGATGTTTTTGTGATTTTTTCAAAAATTTTCAGAAAACTTAAATTATTATTAGTTTTTAAAAATCTGAAACTCGCAACCCTGTAGTTGGGTCCTGTCAGAGTATTTTCAAAGATTGTGAATCTTGTCTTCAAATATGACTGCTCAATTCTTTGTAGTTTTCGAGATATGACGTTTTTTGTGATTTTTTCAAAAAATTTTCAGATAACTTATATTAATTTTTTTTTCGTAAAATCTGAAATTCCCAACCCTATAGTTGAGTCCTGTCAGAGTATTCTCAAAGATTGCGAATCTTGCCCCCTAGTATGACTCCTCAATTCTTTGTAGTTTTCGAGATATGACGTTTTTTGTGATTTTTTCAAAAATTTTCAGAAAACTTCACAAAGTTTAAATTAATTATTTTTCGAAATTTGAAATTTCCAACGCTATAGCTCGGTGTTGTCAGGGTACTCTAGAGAGTTGCAAATCTTGCCACATGCGACTGCTAAACGCGACTGCTCAAATGCTTTTAGTTTCCGAGGTGTGACGTTTTTTGATATTTCAAAATTTCTCGAAGAACATATCTACAAAGAAATTCAAAAAAATTTGAAACTCTTAACTTGATGAAGATACAACCTTATTATCAGCGTACACCTAGGCGTCTCAAATCTTGCCTCTTAATATGAATGCTCAAATCCTTTTAGTTTCCGAGAAAAGACGTTTTTTTTTCAATTTTTTTTTTCGGGAAACTTGGGTTTAAAAAAGTTCACAAAATTTTGGATTCCTAACCCTATAGTAGGGTGCTCTCAGGGACTCTCAGTGGTTGCAAATCTGGCCTCCAAATTTCTCCAGAGTCCCATTAAGTTTTCGAGATTTGCGGTTTTTCATGAGTCCCATTTTTCATGAGTCCCAAATTTCTCCAGAGTCCCATTAAGTGTTCGAGGTTTGCGGTTTTTCATGAGCTGTCGAAAAATTTCGAAGCACCGAAGGTGCGTTAAACGCTAGTTATCCTTAAGCTTTCGAACAAAAGGCAAACTTCATTTCAATTCATTTCACCTGAAGTATCGAGCTCAAGATTGTTTTTGCGAAGAATGTTCAGAAGTTTAGATTACCGGTTCTGCAGCGAAGCTGCTTTAATTTTTCTTCTACAGCATTATGTTTGAAAGGATGGGAACACCAATCTGCTATTTTCAGAAATTTCCGTTTTGTCTAAAAGTCAATTTTATTTATCAATATGTAGTAGCTTGTAGGCTTATCTGATACAGAGTGTTGAAGATTATAAAAATATGGTTCGTGGACTGTTAGTTTTTTCTTTCTACGAATTCTTTTGAAACACTCTCAAATATAGCTTAAAGTTGATTATCTTGACCAGCTTTTTTGTAAAAGATTGGAGTAGATTACAGAATTAAGATTACAGAATTAAGGTTGGAATAGCTTTTTACAACTATTAACAAGCAGCCCGTTTAGTGTTATTGGTTTTAAATTAGCTCGAGGGGAGTAATAAAAACTTTCTAACTCTGAAAAAGTATCTGATTACATTTTTTTGTGTCAACAGGTTGTTTTTAACGCTAGTCCACCGCTGAATATTGTCTTTTGAGTGGATCATCTTTTTCAATCTTTTTCTTAACAAAGTGGTTTTTGTCTCATTTTAGCTCCTCCAGCTTGTCATGCTGTGGGTCCGTAGATCAGTTCAGCCTCTGCGTGGAATCTTGACCTTATTGAATTTTTTATTGTGACGTACGAACATTTTTTGTAAAGTTATGGGCGGTTGACAGTTGGCGGAACACTCAAAGCATATTTTGTCAAAGTATTTGTACACAATGTATCAATCTGATTTCAAAATAGTTTCGAGCTCATATTTTCAAGTATTTTTTTATCTAGACGCACATCATTCAGCTATATGTGTATTTTTCTAAAAATTAGTGTTTTATTTTTTTTTCTCAATGAATTAAGATTACTTATAAGGGCGTGAATCCCATTAAATGTTGCGGGGCTTTGTTTTGCTGGTAGGGTCTAAATGTTACAGACGCCCTCTAGAAGGTATTTGGGGTATGCAAGGTTTCGTGATAGATGTAATCTGGTTTACATTAAACAGGCACTAGCAGGTAGTTTTCTGAAGTATAATTACCCCTACGTACTAAAATTTAGTCCACTAGTTAGGTACGGAAATTGAGGTTTCTCGAGGGAGCAAACTTCAAAAAATACAGCATTAGTTGGTTCGCAGCAAAAGTTGATTTTTAAAGCAACCTCGTCAATCGAAGAATTTTCGAAGTACCTCAACTTGTTTCAAAGCATGAAACGACTCGCTAAAAGTTAGAAGTTTCAAGCAGGCTTTCAAGTAAATAATCTCATTCAAGCACAGTTTCCCTTTCTCATTTGAGCAGCTCGTTTGAAAAATTTTCAAAGCTCTCAGGCTACCTTTTGACTATTTTAAGACAAAAGGAGCAGTTTGCTGTTTTTCGCTCGTCTTGAAACAAGTGGAACTGCTGAGGAAGTGCTTCAGACAAAATACAAGTAGGTACTGCCTAGCCTTGAAGTTGAAGCGAGTTGATCGTTTGAAATGTTGACTTGAAAAAAGAACATTTTTACTATATCACAGATGCAGATTTTTGGCGAATATTCTTGCCCAGCGGAGTAATTTCTTAAACGCTGCGCTCGACAGACCCTCAAACATTGTGATTTTTGCTATAAAATGCTGATTTGAATTATCCGGACAAAATTTAAAAAATTTCAAACGCGTTCTCAAATTGGGTTGAGATTAGACAAAAAGTGAACAGAACAAAATTTGCTTTTCAGCAGAATTTCAGAATATTACGTATTTTTTTTCGAAGTTTTTAAAGATTTTACCACAAAAATGGATCATGGTGGCTCTTTTTCATTTATCAAAGACTACGCTAAAAAGTTAGTTGACGAGAAATTTTTATTTAAAAAGCCTCTTACACGGCGCAACAATGTTTTAGAACGGTAAACTTCCAAAAATTTGCTTGAAACGTTGCAATATGGGTTAAGCAAAGAATTTGAATTGTATGTAGTCAAGATAACTTTTTTCGGCTATCAACCAAATATATTTTTTCTGATACAGATTTTCGGAAAATGTTTCTCTAGAACTTGGTTGGGCTGTGTAAGAGGCTTCTTTTGATATAAAATTCTCATCAATTAACTTTTTAGTTTCAGTGTATTTATTTTTTTGATTAAGAAAACCTAAATGACCTAATTTTGGGGAACCATTTTTGTTGTGAGATTCGAAAAAAAATGCACCAGGTTGCTTCTGGTGAAGTTCTCGGCAACTTTTGTTTTGGATTTTTTCATTGTTTTTCGTTGTGTCCGGCTAATTTAAATCAGCAGTGTAGTTCTCTAAAGCTATTGTTTGTATTTTTTTCGATTTTTCATATTTTTGCTCTGAAAAATTCCATGGCAGTTTTTTGTTTTATGAAAACTGTATTGAAGTTTTGGGCTTGAATTTACTCAAAAATAGAAGTCTCCGTAAAAGCGCAATCTTTTTTTTTGCCTTCTTGAAAGTTCTTATGCAAATTTGAAAAACGCTAATAAATCTGTCTGAAGGTCAGAATTTTTTCGGATCTTCAAAATATTGTCCAATAATTTTGTTAAAAAGTATATACTATAGTGAGTTGCTAAACTTTGGAGAAGACAGAAATAATTTAACTGTATAATTATCAGCCAAAGAATGGAACTCATAGAAATAATTAAAAAGAGCAATCTGCCAATTTTGTGCTCATTTTGCATGCTAACTTGAGTTTTCAGAGCCCTTGAGTCATGTTTTTTGTCCGAAAAGTTGGCGTTTTCAGTGCCCTTGAGTCATATTTTTTGTCTGAAAAATTGGCTTTTACATGCAAACTTATTTCTGAAATGGGGCATCTGCTCTTTTTAATTAATTTCTGTTCCATTTTTGTACAAATCTCTATTTAAAGCGTTGCGAAAAATCGGAACTGGCAGAACTAATTAAAAAGAGCAAATGACCTATTTCAGAAAACCTTCGTATGCAAAAATAAATTTTTCATATAGAAATGATGACTCAAGGTCACCTAAAAACTCGTTTTTGCATGCAAAAATTGCTCGAAATTGGCAGATTGCTCTTTTCAAATTTTTCTGTCTGTTTCAACTTTTTTGCTACTTATTATAATCTACCACTTTTATTAATTTTTGCATGGAACTTTGATTTGTTAGGCGACCTTGTCATAATTTATGTCAGAAAAATAAGCTTTTGCAGACAATTTTTGCCTGAAACCGCTCATTTGTTCTTGTTCAATAATTTTGTGTGTTCCAACTTTTTGCAATTATTTGTCGCAAGGTCACCCAAAAATTTAATTTTGTATGCAAAAAATGTCTCAAAATTTGCAGGTTGCTCTTCAATTATTAATTTTGTCTGTTCCAGCTTTTTGCAATTTAATATAGATTAATATAACAAGCATTTAAGGTTCAGCGATTTTTGCGTTTCGTTAACCTTTGGTACTTTGCAGAGTTAAATACTGCAAGAACAATCGAAAATGAACCAGCTTAAGTTGTGCACGTGGTTGCTAAAATTTAACGCGAACATCAGTGGTTTTATTTGGCTGAACAAGTTCTGAATAGTTTACCGTAATCAGATTTTGATGCTCAGTTTGGTCTTTAAATATGAACTAAGTGAGTAATGTATCTCGCTGTTGTAATCTTTAACTTTGAACTAGCGTTTCATATTTTGACCTATATCACACGGAATAGTTTTTTACAGTTTCGTAACTGCTTTCACGCAGCGATATGTCGATTGAACTCTTGTGTAATTTTTAACGAGAAACAATTTTCAGGCAACTGTGTCTAAAGCGAGGCCACAGCCCAAATTTAAAATGATGGAATTGATCTGTAATGATTTTATATGTAGGTTCCCTCAGTGATAGCTTGGTTTAATAAGACTCGAAACATTCAAGTTAATGAAATGTTATTATAATGTATCTTTTTTCAGATTGTATGTTTGCTCGACGTCTTCTGAGACCTACATTTGTGCTAACCAGAGACATGACTATCAAGGCCGGAGATAAACTGCCCAGTGCCACTGTCACACTGTCCAATCCAGGCGACAAGAAGGACATCAAGGACTTCTGCAAGGGCAAAAAGACTCTTCTGGTCGGAGTTGTCGGTGCATTCACGCCCACGTGCGACAACCAGATTCCACCTTTTGTCGCTGCTGTTGATGACTTGAAAGCTAAAGGTGTCAATCAAGTCGCAGTTATCACTGTGAATGACGCGTTTGTCTGCACCAAGTGGGGTGAAAGTATGACTGTCGGAGATAAGGTCACAATGTTGTCGGACTACAAGGCTGAGTTCGCGAAGGCGGCGGGTCTAGAACTTCCAGGAGTTGAAGAAAAGTTAGGCAATTTGAGGTCAACTCGGTTTATGATGTTGATAAATGATGATACAGTAGAGAAGATTTCAGTGGAGGAGAATCCGGGAGAAGTGCAGGTTACTGGAATTGACACGGCTAAGACCTGGCTGTGAACTGAGCAATCAACTACATAAACTGAAACAATTCATTAGAGGATCTGAAATTGAAGAAGAACTGAGAAAAATTTTACTACTTGACTTGCCGTAATAATTCATTAACTGATTATAATAATTAGTTATGATGACTGAACTAAATTATAAACCGTTTAATGAAACTGCTTGAAGCAAATCATGAGGTTATAGTCGTCTTCTCATTTCTTCATGACTGTAATTTGACTCCATATCAGCTTGAACAAATAATAAATGCTGTATGAAATTTCATTTTTCTTGTTTGCAAATGAGTATTTAGGAAGGTTTTTGCCCGGCAGTTTTTGTATTCGCCCTAATCAAAGACAAGATTAAAATAGGTCAAAAATGGTTTCTGTTTTTTAGGCTAGAAAGGTCGTCTTGATAGAGAAATGGTTCAAATTTAATAAAAATAATCTTCGGAATTAATAGAGGACGCTTCGGCATGGTTCAATAGTGGCGAGTTTTTGCTTTTTTATCTGTATGCTTCTTTTCGCGAAAATTAAATTTAATTTGTTGCATAATTTGGAACTTTCGTTTTCTGTTTTTGACAGAATGAACCTAATGAACCTCGTTTTTGGAATCGTTTTCTCTAAATGTCCTTTCCGATCGGCTTTATCCGCAATCAGTTGCCTCAGTTGTTGTTCCCTTCCAATTCTAAGGTTACAGAGACCTGAAATTGAAGTTTTGAACAAATCAAGGTTGCCGTACAAGTGGCTTGGCATAATGTTCTCAACAACATCAGTTGTGGAAAAAGTCATTAAAGAAAAATTCGGGAAATTTTCTTTATTTTGCATTGGTCCAAAATTTCATTGTTTTTTTCCTAGAAAAAGCATAAATAAGTGTCAATTAATAGTTTATTCAATGTATAATTAATTCAAACCAATATTGCGAGTAGACCAAAATTTCTCTGAAGTTTTTCAGAATCCAAATAACGGCTCAAAGGGCTTTAATTTAATACCAAACTTGAGTCTTACGAGCTAATATTGAGATTGCTTAAAGGAGTCGGAAAAACACCTTATGCCTTCGTTCCTTTTCCCACTTTGTTTTAGGTTGAGCAGTTCAGAGGTATAATGCACCAATAAATTCTGGAATTTCTGCCACTGCGATTTTCTCCTTATTCGTTGATGAATTTTTGAAGTATTTTTTCAGCCTCTACTCAATTTTTTTTGCCCATTCATTAAATATCAGCTAAGAAGAACCAAAAAATTGACATAAACTCCCAACGAGCTATCTTTGAGATTCAAAATTGGTTGGAAAAAACAGACCCTGCAAGCTCCTACAAAATCACTGAATCATTTGTTAGCTTGATTTAGCTTGAAATATTTGTTTTGTCTCAGCGTGGCGCTTGGGTTGAAGACGTGTTTTTTCTTGCAAACCGAATATGCTCTGTTTCTAAATATATATTCGACTCAGGGACGGATTTAGGGGGGGGGGGCGGACGCCCCCCCTCCTCTTGGATTCGACCCCCTGCCGACCCAAAGGGTCCCCCTTTGATACTTTTTCAGAAATCCATTTTTGGTCGACCGACCCTAAAATTTTTCTAAAGGCGCCTTTGGCGCCAATATATACTAACTTTGAGGGGGAGCGCGCGGCAAAAAAAAACGCTATTTGAAAAGTGAACGTATGCTGGGATTTAAGATGAACTTAATGTATAATCGAATGAAGAATAATCGAATAATATTAAAATCTGACAAGCCGTCGGAGGATGTGAAATTTTAAAGTTTCAATAGCTTAAGTTTGGTTGAAATAACAATAGTTGTTTTTTAAATTCTTATTTTAAGTTAGAAACAAATCTCCGTGTACTGAATGCAAACTTGAAAAGTATATAAAGAAGTTTTAGTGATGATACTTGGTCGAACGTCAGAAAAACAAATAGAAAAAAATCCCTCTGAGAAAAACGATCGGTTACTTTTCGCTATTTCACAGAGTTTCTCAGTTATCAAAACAGGGCAAATTGAATGTCAATTTTTTTGCTATTTATAGAATCTCAAACTTTCAACGCGGTAGCTCAAATTGTTTTAAAGTCATTTTGACGTGATTGCGCGTTTCTTGTCTGAACTACCTTTTAACTATGTAACTAGGATATAAGTTCTGAAACGCCAAAACTTGAGATTTTTTTTCCCGATATTTTTAATATTATTTGAAATCTAAACGAAACGAAATCACGACTAAAAAGCAAATTTCATCTCAGTCGTTGAGTGGAACTGTCAGGGGCTACAATATTCAGTTGTCAATCATCCTAGTTGCTATTTCTTTATCTACTTATCTCTGAGAGTTCTCATACTATAATTAAGTGTGAGTTTGGTACCTGCCTGTCAATCAGCCTAGAACTGTCTAGCTGTTTTGCGTTTCAGGGGAGCGTGCGCCAAAAAAAAACGCGATTTTTTTGTAAAATTTTTTCGAAAAGTGCCCAAAAACGGCTTTTTTAAATTGTTTTTCAAAAATTTGCCTGCGGCGCTGAAAATTTAGCCAAAATAGGGGCAAAACAGAGCTTTGGCAGAGCTCGAAAAATCAATTTGGTTGACCTATAAAAAAAAGGTCGTCAAAGTTTTGGAAAATTTTTTGAAAATCCGCCCCCCCCTCATCGAGAAAATCCTAGATCCGCCCCTGGGAAGGGCATTAGCAAACTCAATGCCTTGAAGAATTTGGTTTTTCTCGTGAAATCAGATTCAAAAAAGGATTTCTCTTTTTTTTTTAAGTTGAGATATGTTTTTTGAAGGAAACAAAAGTATTATAATCCAGCATCGAGTTTTGGTTGGTGTTTGCTTTTAGAAACACTTTTTTTCAAGACTGGTTGCTTGCTGTTGCATTGCAAACATGGACTGTTTTCAGGTTTTGGTTAAATTGTCACTTGTTGAAATCTTTTTTATTAATTACTTTTGCATTCATTTTTTCATTCTTACTTAGTTTGAAATAACTATTTTTTTAATCTCAATTTCATATGAATGGTAATTTATTACTCGGTTCAAAGAATGCTTCTACGTGTTTGTGCCACGCATTCCGCATACGGGAGTTGCTCAAATTCTTTTTACCCTCTGATGCTGTTTCGGAAGCTGGATTGATCTTAAATTCTCGACACGCAAAACACAATTTATAAAAAAAATGTTCGCGGAGTTTTAACTCTATTGGACTATTGATGAGTAGACTCCACTGATATCCATCAGAAACAATAATCACCACCACCATCAGAAAATGACTAACGTCAACTCAACGCAAACAGTCTCAGATGCTAACTGGACAAAACAAACACATGGTCAAAAAAAAGAATCCCATCCAGTGAACCAAAGTACGCGAATGGATACCAAATCGTCAAACAAAGCAGCAGACTATTGAAGCGCGACAAAGGAGGCGATCTTGCATTCATCATCAAGGATATCATGAAACTCCAGGTAATTGGCACTCAAAGAGAACATCAAGCAATTCAATTATTAACTAATTTTTCAAGTCCAATTCTTTAGAAAACCTACATCCCAATACTCATTACAGTTGTAGTCCCATTTGTTGTGTCTTTTCATCACATAACGAACGCAAATACACAATTACAGGTGAGATCAACCTTTATAACGCTGTACGTTTCTTCGAGTTACCAACTGACGTGTGCGACCTAGTTCTTGCTGAAGCAATGTTGTTGTTGTTGTTGTTGTTGTTGTTGTTGTGGATTCTCAGAAATACTTCTGATGGGACTGCTCCCAGTTCGTTTCTTTTTAAAACGTCTTCCATACATCCCTGCAGTTTCGACAATCACAAAACAGTATCCATGTGCAAGGATTCGCCTCATTGAATTTCGCCATTTGATAGGTCCACATAAAATTCAAGAGTCTGTTTTTTAGCCCCGTGGGATTGAAGAAATCTACTGTTCCAGGTAGATGATTGGCCACCCGAGACAGCCTGAAACAAAACTCAGCGCGAGCTTTTTCTGTGCGGACTTTTTTAAGGCTTAATGTCGGGCCGTCATTTTGTCTTGTATTTGAGGCAGACTTGTTGGTTAATAGTCGTATTTGTAAATCGTTTTCACTGTGAAAAAAGCTCGATAGATTCAATAGATTGCATAGCTGTATGAACATAGTAAGGGGCAATGTATTCGTTCGTTTCAACAACGTTAGATAATCACTCTCCACTCTCATAACTGTTTGTTACCCATTTTAGCGCTCTTTTCTGGAATCGTTCAAGTTTTGATAAATTTGCGCGGCATATATTAAAACACGAAGATGCAAATGTTATAAGTGGTAAAACCGCTGACTTGTAAACTCCCAATTTTACTCTCTGTGAAACCCTTTTTGCCACATTTCTTTTAGCAAAATAGAAAATCTGATTAGCTTTTTTCATTCTCGCCATTAGATGATTTGACCAGCTTAGGGTTTTATCAATATATACCCCCAAATCTTTTATTGTTTCTACTGATTCAAGCATATGCCCATTGATTTGAATTGAATTTGAGTTTCCTCGAAAAATCAGCTCTTTGCATTTGTCAGGAGCCAACTCCATTTTGTTTCCGTTCACCCAATTTTCTAAAGCCGATATATCTGATTGTATTTCCAATTTGGATAGGTACGCCGAGAAAAGTTTTAAATCGTCTGCATAAATGAAGGGAGTAGTGAATTTTAGCACTTCTGGCAGGTCATTTATAAAAATGCAAAACAGTAACGGCCCCAGCAGAGACCCTTGAGGAACTCCACTTGTAACTAATTTAGAAGAGGATGATACATTGTCACATTTTACCCACTGCGTTCTGTTTTCAAGTTAGCTCGCTAAGACTTCCAAAAAACACCCCCCTACTCCAATATTCGCCACTTTTTTCAACAATTCAAAATGGGGCACTTTATCGAATGCCTTGGAAAAATCGGTGTAATAAACGAGCACTTCATCGTTCGGATTTTTATCCAGCGCCTCGTAAACTCGTTGTAAAAATGCTAACAGATTAGTTACAACCGACTTCTTTTTAACAAAACCATGTTGACTTGATTTCATGTATTTTTGAAAGTGATCGTAAAGTGGTCGTACATGCATTTTTCGAGCACTTTAGAGATAATTGTTAATAACGAGACAGGTCTGTAGTTTTTTATTTGCCTTTTGTCGTCTTTTTTGTGTATGGGCGAAATAGCAGCACTTTTCCAGAATTTAGGTACACATCGTACCCTCTTGATATTTTTGAAAATAGCATTTAAAATGGAGCTCATCGGTTTAGCTAAACTTTTCAAAAAACAAGGCGGCAGGCCATCCGGGCCTTTACTTTTTGTTACATCCAGTTTAGTCAACAATTCTTGGATTTTGTTTTGAGATATGTCAAAATTTATGAGGGAAGCATTTTCGCAAGCAATGTCTGTTACTTTAAAATTGAATTTCGGAGTAAATACAGAGTGGAAAAAATTATTTAATTTTTCGACTTTTTCAGTTGACTCCTTATATTTAATACCATTTAATTCCATTTCACGCAATAGACGCATCTCGCTTCGTCGTTTTCAACGAATGCACACACAAAAAAATAAAACCATCAGCTCAACTGACACCAGCTCAGCAACTTAAAACCTGCGTTCCACTGATTGGTGCTGTGACAAAATACGAAGATCAGGTCATTCATGAATCACTTCAGAAATTGTCAGCGAAACACTACCTGTTGAGGTTCCCGAGAAAGCTATTATCAATTTTGGAAAAGCTGAGTGAAAAACCTTTCGGGCTAAAGGCGAAAAACAAACCCTTATTAGGTTTTGCTCAAATCAACTATCACAAGCGAGAAAACCGTTCGGAGGGTTAGATGCGGACGGGGTCTGGCAATTTACATGCAAGATGCTTTAAGAGGTAAAGCCGAATTTTCTGTAAGATATTTTCAACCTAAAGGAAGGACCAACTCCAACTGCAGCATACCAGAGACCCCAAAGTGTAAACTCTGTCAAACTGTTATTAAAAAAATCTGTTATAATAATAGTTTTTGAATGGGTATTTTTTGGAGGGACGATCACTAAGGGGCAGCAAATAAGGGGCTAAAAGACTTAAACACTCGAAAGCTTGAAAGTTTTGTCTTTTTCTTTCTATGAGCCTATCCACGATACAAATACGAGGAACAGAATCATCAAACAGATCATTTCACACCCAAACAATACCAAAAAAGAAACAAGGATAGCCGGTTACTGTGCAAGTAGCACAGAATGCTCTGACCATGGTCTTCAAAAAAACTACGAGAAATTTTTCTTTGCAATTAGTGTTTTTTGGCGTGGTGTGATAAAAGAATCTGACGCAAAACTATGTTAGGCATGTTCAACTATAATAGTAAAATAGGTAATTAGGCCAACAATTTTTGATGCAGTTGACTAGAAAAAAAATTATATGAAGAATTTTTTTAAAAATCAGAATATGTTTCAAAAATTTTTGCAGAAATTTTTTTGAATATTGAAGGTTTTGATCCCAAAATTTCATTATGGTAAAGGTAAAATTTAGTATAATTAAACTATTGTAAAAGGCTTAAAACAAGCATGAATAAACCTGCTTGCTGGCTTTCGTCGCTTGAAATTTACAAAAAATCCAAAATTTCAAACCGGTTTTTCTCGACACTAGAAGCAAATTTTGGTAATGCTTTAATGTGGTTCGAATCATGACTGGAAGGGCTTTAATTTGATAAATCACTCAAGCCGATCCGATAATTATTTGTCGTACCTGATTTTGCGTGGAAAACAAAAAGTTTAAAAAAACTAAAACACACCCGAATACAAAGTTCCTCCCTATTTTCAATGGTCGGAAAAAAAGCACAGTTATACGCATGAACAAACAATTTCTCTCATGATGGTGTTCTAACCCATCAAAAATTTGGCCCTGTTGTAACCTATACGAAACGCAAATGCCCTTACTCGAAAGAGATATCATAAAAATAACTACTCAATTACGCAATATAACCCTCACAAGTTCCTAACATCCGTTACTTAACAAAAACCATAATATTTATCTCAGCCTTAATTCCTGGCCTAAACACAGAAGTTCATCACTTTTACAAGACAAATTAACATCATGGACTAATAACTTTAATATCGAACCAAATATTGTGGTTGACGGCATCAAGCTATCTGCCACCTGCAACACTAAAATTTTTGGAGTTTCTTTAATAATTAGTTCAATTTCCATGAAAATATGGCAAAATCTATTTCCATCAATTTCTATGATATTTAAACAGATAGTTATTTCGGCCTAATCAACCTACATTGCGCAATTCCGAGAGCAAAATATATTCATATATGATTATCTGCTTTAGTATGGATGGGGCGTAAAAACTTAAAACATCATGATTTATTTATGACAACAGTTTTTCATCATAATGAGTTTCAGTTTGAAACAAACATTGGATCATTTTGGGTGTTGTTTTTTCGGCAATTTGCAATTTTTTTAAGAGTCGGTAGCTTTGTGTATCGCAAGTGGTGCGAAGCTCAGCTTTGCCTCTGTGTTGACTAATGCCCCTTCTGCAATTTCTCTTCGATTCATTTTTTCAAATATGATTTGTTGAAAAGATGATTGTACAATAGTATTAAAAGATGTTTCAAAGTTTATAATCACCATTGAGATTGTTTCAAAACCTACAAATAACCCACCTGGCAAAATGTACTAAATAATTACGACTTTATGATAGAATTGGTTTAAGTTGGAAGACGTGATTGATTTCAAGCAAAAGCACCACCTTTATATAAAGGTGCGGTTTGGTCTAACTGTGCAAATCAACACTGCTCCTTTAATGTTTCGGTAAAATTCCAGTACTGCATCAACAGTGCATCATTGACTTTGTACAGTGCCATTTGAACTCTCTCAGTGACGAAAATTACTGTACGCTAACAATACTGAATCACTTTTTTAAAATTTCATAAATCATTTTAAAAAAGTACTGAATCATCGATTGAAAACGTCTGATTTTGTGCAGTATTAGAGATATTTTTCAATTAACAAATTGAAGGAAAATAGGTTTCGTCTCAGTCTCGCACCCGTTCCGCTCCCGAACTAGCGTTGCGTTGGTTACCGTAACGGTAATAGTTTTTAGTTTGTAACATTACGTGCAGAGTATATCGCAGATGTCTGAAAAGCATTCAATTGTATCACATGGTATATTTGAAGAAAAGCAATTTTAACTCAATTTTCTCGGGATAAAAATTTTAAGTATAGTTATGTTTGAATCTATCCACTAAGATGGCTCAAAGTTGTCTTTGTTTGATCTTTTAGAGTTCTACACTTCTGTAATAATGCTGAATAATACCTGTTTGCTCTGCCTCGTAAATCGGGCCGCCCACTTATACACAACCAAATGTGTCCAGCAATCATTTGATTGGGGTTCAAATCGCACATGCGCACTTATTTTCAAGCTGAGATTTTGTAAGATAGCCATGTCAGAGCTTAGTTAGCCTTAAATAATTAACTTTTTGGTTAGGTTTCCGGCTGGTTAACTAAAAAAAAGAGCAGTATTTTTGCAGATTGGAAAGGTGCTTCATGTTTCAATCAGTTAACGTGGGTAGGAGATTTGTCTACGGGTTAAAAACAACGAGGTATCACAAAATAAAGGTCGTATGGTATCGAAAGAAAAACATACGGAGGCCATTGCAGTCATGATCTGAGCTAAAATGAAATCTTTCTCAATTTTTTTTAATTACCTCTGAGTAAATACGGATTAGTTTTTTCCAATTTCGGACTAATTTAGAGCAAGAATAGTGCAGTTTGGAGCTTGGGAGACTTTTTCATTGTTTTTAGAAGATCTATCTAAGCATGACAAACGACAAAATAATTTGACATTTATTATACTGCGAGGATAGGAAAGAGTTGGACAAAGACACTCAGTGCCTACCCTAATGGTGAACATTCTTGTCTGTAGTAGCATTCATTCAAAGCATAGGTAACCATAATGATTAAGAAAATATTAATAGAAAAAAAATAAATTTAATATAATTTAAATAAGTTTCTAAAGTTTCAAATGACTCAAATTTATCTTAGCGATATGTTTCGATCGGAGTTTTCTGTTCTGCTTGGGCAACAAGGTTGTTTTATGATTTCAGACATGGTTTTTAATAGCTATGTGACTCTTGTTGCAAGCTAATTTTACCCCCTGAAAACTTCTGAATAATACTTTTTCTCGTTTTATTTTCAATTGGCGATAATATCGTATCAATTTAAACTTCTTTTGTCTTTCAGTGCTCTTATTGATTAAATTATTTTCAGGAAAAAGGACAAATTATTTTTAGGGTTTTGAGCGCTGCTTAAAAAAGTATCACTAGGATATTGAATTTTATTGCCTTTTAGAAACAGCCAGCCGGAAACTAATTTTTTACTGTGTGCAGTGTAGCTTAACTAGTATGCCAGTCTACTTTTAACGCCACTATTTGTAAAGGTGCTGGGATCGATTGGAAAGGAAAATATTTGATGGCTATTGGAGAGGAGGGAAAAAACGAAATTAACACATGAGAACCGCTGCTCACCAGGGATTGTTGTGTTGTTGTTCTTACATGTGTATTTTATACAGGAAAATGTGTTTAAATTTTCCACTTTTTCACTATAGATAGAAATTTATCCGTTTAATTGTTTTCTTTTGCTGGGGATTTTCAACCTTTAATATACCTTTACAGCGGCGCCATTTTTACTCTCACAATTTCTAAATTGCATTTTCCATTTATCCCGATATGCTCTTCACCAGTACTTACACTACTCGTTCCTGGTGCAGCCATCAAGCCGAATACTTTCCTTCCATACTTTTCAGTATGCAGGGAATTTCGTCAGTTCTTAAATCTAATTGGCTGAAAAGATATCTTCAAGATTTCAAAAACCACACATTGCTATATAGCAATGTGTGGTTTTTGAAATATTCGAAGACAAAATAGTTTGAAAACTCACTTTTTCAAACCGAGTTTTAAGAAACTGAAGCAATTTTTGAGATTTTTTGTAAGAATCAATTTTGCTTAATAATTGCTCTCTGGTTGGTAAATTTGTATGCTTACGGTTCTCTCTGTTAACTAAGTTAGTTGGGTACAGCTATGTAACCATTTACCTAGCACCTTCCCACTTTAATAATGGCAATAAGTGTATTATGCTATAGCCCGAAAAAATATGTAGCAGCTACCTAATGCTGAATGCTTTTCTTATTTTGTAGCAACTGTACGGTTCAACAGAAGAGAAAAAAGAAATGAAAAATATGTTAGAAAAGCAGCAATTGTCGATATACATGGTAGCGTAGCTTGTGTATGTATTATGTGTAGTAGTCGCTTATCTAACCGGGATTTGAACCTCAAAATTTACCTCGCTCGACGTATTTTGATGGCGCAGTAGTGTTGTAGTATGGCATATATTTCTGATTTTTACCAATAACATCCTACCTAACGGTACCATAGTGCAACACACGAAAAACAACAGACTAAAAACAACACTACGTAGTTATTTCAACGATACTCAGGGAAAAAAGTAAGACTGCTTAACCAAGACTGTTTAGGCGAACGTGTAATTGAAACCCTCATAAGGTTTTTGTTCTAATTCATCAATTGCGACAATTTCGTCCCATCAAGGGTCGGTTACATCCGAAACGAGAAACTCTTTCCTTTTAACCTCCTTCCCGTTAGATTAGATTGATACAGTATACCGTAATGGGGAATTGATACAACACCGCTTGAACTTTCATTCGTATTCGCTACCAGGCCAAACCACACAAGTCCAAATTGCTGTTTATTTCCTTTTTGGGAGAGAGAAAAAGGAGTCACTTTTTGCAGCAGCATCATCATAAAACATATTTATTACTATCTAATTCGTTACTATTTATTTTGTGTCGAAATATAGTTATTTTTATATTTCTGTTCGAGAAATATGAACCAAGCCGCAACATGTAAAAAGTCTTCAGGAATTTCAAATTTATCGCGACTTTTGCTGTTCAGAAACACTTTCCACAGATCATCTTTAGTTGCTTTGTTAGTATGTGTTATAACTTTCGTTGTTAAATCAGAATTGGGGGAGGCTGTGTCGGAAGCACATTGCTGGACGGCGGGGGGAGTAGCCTGCAGTTTAACCAGTCAAGCAGAGGTAAGAATTAAGTCAATACCAATTATTCAACTTTGGTAAACCAATGGTCCATCCAACTGTCTGTCAGTTCATTGAAACCGCTAAAAAAAATGGTTTTTTTATCTTTTGTTTCAGTTTGCATCTGTTTTTATACTTTTTTGCATTTAATTTCAACATTGTGATTGTTTTTTCTCAACAAACCTTACTTCAATTTCAGAAAGTCTTCTTCCTGGTCTTTATTTACAACAATTTTTGTTTTAAAACAAAACAAAACGTATCAATTTCAACATCTGCACTTGTTTCCAACGAGATATTAATTAAAAAATTAGAATGAAGAAGGTTAATTTCCAATAGTTTTTAGAGCTACAAAACTTGTTATTTAATTCGGGGAATGATTGTTGATGCATGTTAAATATTTTTCATTCATTTTGAATGGGTGTTGATATGCATTGATCGAGGCGGAAATGCTATGAAAAACCTGTTATTGTTAAAAATCGGAATGCATACACTTTGAAATTAAAAAACAAGATGTTGACTGGTTGAAATTAAACTTGAGTTTGTTGAAGTGTACAACCAGAAGTGTTGAAACAAAAAGCAAAAAGGTATATTTATAATTAGCAAATATAAAATTATCAGTGTAAAAGGGCCTCGTTTTTTGGCTTGAGTAGAATTTTTTTGTTATTGAGTTCTTGAGTTTTCATTCCGGTTCCGGCCTTGAAAACGGAAGGAATTTAGGCATCATGGTGTGTTTTTCGCAAAGTGTGGTAGCCCAAAAAATATCAGATATAATCGAGTGATATATCATGAGCAGACGTGCCTGAGTGGGTAAGATGCGTGGCCGTTAGTACAAAGGTCTTTGGTTCGAATTCCGCTTCTGTGACAGTTGGAGAGGTCCTCAAGTGAAGCTTTCTCAAGTTTGGGACCGGCTGCAGAAAAATTAGTAACGTCTCTCTCCCCGTGTAAAAAAGACCCAAGGGTGTAATGTGGTAGCTGGGAATTAATAAAGTGATATATCAAACATACAACAGTTTTCTGTCATGATTTGATCAATTTTTCAGAACCAATAGTTCCAAATTTTTCTCGCTATGAAAAAACCTTACGGAATGGATCATAAAATAATTCAGTCTGACTGAGCCAAAAGTGAGCCAAATTTAACAGTGGAAACATCCGTCAGCGCTTGTTTCAAGTGCTTAGAAATATTTTATCTTTTTCCTATAAGTTGAATGATACAATATTACAGTACTTATATTTGAGTTTCCACTTAGGCAAATTTATAATTACCCTTGCGATAGCAAATGTATTGCAATCAAGTACTAGAACTTTTTCCCGTACATAACTCTAGGCACAATGGTCAAAATTAGAAATGGTTGAATTAGGTTCAGTTCTCAATTAGTTCTAATTTCTTTGTGTCTCCGGTACCCTTGGTCTGGAGGTAACGAATACGCTTGGGACGGCAAAGGTCCTGGGTTCAAATGTGACAGGACCTGTTTTTTCTTCAAACGGGAAATATTCCATTTCTCAAAAAAATTGTCTGTTCATATAATGGGTGTAATGTGGTAGCTGGGAACTGTCTGTCATCTTTACAGAAGTTAACTTTCTTCTATTTGTCTGTTTTTTCGGCTTAGTTTTTTTTTCACAATATAGTTGATTTTTTATGTTTTCTTTTTCCTCGCTTAAAACTTTGATTTTTTATGTTTTCTTTTTCCTCGCTTAAAACATGTATTCTGCCCAAATGATTTTGGCCAATTTTTTATCAGCCTAATGATCTAATATAGATTCATTTCAAGGAAATCAAATTTTCTATGCTGATCTCTGGATCACACAAAATGCTAAAAATCTTAATAGAAATTCTAGTTCAAGCTTTTCATGACAACAATTTATTTTTCGGCTTTTTTGTTTCTTTTTCATTTCCTTTTCTTTCGGCTTGATAGATTTTGATCTATTTTATATCAATTTAATGGCCGCATTGCGTCTTTCGGCAAGCGAAAAAGTTGTGTGTGCATGTATGTGCTCAGAAGTGAATTTAAATTTCTTCTTTTCTAATTTGAGCCTGTGATATTGGACACACTAGGCTTCTTATTTCACTTAATGGTAACCATTTTTGAGTTTTTTACTTGATAACTTCTGTGAAAAAAATCTTATAGTTAAGTCAGGATTTCAACTTTTTAAAAGGTTATTTTTCTTTCAAAATGCGTTTTGTGTATTAGTATGAGGCTTGCAGTTGTTTGTTTTTCCTGATATCAGTTTTCGTCACTGACTACACAAAAGATATTTAATTTGCTAATTTTCATTTTGATGATTCCTTGAATTTGGAGAAGTCTGACTCTTGAAGTTTTTCCGTGCTAGGCGTGCTCATTTTTTGGGCTTAATTTGGTATCTTGTGTTAAGTGATACAAACCCGGTAGTTCTTTTTTGAAACGGATGCTGTTGATTCGGCAAGAACATTCAACCATTCCTGCTGGAAAATTGACGTTTTTTATTGACGTTTTCATAGTTAATTGACGTTTTCATCTGTGATTTTGATTTTGTAAAATATTCATTTCAATTGAAGCAAAATAAAAAAGTCTTAGAGATGTTTTGCTGTTATTTAAAATGTTTCTTCAAAAAATTCTTTTAGATATTCGAGCGCTGTATTGTAAAGTAGTTTTTTTGGGCTTAGGTTCCAATACAATTAGCACAAAAGTGCTTTCGACAAAAATTCGTCTGATTTTTTGCTAACTTTTCATTCATTCAAGATAATAGCAAGGGGAATGGGCTATTATTTCAGTGGGAAAGTTTAATTTATTTAAAAAATTTTTTTTACATGCTTTGCTGTTGTCTAAGCAAATTATAGCGCGCGCGAGAATTTTTTTTTGCAGGAGTTAGAGAAACTTGAAGAAAATTGGTAGATATTCGAGCGTGGTATCATAGGAAATCCTTTTTGCCGTTTTTCCTTTCAAAGAAATAAAGATTTTTTTTTCAAAAAATTTTGGTGTTTGAGATTTCGGTAATTTGCTAAGTCAGATTGATTATTATCGAGCGGATTCAAAGACAATTTCAGCAGGGGGTTCAAAGACAATTTCTGCAGGGCTCACTTTTTTGGGTCCATGGTTTTCGTCCTTTTACTTGTCGGTTCAGTTTCCGTTTTTTTTTTGAAACGCCGTTTTTAAAATTCTGGTAGAGTTTTTATTAGCTTAATTTTTAAAGCATAGGTTTTGTTGCAATTTAAACAAGAAGATTTTACTGTAAGTGAAAGATCACAAATTTATAAATTTACGAAGTCTGATTTTGATTTTTTTGGATTGGGTAAACAGTTTCAATTGATGTTATATCGGCTCAGTCAACTTGTTTTGCGTAATTTTGAGCGCAAAACATCCGTATGCGATTATGTGTTTTTGTTTCGATGGGTCGTAAAAACTTTCAAATTTTATGAGTTTTTTCATGACAACAGTTTTGCTTTCGGCTAAACAGGTTTTGACCAGAAGATTGGCGCCTTTCTTTCTGATTGTTAAGTGATTTCCATTTTTTTAAAGGCCGTTTATGAACTTCAGCCGATACAAATGTGAAGTTTTTATAGCTGTATTTTTAAAACTTTTTTCCAGTTGTTTTTCCAAGTAATTTTTTCCAAATTATTGTTTTAGATTTTTTTTTACTGTTATCCTTTTTTCCATTCACTATCTTGTATCTCAATATGCTTTTGCATCGCAAGTGTTGCAAAGCTCCGCTTTACCTTTGCATAAAAATTGTTTTAAGCACATCAGGTGGTCCTTGCAAAGTAATCAGTCAATCGGGTTGTTTTTGTTTGCAAAAATGTGAAAGGTTTTCTCATTCTGACCTTCGAATGGTAAATAAACTGTATACTTGAAGTCGTCTGCTGATAGACTTCAGGTGAAATTTTCTCCGCAAAATGAGTTTTAAAAACGTCACCAGAAGTTGAATAATTTTTAATCTCGTTCAGACAACTCAGACTGAGACATTTTGAACTAAATTATAAGGAGAAATTTCAACCAAAACTACTTGCCAATGCATTTTGTATTCGATAATTGTTTTTAATTTTTGGAGTAATTGCTGCAATGGTTAATTGGCTAAAATGTCTCCGGCCGAATTGTCTTGATTTTATTGGCGAAATGTCTGAATTTTAAATTGGCTGAAATGTCTCTATCCAGAATGTCGAGGCACAATTTTCAATAAATGCGCCTTTCAGTATTTATTAGAACTGCAATAAAAACTATTATCTAAGAGAAAAAGTGTTATATTTATTTTTTGTTTTTAAGTCAGCGAGCACTACCCTTTCAAATGCTCATCAGATATATGGCCCTACAATACAATTATGTCACTTCATGAACACTTATGATAAGCAACTCGTATAAAATTGAAGCATATACTTTTTATCGATTCCGGTAATTAGCTTCAAGCAGAAACAGTGAAACATTTGTTAAACTTGAAGCCACTAGCTCGGTAAATGTGTCTCGGAGATAAGGTTTATACGTTGTTCAGCAGATTTTTGTAGTTCCAGTTTGGCCAAAAAACTGAACGTCATGAAAACAAATGTTAATACTATGAAAAACTTTTTGAGATTATTCGTTAATTGCTAGAAATTACTTTAGAGAGAAATTTTCATATATATAAATAAAATCACTCAGTTTTCGAATTTCAAAAAAATAAATGCCCTTTAAGCTCTTTAAAATTCTAGAACAATTTATGACTGGCGCTTTTTTTGATTGGCCATGACAAACATATTCGGTCTCCATACTCAACCTTGTAAGACCACTCGTTACACCATGAAATTGATACTTATGTTAGGTGGGGGAGGGGGGGGGGGGAGGAAAAAGAGCCTGCGTCACTTTTAGCAGATGAATTTCAATTGAACTCAAAAGTGCATACATGGATAAGTGCAGGGGCGGATCTAGGATTTTCTCGAGAGGGGAGTTCCCAAAAACTTTCGAAAACTTTGTCGACCTTTTTTTAGGTCGACCAAATGGATTTTCTGAGCTCTCCCCTCTCCAAAGCACTACAAAGATCCCCCTGTTTTGGCCAAAGTTTCTGCGTCGCAGGCAAAGTTTTGAAAAAACAGGCCAAAAAGGCGTTTTTAGGCTTTTTTTGGAAAATTTTAACCAAAAATTGCGTTATTCGGCGCGCGCTCCCGTCTTAAAACTAATATATTTTGGCGCCAAAGGCGCCTTTTGAAAAAATTTAGGGTCCGTCAGCCAAAAATTGATATCTCAAAACAGTACAAAGGGGGGACCCTTTGGGTCGGAATGGGGTCGAATCCTTGAGAGAAAAAAGAACGTGAGCCCACCTCCCCCCCTAAAAAAATCCGCCCCTGGCTTAGTGCATTCATAAAGTGCATCCGAACTGTAAACTACAATGCTTCAAACATCACGAAAAACGGATTAATTGAAGTTTGCTGGAGAAAATTAGCGAACATAATCACTAAGTCTAGAATCGAGTGTCCAATAGTGCTTTTTTGTCATATTAAAGTTCAAGAAAACTGTTTGTTCTTACAGTTAGTTTTGAGTTCATTTATTATGGGGATTGAATGGACTGACAGCACGTGAAAAACATTTACTAATTTCAGTATGAAAAACCAGATGTCAGCTTTAACTCCTTCTCTTATACAGTACTGATTCGAAAATTGTCACCTGACAAACTGATCTTAGGAGACATACTAATTTATTTAAAAAAACAATCTGAAAAATTCTATTATTATTGCAAATTTGAGATTACAAGCGCTTCAGAGAAAATTCAATTTTCCTGATTGTTTTTTCAAAATTTTGTCATTTTTCGGTTTCCTTGAGTTTATTAACGCTTTTCAATTTTTTGCTAATCAGCTAAGACAATTTATCCACTGTGGTAAGCTTTTCACGGAGAATCGCTGCTAAGCCCCTGGTTAAGAGTTACATGCAAATGTTTTTTTTTTGGATATGTTGGCTTTTCATACCAGCTGCTGGCTATGTTTCACTATCCTTTCTTTTAGTTCCATGAAGAACTTCTGCATCGGCGCAGGAGAGGAGACCACTTGGCCTCGGAGGCATCTCTGAGCAGGAGCAAGAGAGGATACTCCTCCAAGAAACACATGGCGCAGGAACAGGGCTCCACTTCACAGGTCTGTTAAGGGTTTTTAAAGCGAAATCTTCCCGTCAATTTACTACAACATCTGATCCCTATTTTTGAAAGGTTTCGATTTTGGGATCGATTTTTGTGTAGCGAAATAAATTCGGCAATATATTACGATATCTGATCTTTATTATTTAAATGTTTCGCTCTTGGGCTAAAATCCTCGACCTATCATCAAAAATTGATGGTAAAAGCTAGTCATTATGTCTTCTATATCAAGATATGAATTGGTAAACTCGTGAAATGAGATTTTGATTTTAATTTTTTTATAGTGTTTCTTTTTTCATGAAATTTTTATTTATGAAATTCAGATGGGATACAGTAATGATGTATTGTCGCTATCATAAGAATAAAAATTGAAAAAAAACTTTTGCTGTTTTTGAGACGCCAGTTACCAATCTATAAATGCACCAGGCAATAAGATAAATTTAATCATACAAAGTGGTCATTACGCCAGTAAAAAGGCCTAGTTCTATTTTGAACTTTAATTTGAGCAAGGCGACACTTAGCCTCAAGCGCAAATTTGTAGTTGGCGATCATTCTTACCAACCAATTTTCGCTTGCGACTCACTGTCGCTTGCTGTATTATTTGATTGGTTACTGGCTCCTAAAAAGTGAATGTTTTTAATTTATTTTTCTCGGCATTTTGTTTGATCAAAGCTACAGTCTTTTTTTTTGGAAAAGCTTAAGTATATTACATCACTCCACACTCCACCCCGTCTGGCTGTTTCTACCTGACTTAAAAAATAAACAGGATAATGAAAACTCCTTTCAGCTACATGTTCGGAACAAGTTTTTTCAACAGATGGAGCTTATAAATTCCCAACCTGATGCAGAAGAATTAAAGTCTTAGAAATTTTGTTATTTCTTAGAAAATAACAAGTAGAAATTTTGTTATTTTTTATAAACTTTACTACTAACTTTATTTATAGTTAATAATTTTATTTATGAAGGTTCTTTGCTAAATAATAACAAGTTTGTGTAATTTGTTTTAGGTGCAGGTGAATGACCCGATTTTTGACAAGCAGTGGTACCTGTTGAACACTGGGCAAGCGGGGGGCAAACCCGGACTGGATCTGAATGTAGTTGAAGCCTGGCAGCAGGGATACACTGGCAAGGGGGTTACTGTGGCGATCATGGACGACGGACTGGACTATCTTCATCCGGACTTGGCACCTAACTACGTTAGATAATTTAAATTTGAGTGAAAGCAGAACAGTAAACAGTACTTTGAAAACTTTCAGAGATCTAGGGCGAATCGCACACCAGTAAAACCGTTAATTTTCTTTCGTTTGTTAACCTCTGCGACCTCAAAGATGATTTATTTGGTGTCAACACAAAAGATACCGTACCAAAAACTCCCATGACAAACGATACCGAACCAAAAGATCCCATAAACTAAAACTGCCCAGGGATCTTTTGTCATGTAGCCAATTATTTACCTTCTGGTTAATTTTTTTTTGATGTTATTAAGTCTTTGATACGAACAGTACGTCATGAATCCAATTAAAAAGGCTATTAACTATTTCACCTTACCAGCGAAGCATTTTTTTGCTTCTGCGTAAATTGGATCTCGTTTCATTAACCCTAAAGCTTCAATTAAAATGAAAAAAATGAATAAATCATGTAATGAGGGAGTTTTGATGGTTTTGACGTAAACCTTGAAGTACAAGTACTTTAATTCGTGATACGTACTGTTAAAGCTGTGAGTTTTTTTTATACATGCGAGGCAGTAGCGATTTTGGATTCCATTTTTTGATCACATTTTTTTACATCCCATTTTTTCACCAAGGATCCGTTGTTTGTCAGTTTTGGTTTATAGTGTTGTACATATAGTGTTGTACAATTCCTTGTAGATATAGCTTTCAAATTTGAAGCCAAGCTGATTATTTGTGTTAAGTTTTACCCACAATTGAATCAGATTGTGTTGTCTCAGCCTTAATTTCGTGATTATGACCCCAAAAATTCAGAGTGACAAAAGGTTAACAAACACGCCTGAGACTGTGAACGTAATTGAGAATGAAGTGCGAACTCAATTGAACATATTTGATAATTCGTGAACTTATTTGATTCAAAGTGTGAACGATGAGTGAACTTATTTGATAACTTGTGTTGTGTGTTCAGAATGCGGAGGCCAGCTACGACTTCAGCAGCGATGATCCCTATCCCTATCCTAGATACACTGACGACTGGTTCAACAGGTAAATGCACAAAAAATTTAAAGTGTTAAAATTGTTCACAATTGCGATAGCAGCAAGCGTTTATTTGCGGATCTAAAATGTTTGCGTTTTAAGAGTTTGTTTAATTTTTGAGGTGCTGGTCATTTTTCAGAGATGTAACTATTGTTTTCGTACCTTCGACAACTGGGGAGGGGGGCTTCGATGACTTTTATTATCACCAGCTCTGATTGAAATTTTGGGTTTCCGGGAGATGAGGGAATAAAATCGGAAAAAATTTCGAATTTGTTTTAAAGTTTCATCATTAGATTAGCCGGAGTTTGCGAAGTGCAACTTTCGTTGTCGTGTGATGTTTCAAACTGCTTCCAGCTTAGAAAAAGGGCAGTTCATGTTGTTAAAATGGCTTTTTCGGAAATTGAATGTGAAAAAGGCAGGTTCCATTTAAATTTCCGGCATTTTCTTTCAATTTGTCGAGATAATTTACCTCCGATCGTTTTTTCAAACAAAATTTTGGGAGTTTGACAATTGCGAATTGGCCATGCTCTGGACTAATTTATGCGCACTTTGAAGATGTTGTCCATAGTCCTGAAAGCGTAACACGAAATATTTGTCCGTAGTGAATTATCCCGCACAACCAAGTTTTTCGAAATTGAATTGAGTCTAGCTAATGGGTCGTACTAATTTCGTACGACTCAAGTTTTCACAATTGATTTTTGATATTGTTCAAAATTTAGAATTTTGCAAATATTTTTTTAACCAAAAATCTATTCGATATGGATTAAGGTCAGCTTTTCCAAAAATCTATTCGATATCGATTAAAGGTTAGTCGGTCGGAACATTCAGTACTTTGCCCTAAAAAACAAGCAGTCTTGTTATTTAAACTGGTTGAAGAATGAGACCGCTAATTTTTGTGTTACTTGACATTGAACGAATCGCCGAAATTGGACACGTCGTATTTGCTATGAATTTTTGCTGAGTAATTTTTATATCCGTCGTTGTTTGTCAAAATTTAACCCAATTTGCACAAAACGTATTTCAGTAAAAATTTAACCCAATTTGCACAAAACATATTTAATTTGAATCAGCACTGCGTTCCAAACTTTCATTGCTGTTTTTTTTTGGGAAGTCATGATGAAGTGGTTCAAAAAGAGACCAGAACCCCGAATCTGTTTTTGTTTGGAAATGTTTTTGAAATTTTTTTCTAGTCAAAATCTTTCTGTATCTTTTTTTTTTGCAAAGTAATTTTTACTACCCTAAATTATTCAAGTATTTTTGTTTTTTGCGACGTAACATGCATATATCATATGGGAAGAAATACAGTTTGGTGTTGCGCTTTCTGATTTAAAAAGCTAACTTACTTGTAATCAAGAATGAAGTTTGTTTCTTTCAGACATTTTAAAAGTTATTTAAGATGTAGAAATTGTTTTTTTTATATAATTTTTGAATTTCAATAATTTCCAGGCCCCTACCTGCTAAGTGTAGTTGTGAAGTGCATGCCTGGTTGTGACAGGTTCCTAAGTTCTTGGCAATCTATATGTATGGAAACCCAAATTTATTCTAATTTAGTTTGACAAGTCGCATCATCGCGTTTTGTTTATTTTTCATTTACATTTTTTCCAAAGCTGACTTTTTGCAATGGAAATTTGCTTCAAAATTTTAAAATTCATCATTTCTGATTGTTTGATTTCTTTTTTTTTGCTAAAATGGTTTCGGTTTTTAGATTAGTTTAGTGGCTTTATAATGGGTCGCTTGAAGCACAAAACTTTTTTCTTGCTTTTGCACAATTGTTTTTTGGCAAAAAGAAGATTCTTTGAATACCAATGTTTTTTTTGTGAAAATATCAAATGTTTATCTTCTCCGACCATTGAAAATGAGGAGAAGTTTTGGGTGTATTTTAGTTTATTAAATTTTTTACCACGCAAAATCAGGGACTGCAAATAAGCATTGGAATGCGCCAAGTGGTACATCTTTTTGAAGTAGTTTTAGTCGTGATGCGAACGAAATTTAAACAATTTCAAAATTTTTTCCCATATTGAAAAAATTGGTTCGAACTGTTTGGAGTTCAGTCTAATTTCGAGCGAGCAGGTCTCTACCTTGAGTAAAACTGTTAGTTTTTCATTGCATTAAGTCAAATTTTTCATTTAGGTAGTGAAAATTTTTACTCGAGGAAAACTAGCTTTCGAAGCTTCATTTAGAGTTTCCTCGTCAATAAAATTTTTTAGAAAATAAAAAAAAAATTTTGCAAAAAAAGAATCAACAATTTTTTTCTGCAAAAAAAGAAAGAAAAATAATTTTTAACGCTCTCTCTGATGGTGTTTTTTTTCTCATCAACTAGCGTACAAAAAAACGGCATTTATTTGAAGAAAAAAATATATATGATGTCTGAACATTGTGTGTTACTTGCTCAGCAGCCGACTATCCTTGTTTTTTTTTTTTATTTAGAGTTTCTATCTTCATCTTTCTCCTCTTTTTTTTGGCGATCTATTTAAATGAAGGTCACCGCTTAATTGCTTTTTCGATCAGTTTGTAATTCCCCTAATTGAAATGAAAGATATCGCTGGTTTCTTGCTAACGTCATTTTTTCTTCTAACTTCCTTCAAAGCTATCCTTCTTGATTAGTTACCTCTCAAAAGTAGTAACTGAATGAACGAAAAAGAGTGAACAAAAATGACGGTAGTTTATGCTTGTGACGAATGCAAAGTTGAATCGATTACCGTCAAAAAGGAAGTTATGTTTTGGAAGAAAAAAGAAACAAATATTTTATGCATTGTTATTGGGCAACTTCTTAAGGATATATGTTTTTGGGGAACAATCTCCTTGAGATGTAATGGGGTTGAAAGTATCTTGTAACCGGATGTCCTTCTCTCAAGTTGTTAGTTTTGAAAAACCTTCCCAAATATTGCATAACTAGCATTGAAAAAAAGCGTCTCCCAGCAAAGAAGACTTTTTCTTAAAGAAAAGAAATGTTTTCACAGAATTCCGCCTCGAGTCACATATATTAATTTCAAGCCATTTATTTTTGACTTACGTTGAAGCAAGATATTGCAAAAAGAGCACTGCATAACAAAGTAACGGTCTGGATTGTTGCAAAATAAAACGGACTGTTCTAGACCAGGCCTGCAGATAGCTCCTCTGCAAATTTTTATCATTGGCAGATTATTCATGTCAGTTGATTTTTCTATTCCGAGAATGATTATTAAGTTCAAAAAGCCAAATTTTGTTTGCTTGCAAAAATATTGCATTAGCTAACTTTTCTGGCACTTGCACAGTTGCGTATAAGCTTAGGGGGTTTAAGAAATTAGAAATGACCAATAAATTTGAAAACCTGGCAACGCTTCGTGGTTCTTTAAATTGTTTTTTTTTTCAATGAATTTTCTTTTATATGAAGTTTCTTTTAGATCAAAGAATTAGGCTGCAAAAAGTGAAGACAGACTGAGTTAATTTGCAATAGCTCGCTATTTTGAAAAGTTTTTGAATGACAACCTTTTGGCTTAAAAAGTGACGAGAGGGCCTTGTATCAGATTGCATAATGAGACCTTCATAAAATTGATTGGCACCAATAAGGAGACGCGTAGTCTGGGGCTGAGGCTTCTAAATCAAGACAATATTCGCGACATGTAACTTCAGAAAATTGGGGTCCATTTTAGAGCAGATGCTGATTTTTGCATGTGTAAGGTGTACAATTTGATAAATTTAACACCTTCAATAGAATGGTATTTTAACGTAACTTATTTTTGAATGATAATATCCTTATTTACACAAGTAAAGCTTGTGAGATAGTATGAACTCTCTTTTTTTCCAACCTAAGTCGCAAATATTAGTGTTCATTTTGAAAGTGTCCATTTTGATCAATAACCAAGTATTAAGTACAGCAAATGATTAAGATATTAGCACAGACTATTATAATAGAAATAGCGCTTTAGCTTCAAGGATCTCTAGGGTAGGGAAGGAGACCCGCAAAAAAATAAGAGGGTTCGAACCTGGGCAGGGTCGGCTGTTTTTAATTAATTTTTTTCGTAAGCTAGTTAAAATGCGTCTGCTCTATAAATTGAGGCATGTTAGTTGGTATATTTCTTTTTTTTTTTCAAATTGACTTGTATTGATAATGCGGCAGAATTGGCTTGCATCACTTAGCAGTTATGTAAACTGATAATTGGCGTGCGTCATTAAGAAATTTTGTAGACCCAAAGTTTTACTCATTTAGTTTTTTCCAGCAGCGTTATCGACCATTTTTTGTGTATGCAAAGTACCACTTCGCGTTTGTGTTTGAAAATTGTTTTCTACTTAATTTTATATAAAAATTCGTCAATTTTGTATTCTCGGGTTGACCAAAACTTTTTTTCATCAATTTCTTTATATAAAAAACTTCTATACATTTCCATACGTACAAAAATTTTTATGAATTCTATATGATGAGCCTTTTTGTATGTCAAGTATTTTTTCATATGAAAATTGAATGACAAGTATTTTTCCATGAACCAAATATTTTTTTCCAAATTTAATTTCTGAAAATTTTTAGGTTGTGTTCGTAATCAAACTCATGTGACAAAGACCTTGGTTTACTCAAAGCTGGAGTCACCAAACGTTATCCGGTCTTGCGTTAACAATGCATAGAAAACGACCTGAGTTGTCTTAGAGCTGTCTTACACAAATCATAGAATAAAAGTAACAAACTTAAAAGCCTTGACGAAAACGTTCAACGATTTTTATCTTTAAAATTTGATTTTTTAGATTATCAGACATTGATCAAGGCATACATATACATAATCATGCCATACAGAATAAATTGAGTTTTTAGCGTTTTTGAAAGAAGTTTTTATGCGAAAAAAAACTTCAACCTTAGTTTATCCAGGACTACGTTATGCACACGAAAAATTGAATTTTGCATGCAAAAATGCTTTTTTGGAAAAGTTAAGTGTGAGTACAAAATTTGATTTGCAGTTAATATAAAAACACACAAAAAAAGTTTTTTATTGCGAAATTTCAAAATTATTTGAAAAATATTTTGTAGTCGCCATCAAAAATGCTAGTCATACAATTTTCATATATGGAAATTGGATGATTAGCGTTTGTTTCGACCATTTTTTAAACTTTTTTATGTAGTACAATACACCGACTTTTATGCCACAACACTTAAGCTCTTTGAAATTCGATGACATCATTTTAGCAAAAGGTATGGAATGTGTATGATTAATTTTTTCATAGACTTAGTTTATGGAATTGTATGAGTAGCATTTTCGGTCTATGGAGGTCAACCTGATTTAGTTGAATAACAATTTAAATATGATGTTTTAAATGTAACGAAGATCATACTCTCTTCTAGGCTAATGAAACCAACCAAAAATGCGCAAGGTATAAAATTCAGCCGAAATATTTCATCATTTGAATGAAACTTGCTTAACTTTTGTAACTTGTACATGATTATTACCCAACTAAAACTTAAGTGTTTTAGACTGGTTGATACTCCGGCTTGTTTATAGTTCAGCTGGTTTGTATACCACTATTATTAGGCGCCTTCAATTAATAGATACCATAGTTCATAATTTGAAACAAGAAAAGAAATCCTTAAATAAAATCTGCACTTGTTCTCGACTTTGTTAATTTTTTGTTAGCTCTAAAGCGCAAATGCTTAAATAAATTGAACCGCTGGAACTCAAAATCCAAGTCTTGTAGCATGCGTTTGCTACTTATAATGGCGCTTTTGAAGTATTCATAATGGTTTGCTGCTTGCTTCTAATCTGCTACAAGGTCGGTCTGCCAAAAAAAACGGTCCAATAAAGAACTAACCTTAAAAAGTTTTCTTGCAAAGTTTGGTCAGCTGAGTTTTGGTAAGAATTTTTGTTGGGATTTTCTTGGTTCGCACTGTTTTTTTTCGGAGACAATTCTCCTTGTTTTCGCTTGTCATCGGTTCTAGTGCATTGTGTTTTTTTTTGCATGGTATTAGAAGCGACGCTGTCATGACAAAAATGAAGTTATATTGCTCTTTATTTTTAGCCCTTCAATAGATCTGCTTTGAGAGAAAGTAAATCGAAGGGTTTCCTATTTCTTTGTTTGTTTAATTCATCGTTTTGTTTGTAGTTTGAATAAACCCATTCCCGTATAATTCAATTTAAGTTTAAATCGAATTATCAATAGGAAAAGCTTTTTAGTAGCTTAATTGAAAAAGCACTGTCGAAAAGTTGAAGATAAAAAAACGAAAATGGGCTGAAATCATGATCGTAGTTTCCTTTCTTTTGAAAATTTTCAGAGGGAAAGCGTAAGCCATTTCAAATTTGTCAAATGGCAGCTCAAAAAGGCGGTCGCTAACTCCCCCCGAAGCTTTAATCTTCAACTAATACACTTTGAAATCAACTCATTTTTCATACACTAAATGTGTTTCGTTAATTCAAAAAAGTGAAAAAGTCGATCGAAATTACAGATTAGTGGGAACAGATAAGCTATAAACTCTAAGCCTGAGTTCCCTGGAGCAATTAAATTCTGCAGTTGGTGATGTAAAGTTCAGTTTTTAAGTCCTGATTGCTGCCTTATATGGATGGCATACTTGGTATCAACTTCAGCTATATACCCGCGTGCTACTTCCGATAAGAGAAGATTTACGCTCTTAAGGCTGAGAAGTCGGTTCACGTCACAGAAAGGAAGCAGGCGTGAAATTAAAAAAAAATGAGAGGGAAGTTTTGTTGCAATTTTAACACCAGGTGAAAAACATGGACAGAAATTGGTCTGCTTTTTAACCTAATCTATCGTTTTATTGCTTTGGTCGTCTTTTGACTGTTAATATTGCAGATCGAAAGTCGCTCTCCTTCAGTTGGCTATTCGCATTCATTAGGTTTGAATACGGTCATGTGCGGTCAAATAGTTCTTTTGCATATGTGATCTAGGTGAATTTGCTAAAAAGAATTAGTCTAAACAGTGACGTAACAGCTATTTGCATGAATTAAAATTGAAGTTTATCACATTTTAACCCTTAATTTGCTTTTAGTTAATAACTGCTTGAAGTAGACAATGGTGGCTTTTCGAAACGTGACAATTTTTCCTAAAGAAATTGTTGAGAACAAATAGATTTAGTTCAAGTTGAATTGTTTTATCAATGCACACAACCTAGTGGTTTCTTTGTCAATTAATGCATGCCAATGATAAAAAGTCGTTTTCGGCTTTAATAACAAGTTATTGTCCGAATCCTGAAAGAAAAAAAAACTGATTTTGCATTCCCTGTTGCAGAAAAAATTTTTCTTAATTGTTCGTATCTTTCGACAGTTTTTAAAACCTCTGAATGATAATGATGCTTTAAGCTCTCAATTAAAATGATTTTCTACCTGCGAACGTTTTTTTTTGTAATTCTGGGGGCTTGAAAGTTCTTATATGGGATATTCATTGCGTGTGATTTGTCCAGTGTTCAATGGCTAGGCGATGAATTAATGAGGCCCAGAAAACAGTCCAAACTGGTTTGAGGCAAACTAATTGGACTAAGCAAGGCGTTAGTTGAAGCACTTAATATCCATTTGGACTTGAAGTTGCTTGCGGGTGAAGAATATTGTCTCATTAAAAAATTATTCAAATTTTTTACTGATACGTTTTCTCTGTTTCCCATCACAGATGGATTTTGCCCCCGAGTAACGGATTTTGCAAGGCTATACATGAAGACCAATTGTGTACCAAATTTCATAATAATCATTAAAAAATAGGTGCTTCTGTTTACTGTATAAGTAGCACCGAATGTTACATCTCAAGTAGTTTTTGCAAAACTTAAAAAAATTATATCTCTTTTGAATTTGAATCATTTCCGGCATCGAAAGGATACATAACTTAAGCCCCAACGAATGTCTTTCTGAACAACAAAATAAGTGAATGTGTTTTTTGTTTAAAAATGCTACTAAAAATGTTTAGGCCGATTACTATTGAAGCTCATACTTCTACGGAGCAAGTTTATTTTCGATTAGTGAAGCGAACAGAGATTATTTGGTTCAGTTTTAACGTATTTTAGTTCAAGTTGTCCGTCAGTTGTCAAAGTTACCAGTTAAACAGTGATAATGTACCATACAAATTTGAATCTGAACTCACCATGATTCATGCTCGATACTCGAGGGCGAGGCATCAACTCAGACCAGAAGCTTAAATCAAATTTGAAATAAAAAATCCGAAACTTGAAAGATGATTTGTTAATCATTCTGCAAAAACGCCTATGAAAAAAAACTTATTCAAAAACCTTGCAAAATTATGGCTATCTTACACGATCTCGCAAGATCTGTTTTACTTATACATAATGTTTTCAAGACTAGTATAAGATTCCTGTAATCTTTTACAAGATTCTTGTAAGCTCTTGCAAGATTCTTGTAAGCTCTTGCAAGATTCTTCTAAGCTCTTGAAAGATTCTTGTAAGCTCTTTCAAGATTCTTGTAAGCTCTTGCCAAATTCCTGCAATATCTTGCAAGATTGTTGTATGCTCTTGCAAGTTTCTTGTAAGCTCTTGCAAGATTCTTGTAAGCTCTTGCAAGATTTTTGCAAGCTCTTACAAGATTCTTGTAAGCTCTTGCAAGATTCTTGTAAGCTCTTGCAAGATTCTTGTAAGCTCTTTCAAGTTTCTTGTAAGCTCTTGCAAGATTCGTGTAATCTCTTGCAAGGTTGTTGTATGCTCTTGCAAGTTTCTTGTAAGCTCTTGCAAGTTTCTTGTAAGCTCTTTCAAGTTTCTTGTAAGCTCTTGCAAGATTCTTGTAAGCTCTTGCAAGATTTTTGCAAGCTCTTACAAGATTCTTGTAAGCTCTTGCAAGATTCTTGTAAGCTCTTTCAAGTTTCTTGTAAGCTCTTGCATGATTCGTGTAATCTCTTGCAAGGTTGTTGTATGCTCTTGTAAGTTTCTTGTAAGCTCTTGCAAGTTTCTTGTAAGCTCTTGCAAGTTTCTTGTAAGCTCTTGCAAGTTTCTTGTAAGCTCTTTCAAGTTTCTTGTAAGCTCTTGCAAGATTCTTGTAAGCTCTTGCAAGATTTTTGCAAGCTCTTACAAGATTCTTGTAAGCTCTTGCAAGATTCTTGTAAGCTCTTTCAAGTTTCTTGTAAGCTCTTGCATGATTCGTGTAATCTCTTGCAAGGTTGTTGTATGCTCTTGCAAGTTTCTTGTAAGCTCTTGCAAGTTTCTTGTAAGCTCTTTCAAGTTTCTTGTAAGCTCTTGCAAGATTCGTGTAATCTCTTGCAAGATTTTTGTAAGATCTTACAAGAATCTTGTAAGCTCTTGCAAGATTTTTGTAAGCCCTTACAAGATTTTTGTAAGCCCTTACAAGATTCTTGTAAGCTCTTGCAAGATTCTTGTAAGCTCTTGCAAGATTCTTGTAAGCTCTTGCAAGTTTCTTTTAGGCTCTTGCAAGATTCTTGTAAGCTCTTGCATGATTCTTGTAAGCTCTTGCAAGGTTCTTCTAAACTCTTGCAAGATTCTTGTAAGCTCTAACAAGATTCTCGTAAGCTCTTTAATAAGCAGTCTTGATCGAATGAGCGTGTGTTGTAGCCACGGGACAAGATGTGCTGGGGAGGTGGTGGGTGTGGCGAATAATGGAATCTGTGGGGTGGGAATCGCCTACCACGCCAGAATAGCCGGCATCCGCATGCTAGACCAGCCATTCATGACAGACACTATCGAGGTATGGCGCTTCAATGCTTTTCACACGAAAAATATTTCAATCAAATTTAAAAAAATTAGAGAAACTTTCAATTAAGAGCCAATTTTAATTTCTCTCCAATCTGAAAAGGTTTTTGTTACTTTCTTCTTTGAACTTAAATTTATGAAATATGAATTAGTATGCCAGTATCACTTAAATTCTGTATTTATGTTCATCATTGGAGCAGAATTAGTTGAAAAAAGATTAATGTTTTCAATAGCACAAAGATTTAGCCTGAATTTGTACTGCTTTGTGCTCTGTAATGCATTGTTTTGTGTGTGTAGGCGTTGTCCATGGGCCATGCCAGGGACATGATTGACATCTACAGTGCCAGTTGGGGTCCCACAGACGACGGGAGAACGGTGGATGGGCCGAGGGAACTCACCATCGAGGCCATGGCCAAGGGGGTGAACGAGGTAACCCACTCTTGATTGACCCCTTATCAAAAATCCATAATCATACGCCGCTTTTGTGGATACTTGGCTTGATTAGGGCTTAGAACTGCGCCTGATCAAGTACGGCACCCTAGATTGCTCATGGATTATTTTGTTTCGATGTTATCCAAGGTACTGTGATGAGAGTATGGAAACTCTGAAAAGTTCAGTACTGGAATCACGCTTTAAGATATGATATTAGTAGGTTTTTAGTCAAAGCCCCCCCCCCCCCCCAACTCTTGAAAGTGCTGAAGTTGAAACCAGAACTAGACACGGCATCTTGGCACTATTCGTTCATAATGAAAGACAGCACACTTACACTAAGATTTTACACTAGATTTATTCATATAGTTCAGTCAATTTTGAAGCTTAAATATCCTACTAGTGGTTGGGTTGGCTTAGAAAGATTTTTGGCTGGTTTCTATACATAACGCCTGCAGCTTAAAAAAGACCAAACCACAAACCAGTGTCTGGTTTTGCTTAAAAGCGAGGCTAAATACATTTGGCCAACATATAATAATGTCTTACACCCTTTGGAGTGTGAATAAACATCAGCTTTGACAAGAACATCTGGCTGTTTTGCAAATACAAAACTGATTTTAACTATTCGGACAAAACGAAAAAAAACCTAAAAACTAAAATGCGTTATTCTCAAGCCAAAGCTATCAAATCAATTGCTGACAAAAATAATGGTTTTTCTTATAGTTTGTTTTTCTTATAGTTAAGAAAAACTTGTTTTTCTTATAGTTAAAAATGACATTTTTTGGCTATTAATTAGAAAAAAACTTTCCTTTACAAACTTGAGAAGACAATTTTTTTCTTTACGCTTTCAGCAATTTAAATTTCCGTCCGAATCGATATTTGCTTGACTCATTGCTTGTAATTTTACCAGCTTGATTTGTTAAAATTTTTCTTTTCTTTTTTTTTCGTTTTTTTAAATCATGTTTTATATAGATGTCGGCCTAATTAAAATCGACTTAGTGACCTATTTTTGCGCCCTTACCTCCGAAAAAAAAATATGTATGCGTGTTTGTGCCCTGAGGTGATATTTTATTAAGTTCAGAATTTTTTTGAATTTCTTTTCAGCATGAAAGGTTTCTGCTCAGATTTTTGCGGCTTTGTTACCGCTTGATAATTATAAATTCAAATCTTATCCAACATCCGGTGTATCTGGAGTTTAGGTAAAACAACAAAGGTTGGGAAGACCAAGATTATCAATTCGAATCTGGCTTGGAGTGGTGCAAGTGGTGCAAAGCTCAGTTTCGTCTCTGTAAAACTTTTGTAAGGCTTCGTAACAGACTCACTTTGATCATCAACTGAACCAAATTTTTGGTGTCATTTCTTGTTGACTAAAAAAAGCTAAAAAGCTTCGTTTTTGGGTTTAGTTTGTGGAAGCATTTAAGCATTTCCAGTCTCCGATATATTCTGTTTACTTCACAAGCGAACTTGCGAGCATTGTGTTCTAGTGAGAGTTTATTTTTCTTAATTAACTCGCTTAAAAGAAGGCCCATTTTTGGTGGCATTAATGCTGCATATCATTAGCAATTCAAAAATATGCTTTCGATATGATTTATTAGTGGCTAGTATTTTTCTAAATCGAGCTCACATGGCAGAGGTATGCAGATATTTACTGGGATATATTTTTGCATTGTGATTAGCTCAAAGCTTCGGTTTGTCTCTATGTTTTAAAAAAAATTAACTGAAAGGAATAAAAAAGCTCTCCAACAAAAAAAAATGTAGAAATAGCTGCTAAAATATTCTTAAATTTCAAAAGTGGATCTTAATTTTTTATTCATCGGCGAAATAAAATTTTTTTTTATTGGTTTAGTTTCAAAATCAACCTTTTTCAAAGGCTTCCAAAATAGCTTGAATGTAACGCACGTTTATTCTGTCGACACGTCTTCTCCCATCCTTTTCACCAAAAAAATCAGTTTATGAACTAATTGATTAATTTTCGCTAAAATTGATGGGAAGACGTGTGGACAGCATAAACGTGCGTTTCAGGCCCTGAAACGCACTTTCAAAGTTTAGATTACGACCGAAAGGATTTTTAATGGTTTTTTTTTCAACTTTAATTAGCTCCCATTGTGGATAAGCCTGTGAGATTTCCCTCAGTTTGAGTAGGGAAAACGGTATTGTAAAATTCGAATATTGAATTAGATATGTTATGTAAATAGATAGAATAGAGTAATAAATAAATGATTAACGAATCCAGAATTGAAGTATTGTTTTAATATTTTGATGACTAGATTTAACGCTTAAGGCTTTCGCAAGTGACCACCTCAGATTCTCAAGTGACAAACGATTTAGCTGGTGAGATTTGTCCTTGAATCAATTTACTGCACTATAAGTAGATAATTAGGACATAGTTAGATACGACAATAAATAAGTAAATAGAATATAATGAGGTACCGAAGGTCGCCTCATGACACTTCCCCCTCTAGAAAAAATTTATCTCAGTATAAATTTCGGAATGAATCAGGCAGAATGGGGAGAAAAAATTAAGCACCATATATGATCAGTGGTAACCAAAATAACAAGCCAATATAGCAAAGTTTTATAAAGTTTTAAAGTTCAAGAAGTGTTGTCCAGCTCTTCGATTCTAATCTTCTTAAACGGAGTAGTTTGCTCCTTAGTTCTGGGAAACGGCACCTTTCGAACAATTGGGGTGAACGGCGTAGTGATGACTTGAACGGTGTTTGTTTGTAGTGATGAAGGCTCTGCAGAGTTCGATTCAGTTACACTTTTAACTGAATGGCGAAGAGGATCTCCATAAAACCTCGTCGGTTTCTTGTACCCATTAGGTGACCTATTAAACTCACTCGAAGATTGGGAGGTAGGATTGTCGACCTCCAAATGGCCAGTAGCCGCGGTGTCCTTTGCTGCTGTGTCAGAAGTCTCTGGCTGATCCTGGGGTGTTGCTAACGCCCCTGTAGGAGATATCAAGGCGGGATTAGTTGGAGGGTCGATGATCGGAGCTCCTGATGTATCGATCACGGGAGCCAATCCTTGAGGTGTTGTAACCCATGCCTCCACCAATTCTAGCTGAGGTCCAGTGATCAATGAGTCCTCGCTTGATGACTCTGCTGTTAAGTCGATCACCTTGCCCTTTAAAGATTCGTCTGTCTGCCGTGTAGCTGGAGTAGTAGATGGTTGAGACTGGGGCCGAGGAGCAATTCGTCGCTGCAAGCGTTCACCCACTGTGCCTGGCGTAGCTGAAATTTTAGGGTGGTTAAAATTATGTCTTAGGCTTAAGTGATTTTTTCGGTAGACTTTCCCTCTGTCGGTAATGTAAGTATGATCCGTGACACGAGTAATCTTGATTTTTGCTAGTTTGAACAGAGGCTTTCCCGATTTTCGATCAAGAACTTTCCGAAAGATTTTGACTCTTAGAGGATCTTGTAAAACTAATTTTTCTAATTTACGCGTTTTGGAGAGTCTTTTGGGCCTCGAAGAAGACGACACGTTCATTCTCTGTGAATGCGAGAGTGCTGGTGCTGACGTATCGCGGGCGTTATCGTAAAAGCGTAGGGTCCCCTTTGTGATCCCTGATTTAGCGAGTTTTCGAGGTCGCTATTCCGAGCCGCCAATTCACGGAGAAGATCTTGTCCTAGTTGTGGAGGCACATTCCGTTTCCACTGCTTCCAGGTGTTAGCTGCCTTTGCAAGGTTCTCCAAGGCTTTATACGGTTGACTATCCGCTATACGCTCGCCCACACCAAAGAGTGGCTTGAATTTAAAGGGGATTTCTGGGCTGTGTGACGATCCTCTGGGTACAACTTTAGCCCTATCGCGGCTGTAATCCTGGCTTGACCGTTGCTCCGGGGTTAGGAGGTTCCTTTCTAGTCCTTGCGCTGAAGTAGGAGAATGAACAACATTATCACGTGCTAATGAAAACTCAGTATTGGGCTTCCTCCCAAAGTGTAACTCAAACGGGGATACTTTTAACGTAGAATGCTTAGTTTTCCGAATATCGTCGATAATTTGTTGTAAAGTTGACTTCAGATTTTTAAAATTAGGATCTAATTTTTCTGTTCCTTATTTCCGTTTAATGGTCTGGATCGATCTCTCCACCAGCCCACAACTCCGATGGTCCCCCACCGCTGTGAGGATGTGTTTAATGCCTCTCATTTTGCAAAATTTTTTAACGACGTCAGAGTGAAATCCAGAACCGTGATCTGTCCTAATGCTTTCTAGTATGCCATGATTACGAATATATGATCGCAAAAATTTGACTATTTTTTTCGCACTGGTTGATTTAGTTAACATCACCGAGGGGAACTTAGAAAAACGATCTATGGCGACTAAAATGTAGATATCCCCTTCTTATCATCTATTAACGGACTCGCGAAATCAAGTTGCAATTCTTTATTTGGAGCTGACAACGTTGGTAACGGCTTAGCTGAGTTATAAGTCGCGGAAGTTTTGATGTTCTTACCAAAAAGAGTACACTCCGGGAATTTTTCGCAGACATTGACAATTTGGCGGTTAAGAAATGGCCACCAAATATACTCCGAGGCGTCCATCATGACTGCTTGGCCTGGGTGCGAGCGATGAAGTCGAATCAGGCTAGCACTTCGTAACTGTTCGGGTATGGCTAGTCTGTTGTCTATCAGGACACAGTTGTTCACCTCCGCCGCTTTCGTCCAGAATTGGGCCATGTACGCCCCCAGTTTGTTAAAGGATTGCACATCCTTGTTGACGATCGCAGTTCTCATCGGTCCGAGGAACGGGTCTTCCCCTGTCAGCTCTCCCAACAAATCCACGTCGAACAGTCCCGGCAATCCGACCACCTTCTTTTTGTCCTGTGTGACCAGCGGTTTGTGGTTATTGATGGCTTTAACCCCCATTCGAAGTGTCTCTCCTCGTCTGGCCTGTCTCGTGAGCCGCTGCCTCCGGCACTTATCAAGGAAGTGAGTGAGGGCCTTTTGCGTCGTTTGTCCTCGAGTAACAACGAAACGTTCTAGAGAATGTCTCTGCCTGGCAATGTTTCGGGTACGTATTTGATTAATACGGCTCGGGCGATCCATAGGGCGAACTGTAGATAGTCTGGGTCTTAGTTGACTGGAGGTGCGAAAATTAGGGGAACTTGTAGAAAAATTTTCAACAAAATTGAGGAGATTTGTTTGTTCGATCGTATTATTTGCAAAGTCAATAGTATTAGTAGAAGTATTTGAGTTCTTGAGAGTAGAGTTAAGAGTAGTATTTTGAGCAAGATTATTTGAAGTATCCATATCGTTACTGATTTCTAAGTTGTAAGGTCGGAGGCAATGAGTTTGAGCAAAAACTTCCGGTTTAGCGTATCGCATTTGCATACTGTACTGTGATTGGTCGAGAGTACTAGAGCATCAAAAGTCGACCTCTCGCGGCAGTGATATATACTCACGATTTTGCATACGAGCATATGATTGGCTAGTTGACTGAGAGCATGAATGAACGCCCTCTAGTGGCGAGGGATTAAGACAATCAATTAGCATATCCTCTTGAGATTGGTTAACAGATACTATTCACGAGTACTATTCACGACGCCCTCTAGAGGCGACGAACTGAACTGTTTGCAACAATGTGATTGGTCAGATAAATCAAACGTTGATTGGTTTGTCGTATTAGTTAAGAGGTAGCTAATTTCGCCTCTAATTTCACCAAACGATCTGATTGGTGGAAACTGGTTATAATTTGAAATTTGCCCCACCGGCACTACTTGAGGTTTGGATTGAGTACCAATCAAATTTAAAGCATTGTGAAAAGCTTGAATATATTTAATGACAAATAATTTGTCATGCGATGATGGCAATGGTGCTTCAAAAGTCCGGTATCTAGACATATTGTCTACGATGCCTAGGGAGGAACCGGGTATATGTTCGATTTGATAGTCGAACGGAATGAGGCGGTCCGCCCAGCGAGAGAGAGTCTTGACTGATAAGACTTTTTTCCATACGTTTCATTGAGGGCGGAAATGATGGCCTTATGATCGGTTAGAATAACAAAACGTTTACCAAGTAAATATGTACGGAAATGTTCGCACGACCATACAATAGCCAAAAGTTCTAACTCATTGGTACTATACTTGATTTCCGCGGAGTTTAGAAACCTAGAGGCAAACGCAATCGGGGCCCAAACATTTGGCTCTACTTCTTGTTCCAAGCAAGCCCCCAGCCCGCTATGACTTGCATCACATTTAACACGCGAAGCTTTCGAAGCATCGTAGTGAAACAAATTAGGGATGTTTGCGATGAGGTTTAAGATCTTCTGAAAGGCAATAGTTTGCTGTTCCCCCCAAAAAAGGGATTTTTTATTCTCCGCTTTTAACGAAGCTCTGAAAACGACCGTATATTTGTGCAAATCTGGGATGAAACGTTGAAGATGATTGAGAGTACCCATAAACGATCTTAACTGTTTAAGAGTTTTGGGTGGTAACAGGGATTTGATTGCCTCTATTTTTGAGAATTTCGAAGCGTAACCGTTTTCATCGATTTCATACCCTAACCAGACTAGCTTGTTAACTGAAAACTCACATTTACTAAGTTTCAACGCCCATCCTTCTTCATCCAATCGATTCATTACTCTTTCGACTAGTACGTTATGATCTTCAACTCTTCCTTTAGTGACAACCAGTATATCATCGAGGTAACATATGACACCTTCCAATCCTTGTAACGTACAGTCCATCGCTTTCTGAAATTCCGTAGGCATGTCCGTCAGTCCGTAGAAACCAGTCTTGAATCGATATGTACCAGTTGCCTCTCCGCACAAAATACTAAAGTTACAATGACTACTGGTCAGTTCCGATAAAGGTAATTGACTGAAAGCGTATTTAAGGTCCAGAGAAGTAAACCACACCTCCCCAGGTGTGTCTCTAGTTATGATTTGAGCCGCCGAGTCAATCAATTCATGCATATTAGGCATTTGATATTTGTTTTGCCAGATTTGGGCATTCATAGGTTTAGCATTCAACGCGAGTTTTATAGACCCGTCTTTCTTTGCAGTTAAGACTATGGGTGCGATGAAGTGATCCGTAGTACACTTTTCTAACTTTTCAATGTGCTTGTCTTTAATTAACTTTTTAATCTCAGCCGCGACCCGATCTTGTAAATGTATAGCTATCTTGTTATGTGGGAGCAATTTCTGAAATTGTTCTGATGTTTTGGCCCCTTTCTCATTCTCCAAGGCCAGTTGTAGAGTATCATCAAGATTGGCTTTTGCTCTGATTAATTGCCTCTGAACCTCCACATCACGAATGCGACCAATAAACAAGTCTTTCAATGTTACTCTTTCCTGATCAATCGGCCAATTACACAACGCAGTTTGAGCGCTAAGTCGGGCGTAAAATGATGAGAATGAGTCATTATCCTGCATGAAAATTGTATTATACAGCTTAATCCTTTCGACTGTGTAGTCCCGCTCTGCCTTGAAAACATCCTCACAACACTTGTGAAAATCAATGAAAGAACTAGTATTGAGGTCCAAATGAGGGTAGGAATCCAAGAATCGTTTTTTCCCCTCATTTCCCAATGCGAAGAAAAGTCGCGATTTCAAACGTGCCTCTGCCTCATGGTAACACCAGTTATGTCCAATTCGAGGTCCTTTCCTTCTCCTTTCTTGATTTTTCTCATCGATTCTTCGATTAGCTGCTGCAATTCGGAGGTTCCTTTGGCCACATCTGCTGCATTTTCTTCAGCACTCGGTGCTTCGGGCTTTGGGTAGGGTTCATGCACTAACTCTGCTGGGGCAACTAGTAACTCCCCCGGTGAAATGTTGTCTTTGAGACTCACGGCCAAAAAAAATTGTCCTACCCAAGTCTCCCAAATGAAAGGTGAGTTTACCGATGTTCTCGCCCAAAAAGGTGGTATTCCGAGTAGGTCAGTCCTGTCTTCATTCACAGGAACTGCTGGCTGCACCATGAGATTTCCCTCAGTTTGAGTAGGGAAAACGGTATTGTAAAATTCGAATATTGAATTAGATATGTTATATAAAAAGATAGAATAGAGTAATAAATAAATGATTAACGAATCAAGAATTGAAGTATTGTTTTAATGTTTTGATGACTAGATTTAACACTTAAGGCTTTCGCAAGTGACCAACCTCAGATTCTCAAGTGACAAACGATTTAGCTGGTGAGATTTGTCCTTGAATCAATTTACTGCACTATAAGTAGATAATTAGGACATAGTTAGATAAGACAAAACATAAGTAAATAGAATATAATGAGGTACCGAAGGTCGCCTCATGACAGCCTGTGAAGTTGGCAAAAAAGAAAAGTGATTGAAAATTTAATTGTTTCCAACTGTAATTTGCACAAAAAAAACATTTCAACCTCTTCTTAACGACATATTTGATTGACATTTAATTATTGTCACTGTCAGTTCGAACATTTTAAGCTGATTTTCACTATTGAAGTCGTCCGTTTTTTCTACCATTTAAGCAAAATTCTGAACAGGGGACAAGAAATCGGACGTTTTTCGAATCACTGCCGCAATTACTATTTTTCACTTCAATGGTTAATTTTAGAGTACATTTTCTGTTTTTGAAAAAATTCGCTCTAGTAACCACGGAGACGAGGTTAACAAATGATTGTCTATTTTTCAAAACTTAAGCTATTTTTTTGGGAAAATCAATATTTATTAACCACGAATTTAAAAAAAACATGATTTTTATTCGTATCTGCTGAATAAACGTAATGTTTTTTGTTCCAGGGCAGAAAGGGTAAAGGGAGTATATACGTGTGGGCTTCGGGAGACGGGGGCAAAAATGACGACTGCAACTGTGACGGATATGCATCCTCCATGTGGACTATCAGCATCAACAGGTAAACTCTTTTTTGCTAATTAAACCTCGTACGCACCCATTAAACAAGCCATGGCATGACGAAACGTGCCTTTGTTTTGGACCGAACCGCTGTGTCGAGAATCCGTTTTCAGACTGTTTTTATGGCGTATTGCAAACTGCACTCTCAGTATGTTTTTTTTGACATCGAAAATTTTGTTGAGGCAAATTTGGAACTTATTCGAATCTCCTGGAAACCAAGACAACGGCAAAAATTGACGAAAACCTGTGTTTTTTTTTGTTGATGGTTATGTTCGGATCTTGAAAACGATGTTTTTTTGTAATTTGTGGTCTACTCAATTTAGTGTGTCTTCAATGTACGAGGCATTGATTGCTTGTGGCTCAATAACTTTAAAGTAAAGGATGCTTAAATGTCTGTTCCTAATAGTTTTGGTAGTGATAAACAAAAAGTGCAGTTTTTGAAATCATGACCGACTCAATTTAAGTGTGTTTTCAATGTATTGCAGTGCTATCAATGATGGTCGGACTGCACTATACGATGAATCCTGTTCCTCCACCTTGGCCAGTACCTTCTCCAATGGGAGGAGTCTCAATCCAGAGGCAGGCGTGGCCACCACGGACCTATACGGAAACTGCACTCTAAGGTACCATCATACATCCACATGAACATCGTTGACTATAGAAGTATGCACTTTGCACTGCTTCATAGTAATCTCAATCAAAAGTGAGAATAAGAGAAACAACTTCAATTCAATTAGCTTACACTAGCCACTGGCTGTACGCGCTGTATGGATTAACGGTAACGTTGACCTTGAAAGTCATATGACGTTAATGTATATAATAATATACGTGTTCTAGGTTCATAGTATGACCTTTACTCCACATTGCCCAGACAGTCTGATAAATTAAACTGTTCAAATGATGCGATAATGACATGGGGCAATGAGAGTTTGCTTACTAAATGACGAATTGATTGCAATTTTTACTATGAGCGTTTCAAACACATTGTTTTTTTTTAATTTTCGAAAATACAACCAAAAAAACATAAATTTATGAAATACTGAAAAAATTTTGTGCAATTAATAATTTTTAAAACATTTTTGTCTCTTCGTGCTTCAAATTTTAATTTCAAAAGTAATAATTGAGGAGAAAATAGTGATTATCCATGCCTTATTTTGTCTGTACAATAGGAACTGAGACGTCTTTGAGATGTTCCAAATCTGTAAGGCGCTTCAGTTCATTTGATGAAATAATGACGCAGTCCTAAATTTAGGTCTGATAGGCTGCTAGACAGATACAATGAACAGAACTATATCGTCAAATTGTGACATCAAGTTCGCATTCTGAATCGAAATTATATTTGATCGAATCTTCAGGCACTCCGGAACGTCGGCAGCTGCTCCCGAGGCCGCTGGAGTGTTTGCTCTGGCTCTTGAGGCCAACCCAGACCTCACCTGGCGAGACATGCAACACCTGGTCGTGATCACTTCTAAGAGGAACAAACTGTACGATGAGCTGCACAAATGGAAAACCAATGGGAGGGGATTGGAGTTCAATCACCTGTTTGGATTCGGGGTTCTGGACGCGGGTGCGATGGTGAGAGAGGCAGAGAACTGGGAGACTGTGACGGAGAGGTTTCACTGCACGGCAGCTTTTACATCCGAGTCAGCATAGTGAGTCATGCTTTTGGGGTTGTTTTACCATTGATCATTTCAAGTCTGTTTTTTTTTGGCGACGATGTCCTCGCTCGACTTCTAGCTTCATGTCAAGTACAAAATGATTGACTCCGGCTTCAATATTGATAAAACACGGATGTAAAAAGGGTTTTTCAATTGGCTTATTTTACTATGACTGTCGAATATACCTAATCCTCAGTTTTTGTTCTGAGCCTTTACATTAGCTTTTTTATGCTTAATTTAAGCCGTTAAAGTCTAGTCTTACTCGAGTAAAATAAGTTTTTGGAATTTTTCAAGCTGTTGTGGGAATCAAAAGCTTCGAAAATTCAAAGAATTTCTGCAAAAAACTTTTAAAAAACTTTTTTTTTTGATTTTTCAATACTTTTTTTAGTTTTTCTAATCTTTATTGTCAATTTGCTTACTTTACTATGACTTTCTGATGGTCGGAACTTTATCTGATACTTGCTCAGAGTAACCAGCTATTTTTTTTGTAAATGTAGTTTTTTTGAAGTTATTATTTTTGTAAAATCAAGCCAATTATAAAAAACAGCATTTAATTTGCGAAAACGCCATGGACTTTTGCAGCTCAGTTTTTGGGAGACTCAGAGTCAATGAGGCGCCTCTGAACGTTTAATTATTTCGGAAGTGGAAAGAATTCTTGACAATGAATGCGATTTCATTTGCAACCCTTTCTAGCCCCATCCCTCCCCCGGGCGAGATTCTGACGATCCAGTTGAGCACAGATGCGTGTAAGGAGCAGCCGAATGAGGTGAGGTATGTAGAACACGTGCAGGCCATCATCAGTGCCCGGGCCACTAGGAGGGGGGACATGACGATCAACATGACATCCCCCAGTGGCACGGAGAGCATCCTACTCGCAAAGAGACCATTCGACGACGACAGCCAACAGGGTCAGTACTGACTGCTCTATCTGTATATTCCAGATCTCTATCTGTATCTGTGCATTATGTCAATAAAAGGTGTTGTATATTCCACGTATATTCCTGATATATTCCAGGCATTTTTCCAGGCATTATGTATCAAGTGAGCTTTTACGGCAGTTCAAAAAAGTTCAAAGTTAAAAAAAAAGTGAAAAAAGTTCAAAGTTAACCTAGTATATTCCAGGCAACATGTCAGTGAGAAAAGTAGACCGAAAATAATTATTCAAAGGGTCATTCATAACTGATGGCAAATGACTCTGACTATTCACAATGACAAAATCATGTAAAATTTTGATGTCAGATCTGTATCAACAACCTCAAAGTGTATAACAGTATTAAGTGTGATAAAAATTTTCGTTTCTGTTATAGGCGTTGATTGTAGATTGACTATTGTTTGTAAAATGAAAAATTCTTAAACTCAAGAATTGTGAAAGCAGGTATGATCGGCAGTTGATTTTTACCAGGGAAAAGTAATAATTTAAGCTATCAATATAGGGCTACATTTCAGGATTCCAGCAGTGGCCCTTCCTGACGACCCACACCTGGGGCGAGAACCCTGCCGGAGTGTGGACCCTAACGATTGAGATGAAGTCGGACGAAGAAAACTACCCTAGTCACGGGGAACTACTCGAGTGGAAACTAGTCGTCCACGGAACCCAGAAGGACTTCATCTCCCAACACACGCAGGAGCTGCAGGAGAAACGAATCGACGCCATCCTGGCAGACAAGAAAGATCACATCGACGCCTGAACATCGAAGAGTTCACACGGGGTCGCTTCCTTCGATCATAATCAAACAAAACAGACTGTGTAGAGTCGCCTGGAAAACACTTTCCCGTCGTTTAACTTCTCGAAGAGCTGATTCGACTAAACCGAAATAGTTTGTGCGAAGTAGCTATAAAGATCACTAGAATATATTATGAATGAGGGAATTAATTTGAAATTGCAACCAATTTTAGTTTTCTTTTGTTGAAGCCGAGTTTAGCTAGAAATATGTTCAATACACTGACATTACCCGCATCCAAGTTTAGGCGTAAGTAATCGATTATAACGGATTTTTATGATGATTTTTTGACAATTATACTTGATTATAATAATCAAAATTAGGTGTTTAAAAGATTTATAACTGATTATAATCGTGATATTTTCCAAAAGACTAAAATCTCTTATAATCGATTATAATTGATTATAGTTCTTGCAAAAAACACTTAAAATTAATTATACTTGGTTATAATCTCTTATTTTGTCGAAACTTTGTCAATTAAAAACTATATTCGATTTATTTCTGATGGGTTATTATTTTTGTGTCAATATGAAAATCTCTAAAAGAGAGATCTCTTGAACACTTTGGTTCATCTGAACACAAAATTTTACCACCAAACAAAAGTTTCATAGAGTGATTATAATCGATTATTAATTGATTAAAATCGATTTTTTCTCAATTTTAGTAAGACTGGTACTAAAATCGTAATATAATCGATTATTAACGCTTGATTTTGGATGCGGGTGGCGATGGGGCCTAGGAAATTAGACGATAAGCAAATTAGACGGGTGCTACAAAAACAAAATTTGACGAATTATCTATTGCAGATCTGGCTTTTTAGACGAAAAAGCTACGGAAAGGAAATAGCAAAAAAAGTTTTTTCCCAAGAGTCAAGATTCACAAATACAAAAAGAACATAAAATGTCACATTACGAGGCCAAACTGTGCATTTTGTGCATTGTAAGCGCATTCCGCAACAAGGACGCTCCCTTTGTTCTTCTATTGTTCTTTACTTTCCTTTGATCGTTCCGACAAAATTTAACATGTTTAAAGACTTGTCTCTGGAATCCAGGAACATACAGACCCAAAATTGTGCACCTATCCAGTGCACAGTTTGGCCTCGTAATGCAATACTTATCAAAACAATTAGTTTAAATGAACATAAAGTTTCAATCATTCTCACTTTCGTCTATTTTCTCACAGCTGCAGTAATGCAAAAGTGTCTAATTTTCTTTTAAGTTAAATACCTCTGTCTAATTTGCTTATTGTCTAATTTCGAAATCCCCGTTCGCGATACTTGTACACACCGTTCGGGGTTTAGGAACTTAGACGACAGGAAATTTGATGATCAGAAAATAACAGAATTTAGACAACAACTTGCGTGCAAAATGCGTGAGACTTGTTTACAGACTTAAACTATCTTTCGGCTGAGTAAATACTGTTTGTCCAATTTAGACTAATTTGCGTGCAAATTGTGTGAATTTTGTTTACAGACTTGAATTAATTTTTGGCTGAGTAAAATTTGATTGTCCGTAAATTCCGTTTAATTACGGTCGTCTAATTTGCTTGTTTAATTTCCTATGCTCGCAACCGCTCGTAGAAGATCAAAAGCAGAGACTTTGTTCATAAAAAGGACTTTGACCTTTCAAGCAGGCTTTTTAAAGTCATTTCCCCAGCAAAGCTCTTATTGCACTCAAATAACTACTCTAATAGCTTTTTAACCTTCGAAGCTTCGTCTTTTAATTTGAGTTTCAAAGCAGACTTTGATTAGTAGTATTAGCCGCGCAAGATAATCCGCTGATTCAGTTTTCGTAATTCACGAATGTTTTGTTTTAAATTACGCTTGAGATTAGCAAGTGTAATCAAATCGGAATGTTTTTTTTTTCGGTTTAACATGGTTAACAATTTCAGTTTAATCACTTATTATGGGTGGGTACTCGCTGGGTGGGTACTAAGTTAATAGTAACTATCGGTTGGGTGGTGTTACTACAGAGTAGTTTCAGGGGGAAATAAAAATTTTAACAGTTTCTCAAAAAGTCTTTTTGCAAAGTTTTTTTGCGGCTCAACTGGCCTTTGTTTAAAGATTGTCGGCCTTTTTTCCGCTTTTTTAAATTGCTCAGTTTCTAATTTGAATTTCAGATGTATTGCTTGGCATGTTTGCCTAGAGTTCCTGTTCCGTAAAAACAGGTATTATGAAAACTTTTGGGTTTGGGTGTTTTATATTTTTCTGAGTCTCGTTGGAAAACCCATAGAAAAACCTCCTACACCCTTGTGTGCCTGCATATTCCCCTGGTCTATTTTTGCCTTACTTTTTTGTCTACAGCCTTCGAAAACCTGTGGTATAATATTTGAGCCATATTTTTGATTTTTTTTCTCCATTTTTCCCGTTTTCTCAAAAAATTGACCGACCAACTCTAAGACTTTTGTTTCAATTAATACAACGGACTTGTGAAAATCTCCTTCATATGCGGCTACGTTCAAACTTTTTTTACACATGAAATTATGGCCATCGTGAAAGTGAAATCGAACGTTGTTTGAGTTTTTTCGAGTTTTCTTATAAACCTAACATCCCAAACCTAATCTAATTGTTCAATGGAAATAACAGGTAATTTCAAGCCTCCTGCATTAGCGGCCACTCACAAATTTTTTACACAAAACAATTTTTTCTTACAAATTGAATTTGTTAGAAAATCTCAGTATTATTATTTTATTGACCTTTAATCGTAAAAAACACGTGGCAACTTGCGTTGGGTTGAATTGATTTAGAAATGGGGCATATAACTTTCCTCAGGGGGATAGTTTTGTCCTCCTGTGTTTGCAAAGGGTAGGGACACTTTCCCTAGCGGTTGTGACTACAGTGGGACAAAATATAAGGCCGGGGTATACGATTACTACTATCCTGGGTTCATTTATGTACCATAGTTTATGTCGCTTATTCCGTTAAACATAGTGTCTGAACCTGCTTCTTAATTTAACTGTTCTAGTTTATAAATTTAATAGGACTTGTTGATTTTTTTAAAAGATTTATTGACACTTACTTTATAAAAAACATTGCTCTGTATCATGGTTTCCGAGCTTCGATTTCTTCAGATAATTTATCATTCGATATCTTTTAGTGTTTAACACGTATTGTGTTTATTTCGAGACTCTTTTCCAGTTCCCCCTTTCAAAATATCGAGTTTGATGTTTGTTTTACTGGTTATTACGGCTAAATGCGTGATGTTACGCGGTAAGGTAAGAAGAACATTTCTGTTCAAAATTGTCGACTTGTTGACCACGCCAAATTTCATTGCATTATGACAACGTTAATTAGACTTTTCAGAATTGAATTTGGGTTATGACAACGTTAATTAGACTTTTCAGAATTGAATTTGGGAGGGGGGAAACTGGAAAAGAGCCCACTTCGTCAGTTAGCATGTTTTTTTTTTGGATATGTAGTTATTGAAAATCATCGGTTTTTGATTGTAAATTTGTTAATTGAACCATGATGATTGATGATTAGTTGATTAATTGAGGCCATTTTTGGTTTCTTAAAAAAGTGCACAAAATATCAATCAGCATCACAGCATCAACTTTTTTTTACAAAAATTTAGTCTGCGTTACTGATTGTGCATCATAGTTGAATTTTTTTTTTACACCAGTTCGAAATTTCCGATGAGTGTTCTCTGAATCGATGCTGACGAAAAATATTGGCTCTTTTCTTTTTCCCCTCACCTGAAGTTTTTCAGTAGTAAAGTTACTGTTCACATTGTCCGATCGTTACGAAAATTGACATGCGGACTAATTAGGCTGTTCCAAACATATTTGGTCTTCATAATTAACCTTGTAAAAACCACTCATTACACCATAAAACTGATGGTCGTGGGAGGTGGGGGGAAGGAAAAAGAGCTAAAATATTATCTCCCAGCGCAAAATTATTGTTGAAACTCTATTAAATCGCAACTGAAAAAGTTGTGTATTATATATTTTTTTCACTTATAGATGGCTGTTTTTATATCAAGGCTAATCCACGCAAAAACAAACGGAAAAAACGCTCAAACGTTTTACAACATTTCGATGATTCAGCGATATTTTTTTGTAAGTACAAATGAGGTAGATAATTTGATGAACAGATTATGATAGAGACTGATAATTCTCTAGACAAAAGGATACACGTACCGAAGTTTCAGGGATGAAAATCGATTACTTCCTTGACTAAAGTTTTGTCTTTCTATCAGTTATCGTGGCAAACTTAGTAACTGAATGCACTTCAAAGCCATTATAATGGATTTTTTTTGAAAAAAAAGAGAAACGTTTTACAATCCAATCCTAGAAAACTTGAAAGCTCGGCATATTGGTTATTTGCGTGCGAGGCTCTTTTCCAGTCCCTCCTTTGATAGATTCTGAAGTTCAAATTATGAAAGTCTATTTAAAATGACTTTTCATGTTATAAACTGCGTTAGAACGTGTCAGAGTGAACAGGTGAACAAAATTGTACATCACTTATAACATGTAAAATGCCATGTGAGCAATTTTTGAGAAGTTTTATTTTAAAATTTTATGAGGGGGGTGGGAAACTGGAAAAGCACCGCGTGCGACAACAAATTAACTCCTAACTTAGGTTTTAAACTTTTGTGAACCAAAGTCAAAGACTCTTAAGAGCAGGGTTAAGCATATACACTGATTTCTTATAAAAACGCGATGGGTTTAAGAAAATTGTAAAGAATGGGACAACAATGTAAATTTTCAATTATTTGTTATTTTTTCTCAATGAGATGAAATTCTTTATCTGCAAAGAAGCTAGTCTGAATATTCGCATTTGGACAATTTAGTTTCATTCTCAGGGAAGACTTCTTGGTTCCAATCGCATTTAGACTAAGTGCCGATTGGACTAAATCCGCCTCCAACTGTTCCTTGTTCCAGTAACAGACGCATCATGGCCTCGTTCTCTTCCTTAGTTTGCTCTTTCACTGACTCACTCCACGATCCCCTCGATTCAACATCAACTGGCTTTTCCAACTCTCGAGGCTGCGTGAAATAACAAATTGCCCATTAAAATCACAAATTCCAAAGTTTTTTGAGTTATGAGTGGAATGAAATAACTTAATGCTCTTGAAGAAATATTCTGGCAAATTTATGATTAGTTTTATCAGTGACGATGCGCACATGTTTTTTTAGATTTTAAAAATGCGCATGGTGCAGTTTTGATACCAAAAAATGGCAGTCAGAAAGCAATTACCAGCAAAAACTATGAATACTCAATTTTTGTCAAAAAAAACCAAAACACAGGAAGCATAGCGGAAAAAAAGGTCCATCACTGATTTTTTCTTAATATTTTCTTTTCGATAAAACGAATTTAATTTTAAATCAATAACTTGGCAAACGAATCTGCTCAATAGAGAAAGAATTACAAGTGAAAGTGATGTTCTTGTCCGTTCCGCTATGAGGGGATGTAAAAAAGGCCTTAAATAAATTGATAAAAGTGAAAGTGCGATTATCTGTGAAAAATTAAAAAGAGCTTATCGAAAAACAAAAATAATCAAAAAAAATATGTAATTTTCTTGTTTTGTTTCTAGATTTTTCATTTCTGAAAAGCCTTGTAAAGATTCAAAAAACAACATGACTTGAAAAACAACTATTTTTCTCATTTTTCCGTATTTTATTTGTTAATAAATTCCGTATTATGGGGCTGCTCGCTAGCTTGAACTATTCAAAATACGACCAAAACTCAAAAAGTTTAAACCGGTTTGCATCTAAAATAAAACTTTTTTGAATACTCCTAAGATTAGGTCCGAATAACGACTGCAAATTGTTCAATGAGCTTTTTAACTCAAATCTTATAACTCGACATCGGAAAACAAAGAAATGAAAAAATAGATTTCCAGAAAAGGAAAAGTACTCACCTCTGTTCCTGTCCCACCAGCAGCTCTGTGAGAGATTCCTTTACCTTCTACAACAAAATACTAATTCCATTTGTTTTCCTAATAACTTAACAATTCAAAACTGCTCACTTTTTCTGCAAAAAACCATGCATGTTCAAACTATCCAATGTTTTTTAAAAAAGTGTTGTACTATTAAAATTAAACATAAATTGAGAAACTTTGAGTCCTTATAATTGTTAAAATTCCTTGTTAAGCGTACATTTGTTCATTTCAGATGAATTTTTGAGATACATCTGCGAGCACAAAATCCTATCTCGGCATGTTTTGTTAGCACGTTTTAATAATTTGAAAGAATATAAAAGAAAGATGGCCCAAACTGACAGTTTTGAACCTTCCAACTAACATATTTCCTAGTCAATTGTATATAACGACAAAATTTACATTATTTCGATTGTCTCTTAAATGGTACCAATGTTTTTTTGAAAAATTGATTGTTTAATTTCATTTTTTGTACTGTGGACTTCAATTATTATGTGTTAACATGTGAGACGTTTAAGTTAAAAAAATACTACCTTAGATTACACATTCGTTTTTTCATTCGGAACTATTTTGTATGTGGTATTTATAATTATTATTTGGTGGTCGTTGAGATAAAATTGGTAATGTTTCTAAGCAACATGAAGTACTTATCGAACATGAAGAAATTATTAATTTTTCACAGAACTCGATTGCAGGTCAAATTTCTTTTAATTTTAAACAAATGAAGTCAAAATCTTTGTTGGGGTCTCAATTTTGTTTCGATATGACTATTGCTGTGATCGCTAAAATTGTTTTGATTGAAAGGACCACACCTATCACATTTTTTTCTGCACTGCTAGTGTCACAAGATTTGTTAATTGAAGTGTAAGGTTTTAGGAGACGTTATTGGAAATAAATATATTTTTTTCTCAATTCGTAGCAAAAAAAAACTAAATTTTAGTAAAACAAACGCTCAAAAGTTCCAGCAGTTTGTACTGATACAAAACGGAAATTATGGATGATTTTTCTGACAGGTTTTTAAATGAAAAAAAAAAAAAACTGTAGAAATTGTTAGATTCTTGACTTGAGTCGAAAGGAAGTTCCAAGTTTTTTCCTTAAATAATGTTTCATGTAGATACAAAATTAAGCGTATGATAACAGATCGCATCATTCGGACTAATTGAGTTTCTTCTCTTTAATTTGAAACAATTTCTGAGCAGAGGTACTTTCCAAGAAGTCCTATTGAAAGTTTGAAATCCTCGAGCGCTTTCAAAAATCCAAGTTTTTATATGTCAAAATTTTGAACATTGGCAACTTTCATCTTTGAATTAAGAGCAAAAAATTAGAAATGCGAACAAAGTTTTTTGATGAAACTGTTGGGCAAAAGCTGATTGTGTTTCGATTACAATGTTGGAAGAAAAAAACTGGAGCTTCAAAACTTTTTGAGTAGGAAACAAAGACATTTTTATGAGTTGAAACTTACCAGTCAAACAACATGACTGAATCATAACAACCACAGCTAAAAAAGCTGCAAGAAAAAACATAACTTTTCTCTTTGTTTCGTACGAAAAAATGAAAGTATTTGAACGAAAATTATTTTTATCGGAAAATTCAATATTTTTTACCCGGTTTCTTCAAGCATAACCAATTTTAAAGAACTGAGTTAGGATCAATTATAATAGGAAACAAGGTCCAGACGAGTAAACTAGTTTAGTTCGCCGCAAGTTCTATCGTTGTTCTCCTATAAATTAGTGTCAACATGTTTCGAAACGAGTCAAAACTTGAACTCGTTTAAGTGCTTGCCATTTAATGATTGTTTTTTTTTGACTTCGCAAATTCTCACACTATGGAAATTTTCAATAGTTTTTGAGGCTAACTTGTTTACGAAAATTTGTTGTTTGTCGAACTGGTTGAAAAAATGAATTGTTGAGGTAATGTTGAGCTGCAAATCTTTTGATATGCTATTCCGGAAATGAATTGAATTGTTGTAGAACTTTTATTTAAAAAATAATAAAAGAACTAATTTTTGCGTCCGATAACCAAAGTTAAATTTTGAGACCCCAATTTTTTTTTTAATGATCGAACGTGAAATATCTACTGAGTGTTTGAAACCTGACGACAAACGAACCCTTCAGATTACAGACACAAATACTTGCTAGAAAATGAAGTCTCAGAAGACGGACGAGGTCGGAGTATCGAACTGAATGACGATGCACGAACTAAAAAGTTGACGATTATGCATTCAACTGAAATGTTTCATGCATTAAAAGATTCTGTTTGGACATATGTTGTTTTGACTGGTTTTTTAAATAATGCAAAAACTGGTAGCGAAACTGGTAGCGCAAAAACTGGTAGCGTTTTTTTCAAAATTTTTCAAAACCTCAAAATATAAAAGATTATTGCGTTATAAAGTGCGTTAGAAGGTGTCAGAGTGAACAGGTGAACAAATTTGTACAGCATTTATAACATGTAAAATGCCGTGTGAACAGTTTTTGAATATTTTTTTTTGTAATTTTACGAGGGGGGTGGGAAACTGGAAAAGAGCCGCGTGCGACAAGAAATTAACTCCTGACTTAGGTTTTAAACTTTTTTGAACCAAAGACAAAGACACCTAAGAGCAGGGTTAAGCAATACACTGATTGCTTACAAAACGAGATGGGTTTTAGAAAAAAGTGTAAAGAATGGGACAACAATGTAAATTTTCAATTATTTGTTATTTATTCTCAATGAGATAAAAAAATTTTATCTGCAAAGAAGCCAGTCTGAATATTCGCAGTTAGACAATTTAGTTTCATTCTCAGCGACCCCGGATTCGAGATGATTCTTGTTGCAGTAACAGAAGTATCATCATCTGCTCTTTCTCTTTCTGAGAATATTCATTCATTACTACATTCCACAGTCCCCTCGACTCAATATCAACTGGCTTTTCCAACTCTCGAGGCTGCGTGAAATTAAAAATTGCTTATTAAAACCACAAATTCCAAAGGTTTTTGAGTTAGGAGTGGAATGAAATAACCTAATGGTCTTGAAGAAATATTCTGGCAAAATTGTGATTAGTTTTATCAGTGACGATGCGCACATGTTTTTTTAGATTTTAAAAATGCGCATGGTGCAGTTTTGATACCAAAAAATGGCAGTCAGAAAGCAATTACCAGCAAAAACTATGAAATAAACTCAATTTTTGTCAAAAAAAAAACCAAAACACAGGAAGCATAGCCGAAAAAAAGGTCCATCACCGACTTTTTCTTTATATTTTCTTTTCGATAAAACGAATTTAATTTTAAATCAATAACTTGGCAAACGAATCTGCTCGATAGAGAAAGAATTACAATTGAAAATGATGTTCTTGTCCGTTCCGCTATGAGCGGATGTAAAAAGGCCTTAAATAAATTGATAAAAAAGTGAAAGTGCGATTATCTGTGAAAAATTTAAAAAAACTTATCGAAAAACAAAATTGATTTAGAAAAATGTGTAATTTTCTTGTTTTATTTCTAGATTTTTTGTTTGTGAAAAGCGTTGTAAAGATTCAAAAAACAACATGACTTGAAAAACAACTATTTTTCTCATTTTTCCGTATTATTCGTTAAAAAATTCCGTATTATGGGGCTGCTCGCTAGCTTGAACTATTCAAAATACGACCAAATTTCAAAAATTTTAAACCGGTTTGCATCTAAGTTAAAACTTTATTGAATACTCCTAAGATAAGGTCCAAATAACGACTGCAAATGATTCAATGAGCTTTTTATTTTTAACTCACATCCTATAACTCGACATCGGAAAACAAAAAAATGAAAAAATAGATTTCCAGAACAGGAAAAGTACTCACCTCTGTTCCTGCCCCACCAGCAGCTCTGTGAGAGATTCCTTTACCTTCTACAACAAAATACTAATGCCATTTGTTTTACTAATAACTTAACAATTCAAAACTGCTCAGTTTTTTTGCAAAAACTATCGAATGGTTTTTAAAAAAAAAAGTGGTGGACTACCAAAATTAAACATAATTTGAGAAACTTTGAGTCCTTATAATTGTTAAAATTCCTTGTTAAGCGTACATTTGTTCATTTAGACAATTTTTGAGATACATCTGCGAGCACCAAATCCTATCGGCACGTTTTGTTAGCACGTTTTAATAATTTGAAAGAATATAAAAGAAAGATGGCCTAAACTGACAGTTTTGAACCCTCCAACTAACATATTTCCTAGTCAATTGTATATAAGGACAAAATTCACATTATTTCGATTGTCTCTTAAATGGTACCAATGTTTTTTTGAAAAATTGATTGTTTAATTTAATTTTTTGTACTGTGGACTTCAATTATTATGTGTTAACATTTGAGACGTTTAAGTTAAAAAATATGACCTTAGATTACCCATTCGTTTTTTCATTCGGAACTATTTTGTATGTGGTAATTATAATTAGTTTTTGGTTGTTGTGATAAAACTGATAATGTGCCTAGGCAATTGTGCAGAACATGAAGAAATTATTATTTTTTCACAGAACTCGATTGCAGGTCAAATTTCTTTTAATTTTAAGCAAATGAAGTCAAAATCTTTGTTAGGGTCTCAATTTTTTTTGATATGACTATTGCTGTGATCGCTAAAATTGTTTTGATTGAAAGGACCACACCTATCACATTTTTTTCTGCACTGCTAGTGTCACAAGATTTGTTAATTGAAGTGTAAGGTTTTAGGAGACGTTATTGGAAATAAATATATTTTTTTCTCAATTCGTAGCAAAAAAAAAATGAATTTTAGTGAAACAAACGCTCAAAAGTTCCAGCAGTTTGTACTGATACAAAACGGAAATTATGGATGATTTTTCTGACAGGCTTTTAAATGAAAAAAATTCCAAGTTTTTTCCTAAAATAATGTTCCATATAGATACAAAATTAAGCTTATGATAATACATCACATCATTCGGACTAATTCAGTTTCTTCTCTTTAATTTGAAACGATTTCTGGGCAGAGGTACTTTCCAAGAATTGCTACTGAAAGTTTGAAATCCTCGAGCGCTTTCAAAAATCCGAGTTTACAGACGTCAAAACTAAAAAAAATTGGCAACTTTCATCTTTGAATTAAGAGAAAAAAATTAGAAATGAGAACAAAGTTTTTTGCTAAAACTGTTGGGCAAAGGCTGATTGTGTTTAGATTACAAGGTTGGAGATTTAAAACTTGGAGATTCAAAAATTTGGAGATTCAAAACTTTATGAGTAGGAAACAAAGACATTTTTATCAGTTGAAGCTTACCAGTCAAACAACATGACTGAATCATAACAACCACAGCTAAAAAAGCTGCAAGAAAAAACATATCTTTTCTCTTTTGTTCGTACGAAAAAATGAAAGTATTTGAACGAAAATTATTTTTATCGGAAAATTCAATATTTTTTACCCGGTTTCTTCAAGCATAACCAATTTTAAAGAACTGAGTTAGGATCAATTATAATAGGAAACAAGGTCCAGACGAGTAAACTAGTTTAGTTCGCCGCAAGTTCTATCGTTGTTCTCCTATAAATTAGTGTCAACATGTTTCGAAACGAGTCAAAACTTGAACTCGTTTAAGTGCTTGCCATTTAATGATTGTTTTTTTTTGACTTCGCAAATTCTCACACTATGGAAATTTTCAATAGTTTTTGAGGCTAACTTGTTTACGAAAATTTGTTGTTTGTCGAACTGGTTGAAAAAATGAATTGTTGAGGTAATGTTGAGCTGCAAATCTTTTGATATGCTATTCCGGAAATGAATTGAATTGTTGTAGAACTTTTATTTAAAAAATAATAAAAGAACTAATTTTTGCATCCGATAACCAAAGTTAAATTTTGAGACCCCAATTTTTTTTTAATGATCGAACGTGAAATATCTACTGAGTGTTTGAAACCTGACGACAAACGAACCCTTCAGATTACAGACACAAATACTTGCTAGAAAATGAAGTCTCAGAAGACGGACGAGGTCGGAGTATCGAACTGAATGACGATGCACGAACTAAAAAGTTGACGATTATGCATTCAACTGAAATGTTTCATGCATTAAAAGATTCTGTTTGGACATATGTTGTTTTGACTGTGTGAAATTTTAAACTATCTGCTTATAAATAATAGATAAAATCTATCTCAAAAGATTGAATTAGAAATTAGTTACGCTTGATTAGTTGCCTTGATAAAGAGTTGACAACTGTAATCTTTCAACAGTACCAAAAGAGTGGCTTTTTTAGTTACTTCATCAACGGTGGTTGGCGGGAGACCTGTACCGACCTTGACCTTTACTGATATCAAATATACGTATAATGGACGGCTCAAACTGACCTTGACTGCCGTACCACAATTACCTCTTCTAAAATTTGTAATACTTCGATATGACAAACTAAGTAAAAGCACTGGTGGCGTTTCAGTTTTTAATTTTCTTAACAGTTTCTCGACTACTCTTTTTTTACAGATTATTTACAAAAACTCTCATGATCTTTTTCGGTGTTGGTGGAGAGGATGAAATCCCCCCCAGATATGTTTTCTACGTTAGGCGGAGTTTGGGCGATGGGTCGTTTGCTTGGTCCTCAGAGATTTCTTCCACCGCGTGTCTGACCGGGCTTCAATAAAGCCGTGTTAGTTTCCTCAGAATTAGTTTCTCGAGGAATTTGAATTTGAATCGTCATCTACGTCGTTTATATCTGGGGAAAGTATCTTTTTCTGCTTCTTCTGTTTGGAAATTCTCATTTTACTGTGTTGAGGCTGAGGCTGTTGGCTAATTGGCGGGCTCTGTTTGTCTCTCTCCGACGAAATCAGACTCCATTCTTGAACATTTGGAAAAACCTGTTTCGGCTTTGAACTCGAAGGTGCTCCTGCGGGTGATTTCGGCGTCAGACTTTGCTTTTGCAGGACGATTGTCCCTCCCGATCTTTCGGGGCTGTGTTGAACTGGTTCTTTTACGTCTTCTATAACAGGTCGAGTTCCGGTCGTAGGCTGGAATTCTGCGGTTGGTTGTTGACTTTTAGTCCCAACGCGGGCTGGTGGTCCCATCAGTGGCGTGGCGGGGGATGACATGGCGATTCGGGGTAGAGTTACCCCTCCCGAACTTGATGACGACAGAGTTAGGTCCACGACCGGATTGATCGGCTTCGGCCCTGCTCCTGAAAAGGTGGGTTGCTCTATTGTGAATCTCATCTCATCTGGCTGGCAGTATTGAGGTGATTGTATAACGGATGTCTTTGCGGACAACCTTTGGGCTTTAGGTGACAGTGGGGCTAGATCGCCATCTGAGGTTGTTGTTGTGCTGTCCTGAGTTCTGAGTCTTTTGGTTCCATTCTGTCCGGTTTGTTTTGTTGAACTTTGTTTGACTGAAAGATAATCACTTTTCAAAATAAGAGCTGGATAACTTTTCCCGATGCTGTCGTATAAGTGTTTTCCGGAAACTTTAGAATGTATTCATTGAAAGTTTTAAACAACTCCTTGCCGGATCTCCTGGTCAGAAATTTACAAAATATCTCTACTTAAGACGGTTCCAAAAGTGATAATTTATGAAGATTGCTCTGCGATTTCGAATTTGTCAGTTTCGGAATGTCGGCTCTGAATCTCAAAGTTCCCGATGTGAGAATGCTCCTAATTGATGCGGCCAATATCTGATTCTTGTCCGTCAACGTCTTCAAGGCTTCTGCTCCCTGTTTTTGCGTCAATGATCGCTTCAGCGTCATCCATTCATCAGCCGACTTAGATTACTTTTCCATTGTCTGATGCTAAGATGTCTCTGAGATTGACGTGGTGGGGCCTCCAAATCTACAAGTGACATCTGGGCTACTAGACCCTTTCTTCACGATTTTCCTTCTAGGTCTGCTGTCACAGTTCTCCCTTCTTTGTCCTGCGGTTAGCACGTTCCTTTCTAAGTTTCTGGAACCTAAATTTAGTTTGGATTTTAAATTTTTGGACATTAATGGCCATTCGAAACTAGCTTTTCTTCCGAACTGTATCTACAAAGGCGAAGAAATTGTAACACTGTTTCTTATAGTTCTCATGTCTTCTATAATGATTTTTAATGCATTTTCAATCGTTTCAGAATTTTTCTCCAGTTGCATCACTACTAATTTCCTATGGATGGTCTAAATGGTTCTTTCAACTAGGCCACACTCTCAGTGGTCGCCTACTGGGCAGAAAATGTGTTTATCTCCTAGGAGACGCAAAAATATTTGACTGCGTTTTTTTTAAAACCGTAATATTGGTCTGTCCTAATTGGTTTTGGGATAGAATGAATGGTGATATAGTTTTTTAGGGTTTTCAAGATCTTTTTGGTGTCTGTTGTTCTAGTTAACATAACTGAAGGGTATTTAGAGTAGCGATCAATAGCGACCAGAATGTATATTTGGCCCCCTGCTCCATCGGAAAGAGCTCCTGCATTATCGAATTTCTCCGTTAGGTCCACTTCGACGAGTTGAACTTGTTTTTTAGGTTTCAAGTTCTTACCAAATAAAGTACATTCCTTTCATTCCTTGTACATACTGACTATATCCCTGTTAATTATTGGCCACTTGATGTACTGCGCTGTGTCTATCAATGCTTCCTGGCCCGGATGGGATCTTTTTTCAAACAGGACGGGATATTGATGCGGTCGCCAATGATGTTGCAACCGTCGCGGTTGCTGCTACATTCCAAAACGACTTGATGTACGGGTCTATTCTTGAAAATCCATCATAGTCTTTGCTGAAAATCGCTTGTTCTATAAGGCGATAAGTTGGGTCCTCATCGACCAGCCCTGACAGAATGTCCGCGTCGAGAATGCTCGTTAAACCTGGGTGTGAGTTCCTGTCGTCTGCCACAAACTTCCTTGCTTGAGCAGCGTTTATCGTGTTGACTTGGTTCTTCTTCTTCCTCTGGATGGATGTAACCTTTTTCTTTTTCTATCTCAGATTTGTTAAATTTTGGGCGTATTTGAAGTTCAGTTGAGTTCAACTTTCCATTTTCTGTTTTGGTTTTCTCTGCCTGGGTTTCTTTCTCCTTATTGCCCCTGCCCTTCTCATTGATCTTGTTTTGGCGAAGAGGTCATCTGGTATGAGCACTACTTCATTTTGTAAGCGTTCGAAGCTGTCTTTCGTTTGAACTTGTTTTGGTACATTGAACCACATATCTGAAAAATTGATCAATTGGTTAGAACTCGGTCGGATTGATTTGTTTGGCTGGTATTTATTTGTTGTTGATGGTAGCAGAGAATAGCCAGGAACGACATGAGATTTGGAAGAGACTTTTGCTGAGTTAACACTAGCTTCTGATTGGTCGAGAGAGTTGGCGGGAAAAACGCTTGGAATATCGCCCTCTAGCGGTTGTGCATAAATTACATTGGAGTGATTTGATTGGTCGATAGAGTGAGTATCCTCAAATATTTGCATAATTGCGTCCGTTTTGGCGTGGAAGTACGTACATGATCGGTCGCCTTCTTTTGTTCGTGCATAAATTAATTTAGAGCGATCCGATTGGTTGATCGGGTCAAGCAAATTTCTGTCGCCCTCTTGTGTGATATTGGCCGTAGCCGATCTTTCTTGCGGTTTAAATCTATGGTTTTGTTGGCGAATAATTCTTTTCTGCCTGGTTTATGTTGACAACTGAAGGGTATGGGTGGGATATTTCCATATCGAAAATTTCTTCCATCCATAATTTTTCTATAATGTCGCAAAATGAGAAGAATTTACCAATAGATTTGACCACAAACTGCTCGTCAAAGTTAGAAGTTTCCGATGCTTCAAAAGTCGGATAACGGCATAGTTAATCGACAATTCCTAGTTCTGATCAGGAAATGTGAGATATGTCAAAGTTAAAAGGCAGGAGTCTATCTTCTCACCTGGTTAATCTTGGTTGATAAGATTGATACAGCGATTAGTTTTCAGAGCCGAGATTATTGCTTTATGATCAGTAAGTATTTTAAAGTTGTTGCCCGGAATATAACTCCTAAAGTGTTCACAAGAACAAACTATTGCTAATATTTCGAGTTGGTTGGTGCTGCATTTCTATTCTTGAACGTTGAGGAATCTAGATACAAACGATATCTGTACCCAAGTGTCCTCCGTGAGCTGTTGTTCTAGGGCCGCTCCTAACCCACCCACTGTGACTGGCGTCACATTTGACTCTTGATTTTCTTTTGGAATCCTTGTGGTACATCATGTTGATATCCGATGTTAGTTTCAATTTAGCTTCGAAAGCTACTGTTGGCTCTTATCCCAATTAAATTTCTCTTTGTTAGATGATGTTAGGGATGGGTGGTACCTTTCCGTAATTAACTGTAGATTCCGGAGAAGTTAATTCTAGAATGGTTTGGACCTTAGAGTTTTTAGGTCTATAGCCTAGTTGATCGATTTCGAAACCCAGCCAAAAGATCTTCTTTAATGAAAACTTGCATTTTGATAGCTTCAATGCAAAAATTCTTTGTACAGTATTTCAAATACGTTATTTACAATTAGATTGTGGTCGGAAAATGATCCTTTTGTAACAACGAAGATATCGTCTAAAAAGCAAATGTCACCCGGAATATTGCTAAGAGTATTGTCCATTGCCTTTTCAAATTCTTAAGGCATGTCCATAAAGCCCATAAAGCCGAGTTTTGAGGCGGTAAGTACCTGTAGCGTCTCCACAATCAATGTTAATTTGATACAATCAATGTACAAAGGTTACTGACCGAATCACTTAGTTGGAGCTGACTAAAAGCTAATCAAGATCTAAAGAAGTGAAAAGTAATTCACCCAGTAAGTTAGATTTGATTGTTTGGGCTGCTACGTCCAGTTGTTCTAAAAGATTTGGCATTTGATATTGCTTTTTAAAAATCTGAGCGGTCAAAGGTTTTGCGTCCATTGCTCATTTCAATCAACCATCCTTCTTTGCCGTAAAAACCACGTGTGCACAAAAATTTCGCTGGTACAATTGTTCATTTCAAGTAAATGACCTTCTCTAACAAGACGTTTGATTTCCTCTCCAACTTTCTCTTGAAAGTGAATCGGGATTTTCCATTCCTTTTCTCGAGATGGAGTTAGAGTTTGCTTGAAGACTGCGTGTATCCGGTGATTTTTTGATCTGCCAAATCTTGTGAAGATGTCTTTGTCATTGTTTGAGTAAAAATTCTTTCAATGGGGGGATGTTTCCGCCATGTCATTTTCTTCGACCTCTAAAAGTTCCTGAGGGCGTGATTGGGTTGATTTGACCTTGTATTGCACCTTGTAAATCTAGGGCTGGTAGAAATCTTGTCCTGTTTTCTGTTAGTAGGAATTTGGCTGATTTGACTTTCCAGTCTAATGATGTTATGTCTGCTATTAGGGTTCCAAATATTTCAATTGGCTAGTGAATATAATCCACACATGATATGTCAATAGGCAATGATGATTTAGGGTACTTTTTAAACGATTTTCCTGTCCCTAATAGGAGGTCCACTGTGTGTTTTTTTGAAAAGAGGCTGGACTGCCCGTATCTACAGTGGCTTTGAAGAATGAATTATTTATCCTTAAGGGTAACCTGGAGACTTTTGATTTTTCCCGAAGGTGAGTTTTTTTTACATCCAGTTTTTTGATTGAGGTTAATTTGGGAACTGATATAAGGTGTTTCGCGGGGAATAAGTGTTACCTCGGTGAGACTTTCGGGATAGGGTGTTGGTAACTAGTTCCTGAATTTTTCAGATTGCCAAACTCTGAGTCGCTGTCCGACGTAATGAAGTTTATATCTTCTTCTTCTGACTCATTATATACCTCGTTTACATTTTTTGGTAAATTTACAACATCTTGCGAAGTGTCCCTTTTTGTTGCATGATTTGCAGATTACGTTAGCTGGGCATGATGATTTATGATTGGGAGAAGTAACATGCTTTCTGAATATCGGTTGGTTTGTTTTGTTTTTTGAAAGTAGAATTTTGATTTTTGGCACGGTTTATTCTGTTTCGTAAGTTCTTTTTCTGAACTGATAGTGTAGGTTCCTGTTTGACCCTGAATTGGTTATTTGAGCTCTGGTTTGAGTAGTTTGAACTGTAGTTCTTTCCCATTTGTTTCTGTAGAGTAGAAGCTGTTGAATAGCCTGTTTCTTGTAACAGTGCGGATCTAAGCGTTTCCTCTGGAGAATATCCCGGGTAGATACAAAGTTCTCTCTGGATATCTTTGAACTTCATCTTTGCAAAAAATTTATATATCGAAGTACCTCTTCCTCGATTTCGACCGACCACTCGCATAAAGCTGCTTGACCTGAAAGTCTTAGGAAAAATGATTCAAGAACTTCCCTGTCGGCTCGGTGGGTGCTGTAGAGGTGCATAAGTTCTACTATGAAGTTCTTCCCCTTTTTAAGAAAAGCTTCACATTGGGCGAAAAATTCTTTAAAATTTATATCGGATAGCATAGTGTGAGGGAAACTTTGAAGAAATATTTTCTTCCCTTCTGTTCCTAGTGCAAAGTGCTGGTCCGCTTCGTGATAAAATATGTTTTGTCCTACCTTGGGATCTTTCTTCCTCCTTTCGATATTTGTTTCGTTCACTTTTCTGATTTTCGCTTGCTCTCTTGCGACCCTGTTGTTCCATTCTGTTTCGTTATCTGACTCTGGAATTCTTTCCGGTCCAGGAGTTCGTCAAATACCTCGGCGGCATCGGCTAAAAGGTCTTTAGAGTCACTATGTTCTCGAAGGTTAATTGCCAAAAAGAATTGACTACTCTAGTTTTCCCATGAAAAAGGTGGATCTGGGGATGGCTTGGGCCAAAATACAGGTAACCCCTAAAAGTTCGGTCCGTTCCTCGTGGGTAGAAACTGCTGGCTGCGCTATCTGAAATGTTAAACTATCTGCTAATAACTAATGGAAAAAATCTATCTTAAAACACTGAATTAAAATTTAGTTACGAATAATAAGTTGTTTTGATAAAGAGTTGAGAGCTGTAATCTTTCAGGTATCAAAAGAGTGACTTTTTTTAAACTAAATTCATGAATGGTGGTTGGCGGGAGACCCGTCCAGACCTTGACCGTTAGTGATATCAAACATACATACATTGGACGGCTCAATTTGACCGCGACTGCCGTACCACAGACTGGTTACTTTTGACTGGTTGTTTTGACTGGAATGCAGAGACGGGAAGCGAATTTTTTCAAGTTTTTTTGACATTTTTGTTCAGTTTCGAATAAACATGCTTCACGCAAAACCTCAAAATTTTGTTTTGATACAAAAAAACGCTTAAATCAACCAAAATTAATCATTCAATTTAATGGGTATTTTTAATGCAAAAAAAAAGAAATTAAAAAAAAATATTTTATAACCGATATTTAAAAAGTTCAAAAAAGCCTTCAAGGATTATGCATGCTATTTTTAATCAATTGTCCGAGCTCCAAAAACGAAAAAAAAATTAACCGATAACTTGAAAACTTTCAAATAATATAGAACAGATCTAAAAAGGTGATAGTAAAACAACCTGACATAAACAAAACTCTATTTTTGCTCGGCAGGATCTATGAACTTCCGTGCTAGGGCAAATAAAACTGGAGAGCTTTTATCTGCTGAAGGCCCAGGCTTTTTGATAAACCAATGCATTGCAGAAATCTTGTTATCTAAAATAAACTTTAGTTCTGAGTAATAGATAACTCATAAGTAAACAACTCATCAGATTACACGCTTTTAATAGGAAAAGCTATCAAACGGAACGGTATATCTAAGAACATGAGGTTGATAAATAAGTCAAAATATAAAACAAAAACCGATGAAACTTTATATCAATTGCATAAGCCAATGACTTTTAACTAAAACAGTGGGATTCAAAGGACACATACGTAGGCATGACTCATTTTCACCTAATTTTTGATTGAGTGCCACCATTGGATTGTGTGCCACCTTTGAAATCCGATGGTGAAACGCAATCCGAAGGCCAAACACCTGCAATTGAAATGAAATGAAATGATTGACTAAAGGAACTATCAAGAACTAAATTGACTGGGATCACTGATTTAGCACTATGACATACCCTCTTGTAAAAGTTACAAAACTGCAATGCTAATGATTTAAATTACTGCACTGGTAATGGTTTGGATAAATTTAAGTGCTCAATGAAAGTTTTTAAACGCAAAGGTTAGCCGCCAATCCTAGTTGACGTAAAACACTGAGATGAAGGCACTAACTGTGTAACATACTAAATTTTTGCTTATCTGCTACAGTTTTAAAACGTGACTATTCGCCCCTTTCACTCATCTCCTTTTTTTGAACACCGCCGCGAGATATGTGGTCAATCATGACCCCGCCCATTTTCCTGACCGCCGTTCTTTTTCTGCTTGATTTTCGCAAAGTCGTATCACTTTCCGAGTCTTGACTTGAATACAAGACTAGCAGTTGTTTTGCCGCTCGCTTCTTCTTTCCGCCCGCCGCCGGTACTGTTCTTTCCGTCACCTCGGGTATGCCGTCCACTTTGACGATTTTAGCTTCCGTTCCCGTCTTTTTAATAGCTTTTCCGCTTCCTTTCCCCGTCGCCAACGTGCTCGCCTCCTCGTTCTGCTCTCCCGCCGATTGCTCTAAAGTCGCTCGCTCAGTTTCGGTTCGTCCTTCGCGCTTGGTCTCAGTACGTCCTTCGCGTGGTTTTTCATGTGTTTCGGCAACTGTGTCAATGGCAGTTTTCCGCCGACTCTTCTTGTAACCAACAGTCGGCTGTCGCTGTCTAACTCCGACTCCTGTAAAGCTTGCTCGCCTATAGTAATTGCCCGATTTTTTCTGCTTCTTAGATTCTGCAATAGCAACTTTCTTGCGTAGGTCCGCTGGCGTGGGTGCCTTAGAAAGCCCTGGCGTTCGCTTTTTCGGCGTAGAGGCCTTCCGAACTGCAACCCCGTATTTTTTAAGCAAAGTACCATGATTCAATTTTTGTGTGTGTACTCTCCGCAAGAATTTCAGTGTTCAATTGCCTGTACCTGCTTAGACTTCGGTCCATAGTGCGCTGAAACTCTGTACGGGATGGTCCCGCTTCGTCACCCCCTGTCCTTGAAATGATGTAGCCGTTGGCTCATCTGCCTGACTCAGAGCCTGCCTTTGGGTTAGGATCAACGGATGGTTTTGCCTTGCATCCCCCCGTTTTCGTTATCCGATCTCATGCCTCAATGAGTGTCCGCCGGCTTCGGAATTTTCTGGGCTCTAGCATCTTTTTCGTCCAAATATGCAGACATAGGTTTCGGAACATTCGATCAATTCAAGTTTCTTAGAGATAGTTTTTTACTTAGATTTTAAAGTCCGGTGTTGGCCTACCTGCTTTGATGTGCCTCGAACGGCGCTCTTTTCATTGTTGTATTTGGTTAAAATCTTAGTGCTCCCAGCGCTCGCTCCACCATTTTATCTCATGGTTCCGGGTTTTTCTCTCGACTGTACGTTAAGACAGAGTTTTTTAAACTTCTGATGGTTCTTTCTACGCAATCGGTGGCTCGGTGATCATTCACCGGCGACTGTACGATTTCGCATAAATTATTTGACATAAATTCATCCCTTGGTCAACATGTATCCTTTTGGCACCCCATGCTTATTCATTATTTTTTAAAGAAATTTTAGAGTTTTATCAGAGCGATTTGTGGTGCATACCATAGCGGATGGTCATCTCAAAAACCTATCCACCGCTACTATCACATGTTTTTTCGATTCCTGTAAATAATTGATAGGCTCACAAAAATCTAGTTGAATCGCCTCATTTCGCTCTTTAGGATTAGGTATCTTGCCTAAATTTCCATTAGAACACATAGGTTTTAGGTTCATACCGGCAAGTATGCACTCCTGGCAACTTTCGGTCATATTCGCGATATTTCTGTGCATGTAAGGATACCAAATATCCTTTGTCGCCGCAAAATTATTGCTATTTCCGTGGTGATAATATTGTAATCGGTTGTTTATGGCTGTATGTAATGAGTTCGGAATATGAAATTTATCGTCCATCCACAGGCAATTATCTTTAATGTGGAAATTGCTTACAAAATGAGCGTAATATTGGTTCATGGCATAGATTTAAGATGCAGTATTGGATCTTTAGATTTAACAGTTTGACAAATAGCTTCGTGTTGGGAGTCTGAGGGGGTATTGCGATTCAAAGAACTGTAGGTTAAACAATTCTGGTAATGCTGTAGCTCTTGAGACAACTTTGCAATTTCGAGGACTTACCGACATAATATTATTAACTGGGATAACCGTTGGAATTGTTTCTCCGGGAAAAATTGATGGAATTGATAAAATGATGTTTGATTTTGTATTAAGTGTTTCTGTTGTGCTAGCAATCAAGGTCCCTTCTCCTGTTAATTCCTCCACATCATCCTCACTGCTCGTAATTATTAGGGGTCGCTGTAAAGGTTTTTGAGTTTTCCTGATCAGTTTGTCCATTGAATTGAAATTTTCTTGATCCGTTCTATAAATAGATTCCGTCCGCCTGTTTGAATAAGTAGTAATAGCTCCAACTAATCTGTTTTTAGACCCGAGTGACCGTCGGCATAATTTGTCACGCGACCGGTGGCGTATGCAAATCTCTGCGTTCTGATTGGCTGTCTTGTTGTAACATAATTTCTTGCCCTCTACTGTCGGTTTTTTTTTCGAAATATGCATATTCTATTGCCATTGGCTAATTTCCGGTTTGAAGCTTCATTATTTACAATTGTTGAGCTGTTTGCGAGTTTAGTTTTATATCCGAGGGGGCTTTTAATAGACCTAAGTTTCGCGACAGTGAACATAGTGTCATACCTTGAAACTGGCTCAGCCTCGCTGTTTCGGTGTCTCGAAAGACAGTCCGCTAAACCAATTTTTGCCCCTGGCTTATGTTCTACCTCGAAATCGAACGGTTTTAGTTGATCGAGCCATCGTGTTAGCCTGCTAAACATTGTTTTATTCTTCTTGTTATTCCCGTTCAAAAGTGAAACTAGCGGCTTATGATCTGTTACTACTTGAAATTTTCGCCCCAACACATAATTCCGAAAAAATTCCGCACCCCACACAACCGCGAGCATTTATAGCTCGTTAGTGGAATAGAGTTTTTCGGCGTCGTTTAGATAACGCGATGCAAACGAAATCGGCCTCCAGTAATGAGTACTCAGTAGTTCTAGTACTGCCCCAAATCCATTATGACTTGCCTCGCACACTATCCTATTGTCCTTATGCTCATCAAAATGCCTAACTTCAACTATGTTGGCTACCTGCCATTTCAAATTTCCAAATGCGTCTTGGCACTTTGGAGTCCAGGTATACTCGGTTTCGCGGCTCAATAATGGCCTTAACGGTGCTGCTGAATCCGCAAAGGCTGATAAATATTTGTGAAGGCTATGTATTGATCCCATAAAGGATTTAAATTAAGTTAATGTGCGGAGCGGTTTTAATGCTTCATTGGGTTCAACTTTCGCTATTAGTGGCGTTACTCCCGTGTGCGTGATCTTATGTCCAAGCCACTCGCATTCTTGTTGCGCGACATTACACTCTGTTGTTTTCAACGACATATTTCCCTTATCCAACTTCCTTAAAATTTTATCCGCGGTTGCTATATGTTCGATTTCCGATCCTTTTGTAACGAATAAAATGTCGTCAAAAAATGCATGTGCCTGCGGATATTCCAAAAGGATGAGATCCAAAACTCGTTGGAATTCCGTTGGCATCGTGGTCAAACCGTAAAATCCGGTTTTGAATCTATACGTTCCAGTTAGCGTCCGCCAACCAGAGAAAAATTACAATGTACGCTAGTATCATGATTTAGTGGCAATTGTCCGTATGCGTAAGTGAGGTCCATGGTAGAGAAGTATATTTCACCCAACTTTTTTTCGCTTTTTGTTTGACCGACGGCGTCCATTAGTTCTTCGATATTCGGCATTTGGTACTTGTTTTTATATACTTTCTTCTTTAATTCGCCTCCGGTGCCTCCGGTGCAACTTTTACCCAGCGGTCCTTCTTCACGGTGATTAAAATAGGGGATAAAAACTATCTATCAGAACAGTATTCCAGACGTTCTATGTGTCCCTGTTTAATTCGTTTATCGATTTCCCCGTCGACTTTATCTTGCAACGTTATCGGCACTCTTCGTCCTTTTTGTTGAATCGGGATCAAGTTATTAAAAAATTCGACCTGAACTTTATAATTACGTATCTTCCCCACCCGGTTAAAGTACATTAGAAATTAGCTTACTGAAATAGTCCTGCTTCTTCTCCATTTGATTTTCTCCTTCATCCCCGACCGTTTCCTGTATCGACATCACTTCCTAGTCCGGCTTCCTCTGAACTAACTGCAATCCTAAGTGGGACATCAAGTATCTCCCGATGATCGATTGGGGAGCTTCTCCAGTTACTTTTATCACGACTGATGTACTCCAACCATTCGATGCCAGCTCCACCTTCATCGTTCCCAGTAAGTAGATTGGGTTATTCCCATAGTCTCCAAAATCTTGATCCTGCGGTTCGACCTCCTGCAATCGTATGCCTGCGGTGCCCAGCGTTCTCCGAGGTTCGTTAATAATGAATATGGAAATGGGCGACCCGCTGTCGATCCACACACTGGTTTTTCGCCCATTTAAAGAGATTGGTAGTTTCGCCTCCGCTACTCGTAGTTCAGTATGACTTTTCACTCGCACAGCCATCACAATGTAGTCCTATCACCCCGAACTATCGGAATCCCATGATCGGTTCCGCTTTTCTGCCGTCGGATTTACCCATCCCACTGAGTTTTCGTGCTGCGATTCTTCGTCAATCGCCGTCTCTTCCGACTCGAATCGTTCCTTTTTCGCTTTCCCCTGGATAACACCGACCGACGAATTGCCCCTAGTGTTTTACTTAGCCCGACAGGTTCGTTCGAAATGGCCAAGTTTTCGGCAGAAGTTACAGGTTACATTTCGAGCCGCCGATTCGTTCTTGTGTTCTCTGGTGAATCCGGGTTTGTCACAATTGAAAAATTACCGGTCTCCGGTGTTGGTGTCCCCTCTCCCGCTACAATCCACGGCCTTGCGCTTGGCCACGTCCTCTGCCTCGATTATTTCTATAACCGCCCCGAATGGCTCCCACCGACTCCGACTTGATAATAATTCCACCGCCTCCGTTACTATTCGACGCTGTGCCTCCGGTTGTAACATAGGATTTAAGGTACTTATACCCTCGCTCATACCGGAGTTTTTGTGGCCCGACATAAACTTTTTGTGGCGCGGCTTTTTTCTCAGAAACCAGCTTGGAGTTTTGTTAATTCTAATTCATGATTTTTGTTTGTTGGATTTTAATTTGTTGATTTGTATTTTTTTAAACATAAATGTTAGTTTTTGTGATCTCCGGGTAATGTGAACAACTTAACAGGTTTGAAAACAAAAACGAATATCAAGAATTGATTCGCTTTTGCACAATTGTCGGTAAAAACTATTTAGAATTTTCCAGTAATTGAAGATCGTTTCCCTTCTAAAGAAATGATGGAGTAGAAGAAGATCATGACTACAGGTGAAACGTTGGAGGAAAAGTATAGGAAGGAACTCAATGCCATTTTGGGAAACATTCTACGCTTGCATATGAAAAAACTTTTTTGTTTGAAAGTTTTTTTGTCGGATAGTTTGAGAACTAGAAAATTAGGTAGAGTGTTCAAATTAGTATTCTAACTCGATCACAGTTTGTAAGAATTTCTATTGTAAATCGCTGGCTGCAACATATGAGATGGCGTTAGATTGCTCTCTTTTATAGTGTTTTAAGGTAGAGCACCCGGCCTGTTTGCCTTACTATCTAATTTTTCTCGGCATGGTGTGTGCTAGTTTGTGCTCCAAGACTGATGATAACTTCACTCTTATGTCGTAGGTCTTATGGCATACCGAAAAAAGTTCTGTATTTGGTCAAAGCGGTCTGACTTTAAAATGGTCAGGCTTACAAAATGATTAGGTGTCAGTTAAAAAATATTGTTTGTTAGTAGTCAATTCTTCACAATCAAAATTAAAAGTAAGAAAAATATCAAGCAGAGTGTAAGAAACAGTTGGAAAATCCGGATTTTTCGCAATCGTTTTTTAAAAAAAGTGAATTATTTCTAAGAAATGCGGTGCAATCGAACTTTTTCGAATTTTTCGAAAGTCTAGTCCACGTAGAAACTTATAATGTTTCACTCACAATTTTGATCCGGGGTTGAAAATGGGTACCATAATTTTTGTTGCTGAATCCGTTAAAAACTGTGTCAAAACATGCCTCAAAATGTAACTCTCCTGGACTGAAAAGGTAATAAGACTTAGTTAATTAATGTGACGTTTTTTTGGATTTCTAAAACAGACGAGTCCAACAAATGCAACAATTGCCAAACAAGCCGCTGTTTTCAATATCTGAGCAGCAGAATATCAGTCAATTGAAAAAAGTGGGCAGATTGAAAAATATCAACGAGTCTATTACATTAACCCAACAAGTTTTTGCAATGATTTTCTTAGATTATTGAGAATATCTTCTTAAATAAATGAAACTCAATTATTCTCACTGAATCTTGTTGTTTTCTCTGTCGCTACTGTGATGCAAAGCGCGTGTCCGTGCCTTGTCTGAGTAAAAATTACAACTGTATTTAATTTACTCTCAAATTCAAACATAGTAAGCGCTGAAAAGTACCAAATTTACGGCGGTTACTTTTACGGTTGTTCGTTTTGATTTTCAAAAAATTTAAGAACAGATTCACTTTTTATTGAGTGTTAACCAAGCTATTCTGAAACCTTCTAAGTTTTCCGATTGTCCCTGGTTTCCTCTTTTTCTCCATCGATATATTTCTGTTATTAACTGGGTAAGATTATAAATCTTCTCAGCTCCGGTTCAATACATATCTTATAATCGTGACAACGGTTTACAGGTTTAATTGCAACCGCAAGTCGTTTTGTCTTAGTGCCATTAAATCATATTTTTGATGTCAGTTCTCAGACATCATAGAATGACCCGAAATTTTGCCAAATTATTTCAAGTTATGATCCTGACAACTTCCAAAGAAAGAAAACTACGTGTCCCTACAAGTTGCTTATGAAGTCCATGGTGCCGCCGTCAGATTACTGAGATTTTTCTTAGTAAGCTCTGTAAACTTTGAGCATATTTACCGAGTAAACCAGAGCAGGTAGTTTTTGTAAGCGGAGAATCTCCCTCTCAGTACAGGTTGCGAACGCTGCCTGTGTATTTGTCACCACATATGAAAAAAGTACTATCGAAGAAATTCTTAGTTCGTTGAGCCAAGGGAACAAAAGCACAGTTCAGTATAAATTTCTGATAGACCTTTAGCCTCGTATCAAGTTAATCATCTAGTTTATCTTTCAAATCTGGTTTACTCTGTGCAGGTATTGGTTTTCTCAATCTAGTTGGCCTGATTCCCAACCATATGACTCGATTTTTTTCACATTTTACATCTTTCCCTAAATTATAAAATTTCAATGGTTCTGTGACTGGTTGATAAAGTATCAGTGAAGTAGCATCAGTTACCATAATAGTTTGATAGTTTTTGAAGTTGTGATTTTGTTTGGAAAAGAAAAAGTCTTACTAATTGGTTTGAGTTCTTAAGCGGAAAGAAAAAACGCAATTTATTGCTCAATTAATACTGGTATCGATACTGTTATATACTAAATGTTGATGTTGATTTTGATTTTGATTTCCAGGATTTCTCCTGATTGGATTTCTCCCCTAAATGTTTTCAAACACCACGAAGTGTTTCTGTGATTTTGACAGTCGCAGGCAATTTGCCAGCTCAGAAACAGTTTTTGTTGAAATTTGATTTTAACTATCGCCGGATGTTTTTCAGCAATCTTAATTTTTTTCCTTTTGGATAGAAGAGTTCGACTTCTTCGGATAGAAGATTGGCTAGTCGACTAGCAGGCTGGTAGATATCAGTAGGCTTTTTTCGATACTGATATGTTGCCAACACTAAGAAAGACCCTGGAATTGGATATAATTTAATTATGGATGTTATTACCAATTCGATTCCTTAGAAAAATTTAATTTTTCCATCATATTAACAGAGAATTCGAGATAGCGAAGACACCTTTTTATCTTAAGCCCACCTTTTTCTTTTGAAGGTCCGCATCATGTACAAAAATTGGGATTCCTTTCAACCATTGGGTCACTAGCTTGCCAATTCAGGTCCTGCTTGAATAATTTAAAATGGTCTGGGATCCCAACCCCCTCGCAACCCCCATTTTGCCTTCCATGGTCTCCCAATGTAAAACCGCTACTGCAAGATCAGCCAGACTTCAGTGCAGCTGGAAAACTAGCAGTGGCGGGAGCTGCACCTGCGGAGGGCTATAGTTGCGAATATGGATCATTGAAGTATTTTGACCTATATAGCTTTGGAGTTGTCTTGTCTTGTGGTTTCATACATAATCTAGACGTACCACTTGATTGTTTGAAATGCAGAATTCAAGAGGACGCTCAGAAGTACGTATCAATTTTCATGGGGTTGAAGGTTACTGCAACTGACGAGGTTAGACGCGCTCCTGAACGTGGATTGGCACCTTTCTTTACCAGTTATAAAATCCAAGGTGTGGATGAGTTCGGATTTTACGAAGTATTCAAGATTTTTACATCTGTTTGCTGAATGAAGAACAGCAGTACAGCTACAGAATGTATCTGTAGTATCGGGATTCCTACAAACTATCGTATCATTAGCTTGCGTTTTTAGCTCCTGGTTGAATCATTCAAAATGGTCTGGAATATCAACCCCTTGCGACTCCTAACTTTGCGTCCATGGTTTTCCAATCTGAGACTGATAATAAAAGGTCTGAAACCATCAGCTTCGGTGCCTAGAAAATTTGCAGCAGCGAGTGCTGCACCTACAGATGGCTATAGTTGCGAATATGGATCATTGAAATATTTCGCACTATGTGGCTTTGGACGTGTCTTGTCTTCTCGTCTCACAAATACTATAGTCGCACCACTTGATTTGGTAAACTACAGAGTTCAAGTGGAAGCTCAGAAGTAGAAGTCAACCCTCACATGAAAGAAATTGTCACCTGCTGAAGAGGGTACGCGCTCTCTTGCACGTGGGTGGACACCTTTCTTCATCGGTTTTAGTATCAAAGGTTTGGCATATTTCGAAAAAATGAAGATTTTTCAGAACGGTTTGCTGAATGAAGAAAAGCAGTACATATACAGAACGTATTTGCATCTTGCTGGCATTGCGAGTGCTGAGTTCTTTGTCGATATTGGTCTGGCTCCTTTCGAAGCCTTAAAATGAGAATTTAAAACAGCCTGGAATTGATGGTACAATCGAGAAAGTGCGCCCCATATGTACAGAGATGAAGGAATCAACGAACTCTTCAAAAGACTGCAGCCAATGTGGGCCCGAAAAAGGTCATACACAATGATGAATTTCGCTTGCATTTGGAAGAAATGTCAAAGCACTGTACATGAATACGGTCCTCAAGCCACGGCACCAGTGCACCACTAGCGAACAGTTGACAGTTACAATTGCTGCTGGTTATATAGCTGGTCTAATCTATGCAACCCCACCGTATCGCACCCTGCTGATACGATGGTGTCCAAACTGAACCAGGCTAAAGGAACTGGAATTGGTACCATCTACAAGCAAATTGGTTTCATGGGACTGTGGATGGGACTGGGTGCTATGATTGGTATTCTGAGCGTTCTACAATGATTAATCTACCTACGACACCAAGAAAGTCGCTCTGAGACTGCCGAGATCTCCTCCCCCCAAAGTGCCCGAGAGTCTAAAACAGAAGCTGGAAACCAAGTTGTTAGTCGATCAACCAAACCACCGCATTCTAAGAAGAATATTTTTGTGGGTCTTTTTTAGGTTGTAAAAAGGAGTTTTTCTCAAATAAATTTTAATTGCTCAGAAGATGAATTATGAGAATAAAAGATCCTTATTATAGCCTCAATCATTTGTCTTATTAACCAATAATGAAATAATAGTCGGTAGCTTGCTGCTGAAAGATAACCATGTAACTAATTAATGTATGTACAAATTAATCTTCGAAGAATTGCTTGTATAAGTGCTTTCATGGTTAGCAAGAACTCACTGACTGATGTTTTTTTGTTTTTGTTTATATAGTGCGAGTTTCCTGATTTTTCAACATCGAAAAATGTTTTTAAAAGTCAGCAGCGGATTGATGAGAATGTTGTAGTTTGCATTCAAAGAACAGTTTGGTGAAGACAGAATAATGTGAGCCATGTTGAAATGATCATATGTCAGTCGGTCAGATTGGTCCATGATTCAGTTAAGATTTTCATTAACCTTGCGATAAACAATGGTATTGCATCCACCAGGCCTCTGGGTTGCAACAGAGTTTTTAGCATTTGAAATGATTGCCCTGTCCCTAGTTTGTTTATTGTAGTATTTTTACCATCTTCGTTTGATAAAATCTCATTTTTGTTTTCTTTTCCTTTTTTTTCGGTTTAATAATTTTTGACTTATTTTGAATGAACTTTATGTCCCTAAAATGCATCGTTTGATGGGAGAGAATTTTTCGTGTGTGCTTCTGTGTGCGTTTTGAGGGGGGCGAGCTCAAACAATTTTTTTTAGTTTTCAAATGTTCTTAAAATTTCATTCAGATTTAATGATTTCCGCTCAGGTTTTTGAACCACCTGTTAAGTTTTCCGTTGGAAAATGTTCATATTCTAATGTTTTTTTGTTTTCCAGAGTTTTTGACTCTTCTTATTGTTTCCGATTCACTTTTTTTTTTCATCTTTTGATTTTTCCGAAATTTTTTTGAGTATTGAATCACAAGAAGTGCGAAGCTATCTTCGACTCTATATTACGTTTGCTAGTAGTAGATCAGAATGTAGAATTTTTTTGGGTTAATAACTTGTTTTTAACAGAACAACTTGAATCACTTGGTATCTTGGAACATAATGAATTCAAGTTAGCGTGGAGGCAACGAAAACCCCTGGGACGGCAAAAGTCATCGGTTTGAGTCTGAACAGAACCCATTATTTTTTCAAACGGGAAGTTCTCTGTATCAAAAAAATTGCCGGCTTATCATTTGTCTGCTTATGTTTTTATCGGCATAGTTGCCACATCTTAGAACTTTTTCGTTGTAGTTGACTTTTTCTTTTCATTTACTCCTCTGATCTGTATATCTACTGACCTTGACTTATATTTTTCTTCTTTAAAAATTTTTTCGCTTAATACGCTTTTTTTCTTATCGATATTTTTTCGGAATAAATGATTTCGGATCTCATTCAATCGGTTTACTCTCTTAAATTCGGGTCGCTCAGGTGAACCAAGTATTGCGTATACTTTTTCTCCAGGTTGCAAACAGTTTTGGAAATCTCACAATAGGATTTATAGTTCAAGATTTTCCATGACAACAATTTTTTTCTCTCAAAAACTGTTGATCAAATTTCATTATACGCAGTCGATTGTTCTTCCGGTCATGTTTGTAAAGGTTTGTTCCCAATTTCCTAGGGGTAATGCCATCACCTTTGCATTCTAAGGCATCGGGCTCGGGTCTCGGCCGTACTTTGTTTTCAGTTTGCTTACTGTTGTAAAGAAGTTCTGTTATCGTTGAATTGTCGGACTCTCTTTTGTCTGCTCAAATTTTGGTAGCTAAGTTGCCATATCACGGATTTTACTTGATGTAGGGAATTTTTATTGAAAGTGCAAATGGTGTTCAGCCTAGTATCAAAGGAGAACTTGAAACATTTAATATTTTTCATACCATCAACTTTTTCGGCTCAGCTGGCGTCTGCTCAAGGATCATCTGCTTAGTTGCAACTAAAGTTCGATGCCAGTATCACTACGAGTGTCTGTGCAACTGCTAAGTTGGAATTAAACAAATTCAAATTTTAATGTTTTATGAATTTTCGAAATAATACACCTTAAAGTAGCCAAAGTACTTAACAGAAGCATTAATGATTAGAGTCAGCTATTTTTGAAAATTCGCCGACTGATTTCGGGAGAATCAGAGTTTTTCTGAGTTCTCGGGTTTCCCGTTTTGCTCTTTAATTTTGCTAATGTTAACAGAGCAACCTTACGAATTTTCGCTTCGTAAGGTTGCTTCGTTTCTATATGCTTGTCATATAAACTTGACAATAGTATACAACCATTTTCTACCACTTGACAAGCCGTTTGACTTAGTTTCATTATTGTTAATTATGGATGTCAGTTTTCAGACTCCATAATTTTTCAAATAAGTTCAAGTTTTAAACTTTAGTTTTCTTTAAAGACATTTCTGATTCCCTAGGCAATCTAATTAATTTTTCTAGTGCTGTAATACATTATACGTCTGGTTAAATGTATCTTCAGTTGGACTTACAACCTGAAGATTTTTTTCATTCAAACAATTTTTCTTGACGTACACAAAAATTAGAAAGTTGAACCGCTTGTGTTATTGGTGAAACATTCAAAAGTTATGCCTTATTGGAATGTTTGCCGTTTGGAAACTTTGCCATTTCAGAGGTTTTGTTTTTAAGCATCGGAGTTTTAAATTGGTTTCCAATTTTGCCTTAGCTAGGTGTTCGCAAAAACAGCTCAAAGTTCCAGTCCAATCTTGGGAAAGGCGATGATACAAAACACATTTGTTAGTTTTTTGTTAAGTGTTTAGTTCCAAACTTTTTGAAGCGACGCGGCAATTGAGCATGAGCGTCCTGCACGTAAGCGTTTTTACCACTTTTTTTTGCGCTTGCGATTAGCAAGCGTTATCAAATCGGAATTTGAACATTTTTTGAGTTAAACAACTGGTTAAACAGAATCACTTGAATAATTTTACCCTTGGTTCCTGTGAAATCAAAAGTCAAGACGTTATTTCGCTCATGTGCCGAAGAGGTAACGTACCTGTCTACAAAGTCAATGATCAATTGTTAGAAACTGACCAGGAGCTGTTGTTTGTACGTAGAAAAAATGTCCATACTTCAAAAAATCTTTGTCAGACTTCCGTTTGTCTGCTTTTTTTGTCGGCTTAGTTGCCGCAGCACCAAATTTGCGCGAAACTTGGGCTTTTTTACTTATATTAAAAATTATTTTCAGTATTTTTTGTATTTGACCAAATAGTTCAATTTCATGAAGTTTTGCCTATTTTTTTTGCTTTTGTTTGACTTATGTTTTCATGCTTTTCATCAAAAGTTTTTAACGGTTGTTTTCCTTACGCTTGCGAAAAGCAAGCGTTATCAAACCGGAATATACACTTTTGTTATCGGGTTAACAACTTGTCTAATAAAATCACTGGTATTTTGGCTCATAAACTTCGATGCTTTCCCGGCCAAGTTGAAAATGGAGGTAACCAATATGATCAGGACCTGTTTTTTTTCGAACTGAAATTATTCTGCTTCAAATAAAATTGTGGACAAGTTTATGTCTGCTCATCAGTTGTACGCTTAGTTGTCACATTTTCGAATAGTTTTTTTTGCTGCGCGCATCATTTCACTACTTTGATTTACTCGTTTAGTTTGTATTTTAGTTCACCTTGATTTATGTTTCTTTTATTTTTTTTTATTGCTGAAAAAAATTCTCGGCTCAAATTTTTTCGGCCTTGTTATTTTTTAGGCCTTGTTATTTCATTATTTTAATGAAATAATTTCTGATTGTATCAATTTTCGGCCTTGTTATTTTTTAGGCCTTGTTATTTCATTATTTTAATGAAATAATTTCTGATTGTATCAATTTTCGGCCTTGTTATTTTTTCGGCCTTGTTATTTCATTATTTTAATGAAATAATTTCTGATTGTATCAATGAAACACAATTTTAACACTACCCTAGGTACTTTTCAAATTGGTTGTATGTTTACAAATCGGTTTCTTAAAATTTCATTTTCATTATGGAAAATTGGAAAAAAAATCAGAAATTTCTAGTGATTTTCAGAAAGAGGTATCTCACAGTAGACCGCCCACTCCCATGTATGCCTTTACAATCCCCGAGAGTATCATTTTACTTGAACCCTCTGTCTACAACTTTCATAAATGTCTATGTAGGGGGATATTTGACCCATATTTTAGATTTTGTTTCGTTTTTTTAAATATTTATTTCAATGAAAGGAACGGTTTTAATAGCTCGCTGCGTAAGCGGCTACATTCAATTTTTTCCACCTAAAATTTGCTATCGGTCATGTTTTTGGTTTTTATGTTTTTATTTTCTCGAAATTACTTTTCTCGAAAACTAACTTCTCCAATCCCATAATGTGGTTTAAGTGAAAATATTGGCTGCATTAGTCGCCACTCACAAAAAATTTACACAGAAAATCATCACCCACGGCAAAATCAAAACTTTAAGTTCCAGACCATTGTTTGAACGTTTATGAATTTTATCAAGAATAACCCTCACAAATTGGAGATTTTGGGTTCAATCGAAACTACAGGTGCGTGAGTCCCTTCTGCATAAGCGGCTACGCACAATTTTTCCACAAAAATCTATGATCCTCGGAAATATCAAGAAGTCCGGATAATTTTCACCAGACAGGCATGGTTCAAGATTTCAAATATGTCTTCTCTACAGATGCATGCAATTCTTGGCTGTAAATTTTGAGACATTTCTGTGAGTAATTTCTGTATGTCCGGTAATTCACAATTTCCGATGATATAATTCTTTAAATCAGGATAGTTTTGTTCGCGCATGTTTTTAACGGTTTTTGATTTTTCACTGATTTTTGAGCTCGACTAGTTTTTGTAGCACTTTATAGAGTAATAAGATAAAAAGAATTAGTACAAATTTTTTTCCCTTTTCTCCAAAAAGAGTGACTTTGGACTAAATACCGCGGCAAAAAAAGTAATTGAAATCTACCAGCATGTTTCTGTTGCATTTTTTTGCGAAAATTTAAACAAAAAGTACGCCCTCAAACCGGGTCACTTCATTTAGTTCAGATTTAAAGAGGCATTTTGGCACAACTGTAAATAACATGGCATCATCGCACATCATTTGAGGCTATTTGCCTCCTTAGTTTTTAACTAAATAGGTGACCCGTTTCAAGATTGTAACTTTGGTTTGAAACTTCTCGAAAACAATTGCTCCATGAGAAAACTGGTAAAATTCAACTTAAATTTTGTCATCATGTTTATTAGCTCAGATTTATTCCTATTCGAGAGATGCGAATACGAAAATTGTGTTCTAATTTATATTTTTTTGTTATTCTAAGTCATTGCTATAACAAATTGCCCTGTTCAAACTGCCGTGAAAACTCAAAAAACCGCAAACACCTATGTGGACAAAATAATCTAGATTATTGTAATATATCATCAGAAGTCGGCAAACTTGTGCAGTCGTCAGTAAGAAAAATTACTTCAATAACCCAAAAACTTTAAAATTATTCAAAAATTATCCGAAAAACTCAAAACATCGTAAAGACATGTGGAGAAAATAAGTAAATCAAATGAAAAAATATCACCAAAAATTGGCAAGTTTGTTCAGCCGTCTTTAAAAAAAATTATCACCCGAATACTTTAAAAAGTTCATATAAATTTGTTTTGATCTTCAATGACCCAACAGATGTGAAATGAGAGAGATTTTTTAAAAACGTGTTTTAAAAACACCCTGTAGTTTTATTCAAAACCACATGCCGGTTCTTGGACACTTAGTAAGATATTTGAAAAACCAAACTCTGAGAACGTTCATTAAGCAATTATATGCTCATGGGCTGGTTGCTTTTTAACACAATTTTTAAGATGCGCATTTTTAGCATCTTTTACGATTTCTCGTTTTCGGTTAAAAATTTTTGTGAGTTAAAAACTTGTCAGTTGGGTTTGACCAAGACAGTTTGATGAACAAAATTGAATGGCTAATCTAATCGAAGGTTTCTGAAGCGCTGATTTTCAATTTTATTACGGAGCGTTTTAATTTTTTGTTCAGGTTTGTTTGGCTCAGAAAAAGAATTTAACCTAAGTGAAAATGGAATCCCTTCCAAAGCGCCCGACTGGAAAATGTGTACATTTGGCTAAAATTATTTTAGTTTTTTGCAACTTTGTTTGCTTTATTCTAGCTTTATTTTGTTTGTATTTTTTAGCTTCAACATCGTATGCCCTAAAAACAGAAGAACTGAAATCTTCACGAGAGGCCTATTAAAATACATTTTTCTTTGTAACGAAAAAATTTTAAGTTTAACGGGGGATGGAAGGGGGGGTAACTAATAACGAACAAGAAGCCTTAGCTTTTCTCTCGATGAATTCTTAACTGTTGGGGAGCCAGCAACCTTATCTTTACTATAGTGCAAAAAAGTATCTTAGAGTAATATTCTCGAAAACTGGTGGGATCGACTATCCTAACGAAATCATCAAGCCGTAAGCCACTCTTCGAATCCGTATTTAATTTCGGTCAATTGTTGAAGAAAGGGTCTCGCTCCATTAGACATCAAAAATCATCGAGTGTCATCAACGGAAAACATAAAATTGTTTGTCTAATGGGAAACGATTGCTCCTCCAAGCAAAAACTGGTTGCCACTACCTCATCCGCTTACTTTCGATAACTGTATGAATTCACGTTTGCAGCTCCCTGCCAACCGCCTCTAAAGCTGATAATCCATTTCCGTTGCTAAAAACCCGGCCCCGTTGAGAGCCAACACAAAAAATGGTTCACTAGCAATGAAAATAAATATTTCAGTATCTTTGAGGCAAGAACCGGGGTCTCTAGAAAACTGCTTCTGGAATTCATTCGGAATTGGATGCTCTAGTGTTGCCAAGTGATGCCGGTGTCCTACAAATTATTTACATACCATTTAACACCGTACATTTTAACATTTAGTCATTTCACTACGAAACAATTTAACTCGACAACAATTTAACTCCTATTTTCCAGTGAAACACAGTACATTTTAACACCTAAACATTTCACTATTAAAATTATTGCTGTATGAATTCCTTATCTTAACTCTTGTCACACCAAAGTTAATCCTGCAATTAACAAACGCACCATAATGAAAAACTTGGTTTATCTTAGTTATATACATGCTAAAAGGAGGCTTCCTAATTTACCTAAGACTCTTATCTACAATGTTGTAATTTATTTTCAATTAGACTTTTCGCTAAACGATTGGCAAAAAAAGAAAGCTGCTTGTGCTAATTCATAGCAATTTGACGTAAAAATTTTGACAAAAATTAAATTCTGATAGTCACTTTATACTTTACTCAAGTGATAAACAAACACAAACACAACAAGACTGTTCGTATCAGGGCGAAGCCCAGAATGTCCCGACTGCTTTTTAAGGTTTTATGGAGCAGTAATAACATCAAAAAAATTGAATAAGATAAAAGAAAATGAATTTTTTTTTTTTAATTTGAATATTTATTGATGAAAATCATTCTCCCACACATCATTTAAAGCACAAAAGGAAAGATTTCGCTCCTTGTAACAAACCAATTATGCCAAAAAAAGCTTGTTTTTACCAATTTGGAAATAGTTCTAAGACGGATTAATTCTCTGCTTACGCGTTATTAGCGCTAAATATCGCGCGCTAATTGTCCCAAATTGGCCATAAAATTGCAATCTTTAAACCCCCGTAACTTTGCAAAAAATGATCACAGGTGAAATATTTTTTCAAATTTGAGCTAAGAACAACAATAGCTTTCGAATGATATAAAGTAAATTCCGTCAAAAATGGCTAGTCAAAAAAGTCGAAGTTTGTCTGAAGAAAAAAAACCCACCCCGAGCTCAAATATTCCGTTACTTTCGTATCGAAAGTCGGAACAATAAACACTTTATGATTGAGTCCTCTTTCGAGTTCACAGTTTCATCTAAAAACAAGTCAATTCTTATAGCATCCTGCCACGGTCTTAAGTCATAGAAATTGTTTTAAAATGTAGCGATGCTAAATTGCTATGGCATTAAAAAGTAGGGAGTGAAATTGTAGGATGTTAAGTTGTTTAGAGTTAAAAAGGGGGGAACCGTTATGCCCAATCTTTTTCTAAAGGAATGAAGAGCACACCTACTGCATAGGAAGACAATAAAACGAGCAAATTAAGGAATGGTGAAATAAACTTGAGCAAAGTTTGATGAGTAAGGAAAAATTGTAAGGTCACTGTCTACCCACGGCTCAAAAAATTGGTATCGTTCAGGTGATTTCACTTCATCCGCTACAGATGTGAGTTTCACTACCATAGCGCAAAATATATCGCGCGTTAATTGTCCTAAATTGGCCAAAATGGCAATCTTTAAACCTTCATAAATTTGGAAAAAAGATCACAGGTGAAGTATCTTTTCAAATTTTAGCTCAGGGCAACAATACCTTTCAAGTGACAAAAAAAATTCGGTCAAAAATGTCTAGTTACAACGACGAAATTTGTCGGAAGAAAAAAAACCCACCCGAGCACAAATATTCCGTTACTTTCGTATCAAAAGTCGGAACAATAAAAGTTATGTTCGCTATCATTGTATATATTGATGACTCAACAAGCTTATGCGCTGGCTAATTGACACCACATTGAGCGTCAGTATTTTATTTTTGCAATAGTTTTCCCAAGCTCTACGTGGACTAACATATTCAACGTCTTCGGTTTTACACCTGCGTAACTCTGTCATTCACTCTTATGTGGTAAGTGGGCCACTCAAAACCCCTCCTAAATGCAGAAAAACATCCATTGTTAGTTCAAATTCTAATCGTTAAAATAATCAAGCGTGTGTTGAGAAAACCTTGACCAGATCAAAATAGCGTTGTCCGAAATACTTAACTGAGTTCCTGCATCCAAATTTAGGCGTAAGTAATTGATTATAACGGATTATTATGATGATTTTTTGACAATTATAATCGACTATACCCGGGTTGACCTCCATAGACCAAAAATGCTAATCATACAATTCCATAAACTAAGTCTATGAAAAAAAAACTAATCATAAAATTTCCCACATTTTGCAAAAATGGTGTCATCGAATTTTCGACGAAATTTTCTCTTCTTTTGGCATAATAAATTTTGGTGTATCCTACTAAATAGAAAAGAAAAACTTTTTGTCAAAAAATGCTAATCATACAATTTCCAGATATGGAAATTGAATGACCAGCATTTTTTTGATTGCGGTAACAAAATTTTTCAAAGCATTTTTGAAATTACCCCCAACAACTTTTCAACCGCAAATTGATTTACGTACTTGAACAGATATTTTTGAAAAAAAAAATTTGCATGCAAAATTTAACTTTTTGTGGGTATAAAGTTGTCCTGGATATACTAATGTTGGATTTTTTTTCCTTTTCTCTTGACAAGACTCCTTATTTTGTATGGCATGTTTTGTATGCCTTGATCAGTGTCTGGTAATTTGAAAATTTAAATTTTAGAAATAATCATCCTTGAAAATATTTGTCAAAAATTAAAAGTTTGATACTTTCGTTATATTATTTACGTGAGAGAGAATTAAGACATTGCCAGTTGTTTCCAAAGCATTTGTAATGCGAGACGGCCAAATTTTTGGTTACTGAGTTTGAGTAACCAAGGTTTATGTCATTTGTATTCGGTTACGAACACAACCAAAAACTTTTGAAAAATTAAAATGTAAAAAATCACTATTTTTGGTTTATGGAAAAATGCTAGTCATACACTTTTCATATATGAAAAAAATACTAATCATAAATCATGCAATTTTCTGTACGTATTGAAATGTATGGAAAGTGTATGACTAGCATTTTTTCATATATGGAAATTATTTGACTAGCATTTTGTCAACCCGCGTAATTACTAAAATTCGGTCTTTAAGGGATTTATAATTGATTATAATTGTGATTTTACCAACAGATTATAATCTCTTATAATGGGCTATAATTGATTATAGTTCTTACTGAAAACCCTTAAAATCAATTATAATCGATTATAACTGATTATAATCGATTATAAACTCTTGTTTTGCTGAATTTTTCTTTTACTCGAATCATATCTTATGGGTTATTATTTCTGTGTCAATAAGAAAGTCTCTAAAAGAGAGATATCTTGAACACTTTGGTTCGTCTGAACGCAAAGTTTCACCACGAAACAAAAGTTTCATAGAGATCCTTTCATAGGAGTGGAAAGGTTCCCGCGGTAGATAAAAAATAAACTTTTTCGAATCAGTCATGAAACTAAATCAAACTGCTGATGTTTTTGTGTTTAAAAAAGCTTAAAGTTATCACAAAAACAACTCTAATGGGGGAGAAATAAAAAAAACTTATAAATTTGAATTAATTGAAAAACTCTAAAAATATTTTTCTCATTTTTCATAGGAACCAACGTCCTCAAAAAGCTAAAAAATATAAGCAATTTAGATGCAACTTCGAAGACAAAGTGTCAAATTTCAAATAATTTGATGCTCTGGCAGTTCAGAAAAAACGCCCAGACATGTATTTTAAACAATAAATTGATCTTTTAAAACACATGTCTGGGCGTTTTTCCTGAACTGCCAGAGCATCAAATTATTTGAAATTCGACACTCACTTCATCCCTCACGTAGAAGGTAAAAAGCATTGCCAATGACAATCACGTCTGCAGATAGTGTTACACCAACAAATTCTGTAGTAATTACGTCAAAAGAAATGAAAGAACGATAATCAAATCAGTTCTTTTGTTACCTGACAAGTTCACACGACGGGCCCAGATTGGGGAAATTCATGAAAGATTGCTCGTATAAATACAAAAAAAAATGCGCGCTAGTGGTGTCACGTTTGTATGACAACGTAATTCGATTACCTGAAGAAGAAGTTACCGTCTATGGACGCGAAAAAATGACAAAAATTGGTTTCCTTGACTGCTTTTTTGTAGAAAAATACTTATTGCTATCTCTTTAGGAGAAAACAAATGCAAAAGGCCGTTGCGTCAGCAAGAAGCACTCGGGCTGAGTTTCTTTTCTGGTCTTTGAGCAGTTACGGAATACAACTTCCACTCGCAAACATGAAAGGATTTTTTTACGGCAGACAATTTGGCTGTGCGTAGGAGTGTCCTTTCGCAAAAACCTTGGATGTTTAATGGCACACTGCTGGCTTTAAGGATATTTGCATGAAAAGGTAAAAATTTCGTGAAGTACTTTTGATCTTAGTAAATTTCTCGGTTTTTGCTTTACACTCCCTCATTCAAGTTCAAACATAAATAATCGCTTATGACGGATTATTATATTGTTTTTTTTTGCAAATTTTTTTTTTGACTATATTTGCCAAAAATAAGTGTATGAAAGCTTTTTATCGATCATAATCAGGATTTTTCCAAGATATCAAATTCTCTTATAATTGATTTGATTTGATTATAGTTCCTAAAAAACTCTTCATATCAATTGTAATCGATTATTATTGATTATAACCTGTTTTTTTTTTGCCAAAACGTTGCCAAAAAAAATATATTTAAAGTATGACCGATATGTTATTGATTTTCAGGTCAAAAACAAAATCCTCAAAAATGAAATGCCACTTCAACCTTGGTTCATTTGAACACAAAATTATACCATGAGTAGAGATCCTGTAAAAACAACAAAAATCATAATAATGAAAATTGAATTAAGACCGCAAGGCGGGGATTAGTTACTCTAAGTCATTGATAACAAAGTTAGTAAAATAAACTTAAAAATCATGACTCTGTATAAATTGAATATTTAAATATTTGTAGTTTGTCAACCAATAACAGGTTGAAATTTTTACTAAAGACTAAAGGTTCTCGAAAAAGATCATAGCCAGGCAAATAGTTGTTTAACATTTCTGCGACACGGTAAAAGAGTTCACAAAGTTTGCTCCGTGTTATCATTGGCATTCTCAAAAACAACTTGTTTCGTGAAGTATTTTTGATCTTAGTAAATTCCTCGGTTTTTGCTTTACACTCCCTCATTCAAGTTCAAACATAAATAATCGCTTATGACGGATTATTATATTGTTTTTTTTTGCAAATTTTTTTTGACTATATTTGCCAAAAATAAGTGTATGAAAGCTTTTTATCGATCATAATCAGGATTTTTCCAAGATATCAAATTCTCTTATAATTGATTTGATTTGATTATAGTTCCTAAAAAACTCTTCGTATCAATTGTAATCGATTATTATTGATTATAACCTGTTTTTTTTTGCCAAAACATTGCCAAAAAAATATATTAAAAGTATGACCGATATGTTATTGATTTTCAGGTCAAAAACAAAATCCCTAAAAATGAAATGCCACTTCAACCTTGGTTCATTTGAACACAAAATTATACCATGAGTAGAGATCCTGTAAAAACAATAAAAATCATAACAATGAAAATTGAATTAAGACCGCAAGGTGGGGATTAGTTACTCTAAGTCATTGATAACAAAGTTAGTAAAATAAACTTAAAAATCTTGACAGTGCCCTTTTCGATTGTCCAAAAATCAAGAAAATTTATCGGCAACTCATTATTAAGAAACTAATTCAGCAAAATAAAATAGCTTTAAAATAACGTCAGTGAAATTAGCAACAGTTTGCTTTTTTCAAGTAAAGTACATAATCCCCATCATTCAACCATGTTTTTTGTAACGGCATTATGAGCATCATCTTTGAAAATTTTTGTATTTGCTTATTTTGGTTTTTAGCCGCAAACGGAACTGGAGATGCATAGAAAGTTATTGATAATATGCAAGTTTAAAAAGTGAAACCCGAACAGAGCTACCAGGTGAGTTTGGTGAAGATCTTCTGATGTAATTAAAATGCAGGTTTTCCTTTAAGTGATGAGGTATATCCATGACATTTTGAGAATGCACCAAACACCAAGGTCTTCCACCGTGTCTTTCAAAACTTTTTGTTCTCCATCATTTGATTAAAGATCGCTTGTTTGATTTTTGAAACCTAACTTCTTCATTTTGTCAAAAATGAAGTCAATACTGTTTTCTGATGCCCAGGTGATTACATTGTTTAAATCTGTTTGAATCGAAGAAAGGTCAAACCATTTTCCATTAACTTTTGTATCGTCAGCATACAAAAAGAAAGGGTTGTCAATAATTTCTGGCACATCGTTTAGATATAAAGAAAACAAGAACACTGCAAAAATAGTTGCCGGTTATATTGCGGGAGTGAGACATGGAATAGCGAACAAAAATTATTTGTTTTCTGCTTGTGAGATAAGATGCAAAAAGTGAAGTAACTAATGATCGAAGCCTTAATTCCGTAGCTTGTATGAATTGATATTATGGCTAATAGAGTCGAAAATTTTGCATTATCTAAAAAAGCATGTGAGGTAATTCTCCTTGTTCTGGTTTCTTGTATACAGCATCACAGTTCAATATGAGGTTTTTCACAGTTGAATTATTTTTTCTAAATCCATGTTGGTTTTTACACCGCTTTCTACGAATGAACAAAACTCGTTCAAATATTAGGGCGACTGATGGATGTATTGAAACGGGCGTGTAACTTTCAATGTTCATGTGAGAAGGTTTTTTGTGTAAAGGATTATTGTGTGCTATTTTTCAGATCTCGGTTAACTGTTTTATGCTGACTACGCAACTAAAAAAATCATTCAAACAGAAGTGTTAAACGAAAATTAACATATTAGGAGAAATACCATAAAATGAATCTGTTCTCGATTTGCATTTACTCAATTCGTTAAGAATTTCGCATTGCAAAATAAAAATATTGGAAAGAATTATTCATGCAAAAATTTTTTCCCTTGGAACATTCAATGCTTCGTTGTCTATTTTGTACACAGATGCAAAAAACTCCTTAAAAGCCTTACAGAATGCAAAATCAGAACATAAACTGTTTTTTTTGTATGAAAATTTCTTGGGTATTTTTGCCTTTCCATTTATTGATCTGAGATATTTTGTAAGTCAATTTTAAAGCGAAGTTTTTTTTGACTCAAAGTAAACGGTTTTTTCTAGTTCTACAGAATCATTCAATTTTTGCTTGCAGCTCATAATTTTCTCGTCAGAATAATTATGTTTCAATGCCGTCTTAAGACAATTTTCAGCTTTTTTGAGTGTGATGACAACTAATGGGGAGCTTTAGAGCGAGGAATTGTATTTTTTGGAATCGTTAATGCTTTGATAAAACAACCCAAAATTTTTTTCAAGCATTCTATTTGCATCCTTCGTATATTATGACTCTTTTTTAAGAAAAACAAACACAATGATTTGAAGTCTGTTTTACGGTTACCGTAAAGGTTTAGATTTATCTGTTCCGTTTCAATTTTAAATGCTTTTTGACAGGAAAGTGCAGGACGATCTGAGAAGCTTTGGTCTATTTAGAAGTTATTACATAAAAAAAGTCTGTCTGTATATAATACGTCTCGCTGTAAAAATCATTATCTGTCAGTAAACCAAGATTGAACTTCAAAACTGCTTTAAAAAAGTGGGTTCATGCTGGTCATTACTTGCTAAAGTGTTCCAATCAACGGAAATTAATTTTATATCACCTCATAAAATCCAGTTCGACGTATTTAAGTTAGATTCTATCAAATGAACGTTGTGTTTTTTTTTCACTTCACTCGAAAAATTTCAAATATAGTTCCCTTTAGAGATAAAGACTGTCATGCGGTGGATTGTTAATGGCTGTTACGCAAAGCATTAGTCTATTCAGCTTCACAAACAAATATGAACCAGAGTCAAAAACAACTGATTGATCATCGATGACATTTAATTTAGATGATGTTTTAACCGCAGTTAGGACTCCTCCTTGAGGTCCAGTTTTCCTATCAGAACGGTAAATTACTTCATATACATCTGAACAGAAGACTGCGGTATTTTCAGCATGACTATCCAATCAAGTTCCACTTAGGGTAACAACTTCAAGTTGATGGATTCGCAAAAAATTTTCCTGCTTGAGTTTCCGTTCAATTGTTAAAATTGATCTGCAATTAAGTGACAAAAGCTTCATGTCACTTAGTTGTCAAGAGAAACAGTTTTCTTTACGGAGAATTCGATCAAACTCAGTTTGAACCTTTTTGTTTTAGTCAATTGTGTACGCGCCAAACACAAAACTCCCAGCCTTGGTTTTGAATTCTAATTTTTCTTTTTGCATCAAAGATCTCAAGTGCATCAATATATCAGAATTGTTTTTTCGTTCTGACAGTCCGCATAATTCATAATTTCCTTGATGTACATATTCGAATTCTTTAGCTTTCTCAATGACAGAAAAATAAGTTTTTGATGCCAAGAAGATGAAATGTAAAGGACATGAAATGAAAAGATCTTGATTTGTATGGTTGTTTTTAACCAAGTCTAAAACATTCTTTCACAGTAGTTTCTTTGAGTTCCATTTTATCTTTGAACATTTGCAGCAAACTATTTCTGTCCCTTTCAGTTTGTACAAATTGTACGTCCTGTATATTTTCTACTAATCCATATATCACTGGTTTCTTTTCAATATTACTAGAGTATGTTATAGCTTGGTTTGGGGGCAGTAACATTATCAATTGTTGTAGATCGACTGCTCTGTTTTGATAAGTTTCGCGCAAAACACTAATATTTTTCTCAATTCACGAAAAATCATTACTCGGTCTAATGGACTGCTTCAAGGAAGCAAGGTTTTTTTCTGAAGTTTTTTCTGAATTGTCAATATTCGGTCGCTGTTCTGTTGTATTGAAAATTTTACATCGGCTAAATCGTTTGGGATCGCTAAATTTGAGTTTTGGCTTTCGTTTTTGATTTTCTCAAAAGATTGTTTCAATTTATCATTTTTTCAATTTTAAGTCTCCTTGCATTTCCAGAAAAAAACTTTGATTTTGCCTTAAATTTGGGATTTTCATTAGGCAAACCAGGTTTTGCAAATGTCACACGAATGACAATTAAGTTCGCATTCGTATGTGCAAAATTTACATGGATATTTGGGATCATCAGATTAGTTGAAAGGTTCACGCGGTAAAGGGAAAAATATTTCTTAAAAAACGCATAAAATTAAAGCAACGTGCTGATAATTTGGTGGTAAAAATTTGAAAAATGTATCCTGAAACAAGGCTAATGAAGAAGAAATGAAAAAGTAATTATAATTAGAAATGATTAGAAAACTTTTAAAACAGTTTTTTCTGTTTTTACATAATCCAACTTCAACAAAAAGCATAAGTATCAGGAATGTTGTTGCAAGATCGAAAACAAGAAGGGTAAGCCAAAGGGATAATAATTATTGATTATAAGGCATTTTTTGGTGCAAAACAAATGAATGGAAAAAAAGATAAAAAATGATCATTAAAAATCGATTAGAATCAATTAAAAAGTAGAAAAAACTTTAATACAATTCAAATTTAAGAAAAAAAAGGTTGAAATCGATTATTCTTTGCTTCAAATAGATTTTTTCTCATTTTCAGTAAGACTGGTACCTAAAACATAATATAGTCGTTTTTTAACGCTTGAAACTGAATCCGGGCTGTAATTTTTTCCACCGTTTTCGAGCATCCACAGTCTTTTAAAAGATTTTTTGTGAAATTTAACAATTGGAAAAACTTACAAACTGTGTTCTTATTTGCGCAATAATGTGATGACTGTTAACAACAATCAGCTGCACCTATACTTTGCGTGCGTTTCAAATTTCACAGTTTTGACAAAACAGGGTTGACATCACTGTTGCTTTCTAGTGAGATCAATTCAGACTATGAGCCGCGCAGTAACTGTAGGAAGCAGAATTGCAAAAAAACTCTAAGCGAACAAATTTGAACAAAATTGTTCGCTTAGAGTTTAAGAAAAGACTCAAGCGGCGCGACTTAAGATAAGACCGACGGCGCGACTTCAGAAATTTTTTTTAGTTGTTTTGCTCAGTCGCGGCGGTTTATTCTCAGTCGTACCGGTCTGAAATTGAAAATTTTCAGTCGCGCCGGTCGCGTCATTAGCTTACGTCGCGCCGGTTCCGACGGTGTTTTGAGTCGCGCCGGTCGCGGTAGTTTTTCTCAGTCGCGCCGGCCTTCAATTGCCAAGTTTCGGTCGCGCCGGTCTGGAATTGCAAAAATAAAGTCGCGCCGGTCTGGAATTGCCAAATTTGAGTCGCACCATTTTTTTTAGTCGCGAACCTCGACCCGGACTTCACTAAAATGGCTTCCTTTTCAGCGTCTAAACTTGCCCCAAAAATCCAGATTAACCAGTATGTACTTCTTGAAGCGAATTGAGTAAAAAGATAAGCAAGTGACAGGTTCAGTGCCTATGATTACTTATGCTGACTTCTCTGAGCATTAGTGGTTCTCACTTTCAATAAATTAAATAAGGAGTTAACAAAAGCTAAGTTAAAATTAAAGTTTTTGAAATTAAATTTTTGAAAGGCAGTTAGATCTCCAGCTAAACACTTCTTTGTCTGCTCCGTGTTGGTCGTAGTCAAGCGAATGATCAGAATTGTCTGTGCCCACAGATCCATGGCTGGCCTGCAATAAATATCAAACTTTTTGTTTTCCTTTTACTCAACCGTATAGCCCCATTCGGAAAACAATTACTAAATTCGGAAAAAAATTACTTCATAAGATTAATTGAAGTTGTTTAATAACCATGCATGCGTACAATCTAAGATATCGGGAAGTGTAAAGGCAGTGGTTGATTTAGGATTTTCTGAGTTTCTCGAGGGTGTTTTTGGGGCGGAGTTTCATTAAAAAATTTTTTGAAATTGTTGTCGATCTTTTTTTAGGTCGATCAAATAGAGATTCTGAGCTCTCCCAAGCACCCCTTTTAAATCCTCTTCTGAATAAGACCCTGTTTTGACCAAATTTTCTTCGCCGCGAGTTTTTTTTTTGAAAAAAAGGCCATTGTTGTAAAAATTAAAAAAAAAAAGGATTTACTTGTATTTAAGATCTAAGATCAGTTATAATGAGTTTTTGTGATTAAAATGTTTGCAAAATAATTGTACCCCATGATACCAGCAAACAACAAAATGGAACAAACAATCAATTATAAGTATTATTTTTTATCAAATTTAAAACTTTTTATAAACCATTGAAAATCAATTCAAATAGAATTTTTTCCACCTTTTTTAGTTTCGCATCGTGCAAATTTTTGCATCAATTTATGCCTTACAGAAAGTTCAAATCGGCCTTACAAAAACTTTGCAGAATGAGTGTACGGCCTATTTAATTTAAAAAAAAAAGGTTTCTCAAACTGCCAAAACAATAATAATCCCAACATCTTTCAACGTTTGCCCCTTTGCGACCATACCCTCCTAACAATTGTCATTTTAAACTCCACCCGTCACCTCCCTCCCCACCAAAATGACCAAAAATCCCACCCCCACCCCCCCCCCCCCCCCTATCAACAGAACTAACTGATCCCCAACATCACCCCAATTATTTGCCTCTTTGCCACCTTACACCTCCCCCCCCCATTAATCGTCCCTTTGTCTTTTACCCCCACTAAAAGAACCAACCACCTCCCCACCACAACCAACCGCCCCCTCCCCATGACCAAAAATAGCCGGCAACCAACACCCCACATCAAAAAAAGTTTCTAAACAATTTGAGAAATAGTTGAAAGCAGCAAAATTGATAAACACAAAACGAAAAACAAGAATCGAAGATGCGGAAAAAAATTCAAATTAAACAACGAGTATCCCACTTTAGTTTAAAACGTGCAAATGACTTATTTTTAATTGTATGCGTTGAAAATGGCATCTCGAAAAGGTAAAAGTTTTTATAATGGAATTTCATTTTCTTTGACTAAAAAAGTGAGTAATAATCAATTATATTTGGTTTGCAATGGCTTTTAATGTTTTATTAGCTAACGGCATTATAATTCAATTAATTGATGATCGATTAATTTTCACCTTTATAAACACAAACAAAAAAAATCAATTTGAATCAGTTTTTATTCATGGAATTCCAATGCTGGTAGACACTTTTTGGAAGTTGTTACCACAAAAGTACGTTTTTTAGTCGATAATAAACGCCGTAAAACAGTATCAAAGAAAGGACCCCTTGTTTCGGCAGAGGGGTTGATCTCTGAACAAAAAAGGCGTCCCCCTCAAAGCCGACTCTGTGTTATGGTACAAGTTTTACTTGTAAAAAAGACATGTTGAAGTAACAATTTAAGAGACAGCTGAAACGAAAGAGTTTTCATTCAGTAGATCTTAAGAATTACCTCTGCACATGATGTTGTGTTTGAACCATTGGAAAGTGAGTAGATTTTCGGGTCTGTGGAATGGGAATCTGACTCTATTCACACCTGGCATATCGGGGAAGACCAGGGGGTAGTGGGGGTTTGGGTGCCCAAGGAAGGGTTTCATAGGTCCAGTTCCGAAACCCACTTCTGTGATGATGTTGAGGCAGAGATCCGGGTTAGGGTAGGCCTAAAGGAAAGCAGCTGGATTTTGGAACGAAATTGCTTTTCTACAGAAGATTAGTTCAAACAGTTAATCATATCGAGTTATCAATATTTTGAACAGTTTGGTAAACTAATGATAAAAATTTAGCTCAAAAACGAATCGACCAAAACATTACAAGGCCAAACTGTGCACTGAATAGGCGCACAATTCTGTGTCTGTATGTTCCTGGTTTCCACAGACAAGTCTTTAAACATGTCAAATTTTTGTCAGAACGATATCAAATCAAGTGTTAGAAAAAAGGAACAACAAAAGGGAGCGTCCTTGTTGTGGAATCCAAATACAATTAACAAATTTCACAGTTTGGCCTCGTAATGAATCACTAGAACCTACCGTGGAAAAAAAAGAATCAACAACAGCCCTTCGTGGAGCAGAGTTATTTGAATCAGCAACTTGTACTCCTGATTACCGCATTTTTTTTTAAAATTGCAGCTAGCAATCACCTTCACGATTTTAACTTAAAAGCTCAAAAAATTCGAAGAGAGTTCAAACAACAATCTTGATAGCAAAACAAGTAGGCAGATAGTTTTAACAACTCAAAGAAGACTTTCAAACTTCGTGTTGACAATGAACAAAATTTACCCGGGTTGACCTCCATAAACCGAAAACGCTTATCATACAATTCTATACATCAAATCTATGGAAAAATGCCCGTCATACAATTTTCTTATACTTTCGAAAAATGGTTGAAAAAAAATCTAAACTAATTTCTGCGGCTGTTTGATTCTAATAAAACTGTCTTGTGATGAATAAACCCATGTTTTTTTTGAAAAGAATGCTTATCATACAATTCCCATAAATGGAAATTGCATGAGCAGCATTTTTTTGACGGATAAAGTTTTTCCAACTAATTTTGAAAACTGTCCCGAAACTTTTTTCAAGAGCAAATTAAATTTTGTACTCAAAACAAACATTTTCCAAAAAAATTTTTTTGCATACAAAATTTATTTTTTTTTGTGTGCATAACGTAGTCCTGGATACACTAATGTTGGATTTTTGACTTTTCTAATATTTTTCTTCAAAAGCGCTGAAAGCTCCTTTTTCTTTCGCATGGCATATTTATATAAGTCTTGATCAATGTCTGATAACTTTAAAATTCAAGTTTCAAAAATAATCGTTGAAAATTTTTGCCAAAAACCAAAAGTTTGTTACTTTCGTTCTATCATTTAGGAAAGACAGGATTAAGACAATTCAGATAGTTTGTTATGCAGTGTAAAAGCAACATGCAATACCGTCAAACCTTTGGTGCTTTGAGTCAGCCAAGGTATTTGTCAGTTGCGTTTGGTACGGACACAACCCAAAAGTTTTTAGAAAAATTAATCAAGAAAAAAATCAACTTTTTGGGTTATGGAAAAATACTTGTCACACAATTTTCGTTATTGGAAAAATGCTTACCAAAGAGATTTCATACAATTTTCTGTTTGTATGGAATTGTATGGAACTGTATGACAAAAAGTGTTTCATGTATGTAAATTGTATGATAAGAAGTTGTGGTCAAACCGGGCAAGCGATTTGATTCTTTTAATTTCGTCATCTGGTTTTTTTTGGAACTTTTAAAGCCTGCAAACGGTATGAAAAATTTCTTCTCTGATTTTTAGTTTCGACTCTCGAAGAAAAGGAAAGAGTAACCATGCTTAGGTTGGCTTTTCAATCGGACCAGTTTCAAATTTCTAGAATTGTTCTTGGGTTTTTAAGTTGTATTTTGCTCTAATTTAAACGTATATTTATGCAGCAATCAAAAAGTAGTTTAAGTTAGAAATTGCCAATCGGGCTAATATGGGCTGAAAAATGCGCTTTCAAACAATTTTTATAGTAACACGTAATTTTCATAGCGAATTCAATCATTTTTGTTCAAAATCAAGCAATTTCATTACACTGAATGTATTTTTTCCACATGATAATTATTCATCATTTGCAACGTGACCTTGCCTGTGCCTGGCTGACTTTAAGGCTTTATGACGAAAAATTTTGGACCGAATTTCAATTTTGCTAGAGCATCGCGAAAAAACAGGTAGTTCCAGATCACTTCGTGACTATTTCCCTGAAAACACATTTAAGTATTTATTTTTAATAGGGACTACGTTATCGATACAAAATTTCAAATTTTCCATGCAATTTTTTTATTAAAATTTTTTGAGCACAAAAACAAGTTTGCAATAAAAAAAGCGATTTAAAAAATTTACCTCAAGTTTTTTTTTATGGTAAAGTTCAATTCATACAATTTTTTTAATGAAATTGTTTGATACGCATCTTTCATCAAATTGTCTATTGTAACCAAAGTTTCTCTCATAAAACCGAAACAGCCACCAGTTTATTTTGTTCAAGTTTTAAACCAATTTTAGAAAAAATTTGAAAAAAACTTTCGATTAAAAAATGCTTGTCATTCAATTGTCCTCGTTGCAATTTGTATGATAAGAACTTTTTCCACGAACTCCATAGATGAAACGATACGATAGACATTTTTCTTGTGTGGAAGTTAACGCGGTTAGTATCCAGTTATTAGCGCAATTATGTTTGTGCCAAGCTGTTGGCAACCTCCTTTTCAGTCAATGAATCTGATTGAAATTAATTAACCTAAAAATGTTCTTTCGATGTCCGAATTTAGCTTCTTACTAATTTTCACACGTAAAGAGCATTTCCAATAAACTAACTAACCTAAAAGCTGTAGTTTTTGACCGATTAAATTGTTCGAGAAGGGGCTGGGTCTTTTACCAGACCGACTTTTTACCAGGCCGACTTTTTACCAGACCGACCTTTTACCAGACCACAATGCAATAATTCAAATAAAGATAAATTAAAATTACTGGACGATTCAAAACGGAAGCGGTTAGAACAAACAAAAGTTCGCTGAGAAACCGCGGGCTTCTTTCAACTAATATGAAGGGATCTCTATGAAACTTTTGTTTTGTGGTAAAATGTTGTGTTCAGATGAACCAAGGAGTGTTATGACATCTCAGTTTTAGAGATTTTTGACAAAAAACAAGATTACAATTTATCATAATTCGTTCTAATATATTATAAGAGATTATAAGAGATTTTCGGAAAAATTATAATTAATTATAATTGATTAAATTTTATTAAAAAGTCACGAAAAAAGTTATCATTATAACGGATTATAAATCGTTTAAACATCTAAGTTTGGCGCTCATAATTAATTATAATTTTGATAAAAGTACAATCCCGCATCCAGTTTCAAGCGTTAATATTCGATTATATTACGACTTTAGTACCAGTCTCACTAAAATTGAGAAACAATCGATTTTAACCAATTAATAATCGGTTATAATCTTTCTTTTTAAAATCAAATTATAATTAATTATAATCCATTATAATCGATTATAATCAATTGTTTATTCGTCAATTTTTTGATACAATTATAATCGATTATAATTGATTATAATCCATTATTTTTATTCAAATTTCTATTTTATTAGTTTTGCACAAAAATCCATTATAGTTGATTATAATTGATTATAATCCCTTTTGTTTGTCCATTTTTGTCTTCGAAGTTGCATCTAAATTGCCTATATTTTATGCATTTTGTGGAAGCTGGTTCCTATGAAAAATGAGAAAATTTTTTAAAAAGTTTTCCAATTAATTCAAATTATTAAGTTTTTTTTTTCATTTCCCTATTAGAGTTGTTTTGTGATGCATATTTTAAGCTTTTTTAAACACCAAAACATTGATTTAATTTCTTGATTGATTCGGAAAATTTATTTTTCATCTACCGCGAGAACCTTTCCACTCATATGAAAGGATCTCTATGAAACTTTTGTTTCGTGGTAAAACTTCGTGTTCAGATGAACCAAAGAGTTCAAGAGATCTCTATTTTAGAACTTTTTTTATTGACACAAAAATAATTACCCATAAGATATAATTCGAATATAGGAAAGTTTTGGCAAAATAAGAGATTTAATCGATTATAATTGATTTTAAGGGTTTTTAGTAAGAACTATAACCAATTATAATCAATTATATTCGATTATAATCAAATATCACGAAAAAATCACGATTATAATCAATTATAAATCCCTTAAAGACCTAATTTTGGTAATTATAATCGATTATAATTGTCCAAAAAATCATCATAATAATCCGTTATAATCGATTATTTTCGCCTAAACTTGGATGCGGGATTATAATTGTATTATAATCGATTATTTTGTCTTTTTACTGAGTGCGGGATGTTATGACTTTTCTGGTAAAAGGTCGGTCCCCGTTCGAGAATACCAATATTGCCAACAAATTGTTATTGACTATAGAACTGAGTTTGTTTTCTGACAGTTGTAACTATAACTGAAATCAAAAAGAAGCCTTATCACATTGAGGAAATTACTTTAATTGCGCATGCTTAAAGCGGCACGCATGCAAGTCGGTCTATACACCCCCATAACTGGCTAATAATTTTTGATGAGATTGACTGACTGAGAGGTAGTTGAGTCGTTTGTTCTCGCTGTAGTCTGTGAGTCTTTCCAGGTACTGTTGAGGACTTAGCTTCAACATCCACCGTCCATAATGCATGTACTTCTCAAACTGACGCACACAACACAAGTCTAAATCAGAACCACACAAAAGCAATCAACATTTATCCCACACTTTCGAAACTTATAAGCTTCCCGCACCTAGCGCCCATGGATTCTAATCGATTATAATGGATTCTCGAGACAAAAATAATAGATTATAATCCATTACGGATGTAAAATTCAGACCACGAAATCGATTATATTGCCATTATAATCGATTGTTTTTGAGAAAAAATAATCCATTATAATCCATTATAATCGATTATAATCCATTATAATCGATTATAATCCATGATTTTTCTCACTGAAATCGATTATTTTGTCGAGAAAATCCATTATAATCTATTATTTATGAGGTAAAAAAATCCATTATAATCCATTATAATCGATTATAATCTATTATTTATGAGGTAAAAAAATCCATTATAATCCATTATAATCGATTATAATCGATTATTTATGAGGTAAAAAAATCCATTATAATCCATTATATTCGATTATAATTCATTTTAGTTACCTAATTCAGCGATTCTATTTTTAGTTCTAATTATGCCTGGAAGAAAAAAAGCAATTTTAAAGATGTAAAATTACAAAACTGCAAATATACGAAAATATGCAAATATATAAAATTCTCATTACTGTTTTAAAATACTCATGTATTTTTAGATATAAAATATTCTCAAATACACACAAAGGGTCACATATACAAACACACGTACAGGCACACAAACAGGTCGATGAACGTTGGTAAGGGGGGGGGGGGCTGCAGGTCAAATCTACTAAAAAAGCGCACAAAAAAATTAATTAAAATTTAAAAAAAAAACTTAAACCACGGAATCTACCCAAAATTTGGATTTCACAAACTTTCTCATGTTGCAGAATTTTCAAAAAATTCCTCTCTGCGATTTAGTATACAAGACACAACCAATTTTCAAGACACAACCAATTTAAATTTCCAACGATAAGTCGGTTCATTTTAATATCGTATTTTTAATTTCGCTTTTAATCGCCAACATGTTTGACCTCGAAACTTTCCGAAATTTGAACGACGAATTGAAATACGAGCTGTATAAAGACTTGATCGAAAATGTTACTTATTTTAAACGAATTATCGAAAACTTAACTGTATCAACGAAAGATGAAGAAAAAGGAAACAAATTTATTGATCTACAAAATTTTAAAAACAAGGGCAATTCGAAAATTGCAGAAAACAAATTTGAAAATGAATGGTGCAAGATTGAAACTCGGAGCAGAAATCAGAACAAACGAAGCGAAAATAACCAAGAAAGCAAGAATAACCAAGAAATCAAAATACAAGCAACCAATATTCTAGAAGAAAAATTCGACCAACAACGAAAACATTTATTTTTACCACGAAAAGGAGAATATTCTGGCCTATTACTGGGAGACTCAATTGTTAACAGAATGAATGGGGAACAAATATCGGAAAATGTGTTGGCCAGAGGGTTTGGTGGGCACACAATTTCTGCATTGGTGAGAAATAGTGAATCGCAACATTTTAAACATGTAACTACGCTAATTGGAATAAATGACTGCCTCTCAAATGATTTCGACGCGAAGGAAGCCGTGAGTAGCTTAGAAAAACTAATTTATCTGGTAAATCATAAAGTCTCCCCAGAAACAATTTCACTTTGTACTGTAACTCCCTTAGGCGCTTTTAGAAACGATTTTAACCCAAATGTACAGAAGCTAAACAAGCAAAGTTTTAATTTAGTACGGAATGTAAAGGACTTGGTCGAAGTAAAATTAGATATTTTAGACATAAACAAAAATTTTAGTCAAAATACCGATGCGCTTAGCTCGGATGGTTTGCATCCTTCTGATGGGGGTGTTGAAATTTTGGTGCAAAGTTTTAGAGATTCTTTTAGAGATTCTGATATTAATGCAAACCCATGTGCAAACCCGCCCCAGAATGAAGAAAACCCAACAATCATCAAATTTAGATCCAAAAACGGCAGAAATGATACAATTTTTCCAAAAAGGTGCAAAAAACTCTTTAGGAAATACTAGTTTCGCATTTTTTCTTGGTGCAAATTTTGGCGATTATTTAATTTATTATGCTGAATAATAAATTCTGGTTGTTTTGTGCAATTTTTCTAATTTCCAAGGCTTAGATGTAAAATATTGAAAAAACCATTGTTTACTGGGGCTATCTAAGCTGCCATCAAAAGATATTAACTTCAAAATGTGGGATAAATGAGCGGAGAGCTACCACACTGACTCATCTTTTCCTGTTTGCGTTGTTACTAACCCAAAGTGGGGATGTTGAAAAAAACCCTGGTCCTATTGAAACCATTGAAACAGTCTACGTCATCTGCTCAAAAAATTGTGCAAATCTTAAATTTGTTCATTTGAATTTTCAAAGTATTATTAGAAAACGGATGCAATTGAAAAATTTCTTGATGATATGGGCGAAAATACAATTATAGGAATTACCAAAACGTGGCTTAAAAAAGAAGATAGTGATAATTTATGGAATCTCCACCCTAGAACGCATGCGATGTTCAGATATGATAGGCAATCAGCGGTAAAAAAGAAAGGCGGTGGCGTTTTGTTCTATATACCAGTCAAATTGGCTCCGAAATTGAGGCCTGATTTAATTTTATTTGATAAAGAAAAATACGAGTCAGTGTGGGTTGAGTGCACATCTACATTTAACATTCCCAGTAAAGAAAAAATGTTAGTTAATTTGTGTTATAATCCAAGCAGATCAAACTTTATTGATTTTTTGGAACAATTAACGCTTAACATAGATAATGCATTTTCAGTTTCTAATAAAATTACGCTTCTGGGTGATTATAAAATAAATTATCTGGATAGCAGAGAAAAAGAAAATTTAGGTTCTATAATTATTCCATATGGATTGAAGATTTTTTGTCCAAACGATGAGACAAGAATTAGTTCCTCAACTAAAACTCATATCGACTACATTATCAGTGACTATGAAACAAACGGCATTGAATTTTGTTTTGATACACCTTATAAAACCGACCATTTTGCTTCATTTATTTTGAGGATATAAAAAGCGGCAAAAGTTTATCGAGGATAATTTTGACTTTCAATAAAAAAAATTATCAGAAAAATGAATTTTGCAATACTTTCTCCGCTCTTCCTTGATATCTCTTATATCAATGTACAGACGCAGAAAACATGTTCTCGACGATGATTTATTTAATTTCTAGTGCTTTTCAGCAACATCCTCCTATCGAAAAAAAATTGTTCAAAATTTTAAACCAAAAAATGTGTTGAAAACGGAATGGTTCGATTCAAAATGTCAGCAATTGTTGATTAAGAAACAGAATTCACTCAGATCATATCGCAGTCAAAGCACAAGCGATAATTGGTCAAAGTACCAGTTTTTACGTATTCAAATGAGCCAATTGATTAGAAGTAAACAACTCGATCATTCAAAACCTTGTTTTTCACTTCTCAGCACTATCCAACAAAAATGAAAATATATTAACCAAGTTAGAGGTACATGTTCTGGCAACAATCGAATTACAGTTTTACGAAATTCCTTCAGTGAAATGATAACCCAAGAAAAAAAAAATTGCCAATCATTTCAATTATATTTTTTCAAACTTAGGCAAATTTTTCGGCGATAAAAAGCCTCCGAATTAAAACAAATCTGCCTCTGAATCTGCGCCTTTCCAATTTCAACACATTACAGTGAAGCAATGCTTTGATTAAGTTCGAAAAATCAATATCAGAAAACCAATCGGACCTTGTACCGTACCTGCTAGTGCAATCATTGACGGTCAATCTGTTATAGTTCCACATTTAACTTTTGTCATAAATACTTGCTTAGATGAGAACTTTTTCCCGATCGAGCTGAAAAAAAGCACACGTAACCCCTTTGTTTAAAAAAGATGACCCAATGGATGCAAAAAATTATCGGCCATTATAAATAACTTGTGCTTTTTCTAAAATTTTTGAAAAAATTTTGCATGCCCAAATAACAGAACATCTTGACAAATTTCAAATAATGACACCATTTCAATTCGGATTTCGCAAAATCATTTCAACACAAGATGCTCTTGTTTATGTGACAGAAAGTATTCGAAATCATATAGATTAAAAAAAAATCGTACATGCAGCTTTATTAGATCTGTCCAAGGCTTTTGATTCTATGTTTTGCATGAAGTTTTAATTGAAAAATTGCTTTCTCTCGGTTTTTCAAATGGAGCAAATGCTTTAATTGCTAGCTTCCTAAGCAAACTTATTCAAAGAGTAAAGTTCAATGGAATCTTTTCAGACTGGATTGAAATCAAACGAGGTGTCCTGCAAGGAACGGTACTTGGTCCGTTGTTGTTCAATTTATATGTTAATGATATACAAGAGCGATTATATTTAATTTGGCGATTAAATTTTGGCGATTATTTAATTTATTATGCTGAATAATAAATTCTGGTTGTTTTGTGCAATTTTTCTAATTTCCAAGGCTTAGATGTAAAATATTGAAAAAACCATTGTTTACTGGGGCTATCTAAGCTGCCATCAAAAGATATTAACTTCAAAATGTGGGATAAATGAGCGGAGAGCTACCACACTGACTCATCTTTTCCTGTTTGCGTTGTTACTAACCCAAAGTGGGGATGTTGAAAAAAACCCTGGTCCTATTGAAACCATTGAAACAGTCTACGTCATCTGCTCAAAAAATTGTGCAAATCTTAAATTTGTTCCTTTGAATTTTCAAAGTATTATTAGAAAACGGATGCAATTGAAAAATTTCTTGATGATATGGGCGAAAATACAATTATAGGAATTTCCAAAACGTGGCTTTAAAAAGAAGATAGTGATAATTTATGGAATCTCCACCCTAGAACGCATGCGATGTTCAGATATGATAGGCAATCAGCGGTAAAAAAGAAAGGCGGTGGCGTTTTGTTCTATATACCAGTCAAATTGGCTCCGAAATTGAGGCCTGATTTAATTTTATTTGATAAAGAAAAATACGAGTCAGTGTGGGTTGAGTGCACATCTACATTTAACATTCCCAGTAAAGAAAAAATGTTAGTTAATTTGTGTTATAATCCAAGCAGATCAAACTTTTTTGATTTTTTGGAACAATTAACGCTTAACATAGATAATGCATTTTCAGTTTCTAATAAAATTACGCTTCTGGGTGATTATAAAATAAATTATCTGGATAGCAGAGAAAAAGAAAATTTAGGTTCTATAATTATTCCATATGGATTGAAGATTTTTTGTCCAAACGATGAGACAAGAATTAGTTCCTCAACTAAAACTCATATCGACTACATTATCAGTGACTATGAAACAAACGGCATTGAATTTTGTTTTGATACACCTTATAAAACTGACCATTTTGCTTCATTTATTTTGAGGATATAAAAAGCGGCAAAAGTTTACCGAGGATAATTTCGACTTTCAATAAAAAAAATTATCAGAAAAATGAATTTTGCAATACTTTCTCCGCTCTTCCTTGATATCTCTTATATCAATGTACAGACGCAGAAAACATGTTCTCGACGATGATTTATTTAATTTCTAGTGCTTTTCAGCAACATCCTCCTATCGAAAAAAAATTGTTCAAAATTTTAAACCAAAAAATGTGTTGAAAACGGAATGGTTCGATTCAAAATGTCAGCAATTGTTGATTAAGAAACAGAATTCACTCAGATCATATCGCAGTCAAAGCACAAGCGATAATTGGTCAAAGTACCAGTTTTTACGTATTCAAATGAGCCAATTGATTAGAAGTAAACAACTCGATCATTCAAAACCTTGTTTTTCACTTCTCAGCACTATCCAACAACAATGAAAATATATTAACCAAGTTAGAGGTACATGTTCTGGCAACAATCGAATTACAGTTTTACGAAATTCCTTCAGTGAAATGATAACCCAAGAAAAAAAAATTGCCAATCATTTCAATTATATTTTTTCAAACTTAGGCAAATTTTCGGCGCTAAAAAGCCTCCGAATTAAAACAAATCTGCCTCTGAATCTGCGCCTTTCCAATTTCAACACATTACAGTGAAGCAATGCTTTGATTAAGTTCGAAAAATCAATATCAGAAAACCAATCGGACCTTGTACCGTACCTGCTAGTGCAATCATTGACGGTCAATCTGTTATAGTTCCACATTTAACTTTTGTCATAAATACTTGCTTAGATGAGAACTTTTTCCCGATCGAGCTGAAAAAAAGCACACGTAAGCCCTTTGTTTAAAAAAGATGACCCAATGGATGCAAAAAATTATCGGCCATTATCAATAACTTGTGCTTTTTCTAAAATTTTTGAAAAAATTTTGCATGCCCAAATAACAGAACATCTTGACAAATTTCAAATAATGACACCATTTCAATTCGGATTTCGCAAAATCATTTCAACACAAGATGCTCTTGTTTATGTGACAGAAAGTATTCGAAATCATATAGATTAAAAAAAAATCGTACATGCAGCTTTATTAGATCTGTCCAAGGCTTTTGATTCTATGTTTTGCATGAAGTTTTAATTGAAAAATTGCTTTCTCTCGGTTTTTCAAATGGAGCAAATGCTTTAATTGCTAGCTTCCTAAGCAAACTTAATCAAAGAGTAAAGGTCAATGGAATCTTTTCAGACTGGATTGAAATCAAACGAGGTGTCCTGCAAGGAACGGTACTTGGTCCGTTGTTGTTCAATTTATATGTTAATGACATACAAGAGCGATTATATTTAATTTGGCGATTAAATTTTGGCGATTATTTAATTTATTATGCTGAATAATAAATTCTGGTTGTTTTGTGCAATTTTTCTAATTTCCAAGGCTTAGATGTAAAATATTGAAAAAACCATTGTTTACTGGGGCTATCTAAGCTGCCATCAAAAGATATTAACTTCAAAATGTGGGATAAATGAGCGGAGAGCTACCACACTGACTCATCTTTTCCTGTTTGCGTTGTTACTAACCCAAAGTGGGGATGTTGAAAAAAACCCTGGTCCTATTGAAACCATTGAAACAGTCTACGTCATCTGCTCAAAAAATTGTGCAAATCTTAAATTTGTTCCTTTGAATTTTCAAAGTATTATTAGAAAACGGATGCAATTGAAAAATTTCTTGATGATATGGGCGAAAATACAATTATAGGAATTTCCAAAACGTGGCTTAAAAAAGAAGATAGTGATAATTTATGGAATCTCCACCCTAGAACGCATGCGATGTTCAGATATGATAGGCAATCAGCGGTAAAAAAGAAAGGCGGTGGCGTTTTGTTCTATATACCAGTCAAATTGGCTCCGAAATTGAGGCCTGATTTAATTTTATTTGATAAAGAAAAATACGAGTCAGTGTGGGTTGAGTGCACATCTACATTTAACATTCCCAGTAAAGAAAAAATGTTAGTTAATTTGTGTTATAATCCAAGCAGATCAAACTTTTTTGATTTTTTGGAACAATTAACGCTTAACATAGATAATGCATTTTCAGTTTCTAATAAAATTACGCTTCTGGGTGATTATAAAATAAATTATCTGGATAGCAGAGAAAAAGAAAATTTAGGTTCTATAATTATTCCATATGGATTGAAGATTTTTTGTCCAAACGATGAGACAAGAATTAGTTCCTCAACTAAAACTCATATCGACTACATTATCAGTGACTATGAAACAAACGGCATTGAATTTTGTTTTGATACACCTTATAAAACCGACCATTTTGCTTCATTTATTTTGAGGATATAAAAAGCGGCAAAAGTTTATCGAGGATAATTTTGACTTTCAATAAAAAAAATTATCAGAAAAATGAATTTTGCAATACTTTCTCCGCTCTTCCTTGATATCTCTTATATCAATGTACAGACGCAGAAAACATGTTCTCGACGATGATTTATTTAATTTCTAGTGCTCTTCAGCAACATCCTCCTATCGAAAAAAAATTGTTCAAAATTTTAAACCAAAAAATGTGTTGAAAACGGAATGGTTCGATTCAAAATGTCAGCAATTGTTGATTAAGAAACAGAATTCACTCAGATCATATCGCAGTCAAAGCACAAGCGATAATTGGTCAAAGTACCAGTTTTTACGTATTCAAATGAGCCAATTGATTAGAAGTAAACAACTCGATCATTCAAAAACTTGTTTTTCACTTCTCAGCACTATCCAACAAAAATGAAAATATATTAACCAAGTTAGAGGTACATGTTCTGGCAACAATCGAATTACAGTTCTACGAAATTCCTTCAGTGAAATGATAACCCAAGAAAAAAAATTGCCAATCATTTCAATTATATTTTTTCAAACTTAGGGCAAATTTTTCGGCGCTAAAAAGCCTCCGAATTACAACAAATCTGCCTCTGAATCTGCGCCTTTCCAATTTCAACACATTACAGTGAAGCAATGCTTTGATTAAGTTCGAAAAATCAATATCAGAAAACCAATCGGACCTTGTACCGTACCTGCTAGTGCAATCATTGACGGTCAATCTGTTATAGTTCCACATTTAACTTTTGTCATAAATACTTGCTTAGATGAGAACTTTTTCCCGATCGAGCTGAAAAAAAGCACACGTAACCCCTTTGTTTAAAAAAGATGACCCAATGGATGCAAAAAATTATCGGCCATTATCAATAACTTGTGCTTTTTCTAAAATTTTTGAAAAAATTTTGCATGCCCAAATAACAGAACATCTTGACAAATTTCAAATAATGACACCATTTCAATTCGGATTTCGCAAAATCATTTCAAACAAGATGCTCTTGTTTATGTGACAGAAAGTATTCGAAATCAAATAGATTAAAAAAAATAGTACATGCAGCTTTATTAGATCTGTCCAAGGCTTTTGATTCTATGTTTTGCATGAAGTTTTAATTGAAAAATTGCTTTCTCTCGGTTTTTCAAATGGAGCAAATGCTTTAATTGCTAGCTTCCTAAGCAAACTTATTCAAAGAGTAAAGGTCAATGGAATCTTTTCAGACTGGATTGAAATCAAACGAGGTGTCCTGCAAGGAACGGTACTTGGTCCGTTGTTGTTCAATTTATATGTTAATGACATACAAGAGCGATTATATGAAGGTTGTACTTTAGTTCAATATGCTGACGACTGTATGGTTTTTTCCCCCTTCTATTTTTTCTGAGGATGCTTTCAATCGATTGCAAAAATCACTCAAAAACCTAACGGATTTTTTGCAGAGAACCAATTGAATCTGAATGCATCTAAATCGGAATTTATAACATTTTGTCAAAAAAATGATAGCAAAAATGTAGATACTGATACAATAGTAAATAATGGGCATTATGTATTCAAAAATTCAAAATGCAAATATTTAGGCCTTATTCTTGATTCAAGTTTATCTTTTCATGCTCAAATCAAAACAATTCTCCAAAAAATTGAACAAGGAATTAAAACTATAGATACAATTGGACAACAACTGCCGACTTTATCATTAGTTGCTTTGCTTCATTGTCTTGTTTTATCACATTTAGATTATTCAGCAAAATTTTAAATACAAATTAATGCTTCTTTGATGCTATCTCTAGAGAAACAGTTGAACTGGGCGTTAAAAAAAACATATTTCACATCGAAATTTAAATCTTCTTCCCTTCTTTGTATTAGCAAATCGTTCATTGGAATCGAGAAAAGAAATGAGTTAAAGTGTGTAAATTACTTATACCAATATCTTACAAACAAAAAGAAGGCTTTTCAAAATACATTGAGACTAGCGACTGCCAATTATAGGCTCAACAAAAGAACGAAACATATTATTTTTGACAAACATTGTTCTACCGCTTCTCTACGAAAATCATTTTTTCATTTGACTTCTAAAAAATGGAATTCACTGCCCATAATTTTGCGCAATTTAGAAAAATCTAGAACAGGATTCAAGAAAAAATTGAGAGAATTTTACGTGAATGAACTGAGAAACAATCCAATACGTACAAATACAAATACGTGGCGTGATTTCCGTTTTTGCTAGTTCTATATGTTTTATTTAGTTTAATTTTTTACAAATTATTTGAAAGAGAATCTGTATATACCCTGTATATACGCTGTATGTTTGGACTATCTGTAAAATTGTTTGTAAAGTTTTAATACCAGCTCGTTCTTAATTCTTAAAACTGATGTTTTTTTTTAGTATCCGTAACTTCATTTATTTTATTCAACCAATTTCTGAACAGTAACCGAACTTGTTTTGTTTTGTTTTGTTTATTGCTTGTTTTCTGATTTTGTGTTTTTGTTTGATGTAACCAATGAATTTTAACCAACTTTATTATTTACACTTTGCTATACTGATGCCTCGGCTTTTATTGTATAGTAATTCAGGTGTTCTTTCTTTTCTTCTTTCTGAAAAAACTCGGTCGGACATGGCAGTTACAAGGGCAAATGGTATTCTTAAACAACAAAAGACTTTTTACAAGTTTTTTGAGGTACATAATTCAACCCTCCCCCCAGTAAAGTAGAATTCAAATCTAATGATTTTAATAAGTCCTCTTTGTTTGCGAAAACCATTAACTATAATAGCTGCCCGCTCCGACCAATTATTTGAATTTAATATTTCTGAGAAAGACAATCACCCGCTGGTAAAAAAAAGTTGATCGTACGTACGGACCCTGGTTAAATACATGGACCCTGTTAAATTACCCTGGAATTTAAATTTACTAAGTTTACGAATGACTCATACTACCGTGGGTACACTAAATGAGCAAAATGAAGCCAAATTTACATGTTTTGTCTCAAAACGTCTTTTTTAACGTCGCACAATTTTAAAATTTTTTGATAGAAAATTTGAAAAAAAAGGAAAAATGAAAAATTGTGAAAAACGACAATCCGAACTATAACAACCAAATAACATTGTAAAACCAGGTAAAACTCTAAAGGATGGCCGCCGAGCGTCTAAGGATTTTAATCGATTATAATGAATCATAACTCGAACGCTATGGAATAAACACAAAAAATCGATTATAATCGATTATAATCGATTATAATCGATTATAATGGATTTTATTGCTTCGAAAAATCAATTTTTATTATATTATAATCGATTATTTTGTAATTTCATAGACACTGTTTATATAATGAGAATATAATCGATTAGGATCCATGGGAGCTCGGTGCGGGTTGCAGTTGATTTTTTGCAATTAAAATATACAGTTATGATTTTTTAAACACCAAATAAGAGATTAGAAATTAGATGGGAGGAAAATTAAACGACAAAAATTACAGAATTAGAATTTTCGTGAATTAGGACATTTTCAACTGGGCCAACAAACAGTTTTGCTCAGAAGGAACCCGCACGGGCAGACTTGAGACTAAAATCGATTTAAATTAAATTTACAGATAAAATACTGCATAGACTCGAATTACGATAGACCATTCACATACGTAGATCAATTTATAATGGTTTAAATTCAATTTTATTCCAGAATAAAATCAATTTTTCCTGCATAAAAGTGAAGTTAAATCGATTTAAATGGATTTTTCTAGGGCAGTGAAAATCATCAAAATCTCATAAAAACGAACTGAACATAAAAATTTCTTTCGCTTCGAGGTTTGAGCAAGTTTTTTTCCTCAAGAAATTCTTTAAGTGAGCCACAGAGACCAAGAGTCACTTGAAGAGAATATTGTACCGCAAATTTTCGCGTTCAAGGGATTCTTTTTCAAATTGTGCGAATCTAAAGGTTCCGGCGGTACTGACAAGTACGATTGAGTAAAAATTTTCAAATGTCGTTTTTTATTATCTAAGTTCTACACTCAGTTTTGTAATGCACATATGATAAAAATAAAAATATCAGTTAGGCAAAAACGTTTATTTGGTGCTTAAGGTTTAGACATTAGTTATCCTATCGTATTTTCAGGCCAAATATTGGTAGATGTGGGAGCTGATCAGGGGGGGTCCCTGCAGAAACACATGTTTTAATATAGTGAATAGAGCATCCGGTCTGCAGGCTATGTAATAACATTGGTCAAGGAGTCAGCAACGTAATAGGATAGGGAATGGATTTGATGAGGTTTCATGGTTTGTGTAATGGTAAGAGAATGGTAAGAAAAAAGCGTTTCTTTTTTTGGTTTTTGTGTGTAAAGCTTGTTTTTTTTAAAGAAATTTGGAGGCCAGTTACCTAATTGGTAAATATCTGAGAGGTTAGTTACGGGTATATTATAAAATCAAGGTATTAAAGTATGTTTTTCGGTTCATGGTAAGTCAACGGTAAGAGTTTTTTTGCGCAAAAAATTATTTTTCTAAATAAAAAAAAATGATTTTAAAAAAAATTTCAATACACGATAAGAATTGATATAATTTGTATCTTTTTTTTGACGTTCTTACTTTTTAAAACAGTGCTCTATCTACTTGAAATTACCCTGGAACCTACTGAAATTTCAAAAAAAACCACTGCATCGTATAGTAAAATTACTGCAACAATTTACTTTTACAAATAAAAAAACTACAAGTTCACCTTAAATTACCTATAGACTTCAATACATGCACATCGTAAATTTTATTCAACTTTCTCCGGTAGAACTTGTCAAGAAGAAATGCTGAACAAACTGCTTAGAATCCACACAAATTATCAGTTTTTTGTAGTTTTCTGGGAACCATTCGCCAATAATTTTTGATAGAAAGGAATAAGTTTTGCTTTTTGACCAATAGAATCAGCAAAGTAGCAAAATTTATCCAATAGAGCTATCATGATCCAGTGTTCTCCTCTATCAATGCTTCGAGCTCAGTTGGTGATTGCCAAATAAAAGTGTTTTAGTTGATGTACTTTATCAGAGGGGTCCTATCCCATGTACTTGAACCTGAGCTCAGGGGTTCTTTCAAAATTTTTTACAGGTGAGAAAATATTCATATCTGCAATTGCTAGC